>NW_026067995.1:3430393-3639677 GCF_014885135.2 Alexandromys fortis
AGAAGAAGAAGAAGAAGAAGAAGAAGAAGAAGAAGAAGAAGAAGAAGAAGAAGAAGAAGAAGAAGAAGAAGAAGAAGAAGAAGAAGAAGAGAAGAGGAGGAGGAGGAGGAGCCAGGCAATGGTGGCTCACGCCTTTAATCCCAGCACTCGGGAGGCAAAGGCAGGCGGATCTCTGTGAGTTTGAGACCAGCCTGGTCTACAAGAGCTAGTTCCAGGACAGGCTCCAAAGCCACAGAGAAACCCTGTCTAGAAAAAACAAAAAAAAAAAAAGAATAAGGAGGAGGAGGAGGACGAGGAGGAGGACGAGGAGGAGGAGGAGATGGCTCACCCAGTGGTTAAGAGCTCTAGTTGCTCTTCCGGAGGACCCTGGTTCAATTCCCAGCACCTGAATGGCAGCTCACAACTGCCTGTAACTCCAGTCCCAAGGGGATGCGATACCCTTTTCTGGCCTTCATAGACACCAGGCACACACATGGTACACAAGCATCCATGCGGATAGAACACACACACAGTTTTAAATTAGATTTTATATACTTAGAATTAAACAAATTATATTAAAACCAAGGTAATAAATATCCAAACTTCTAACTTCCTGGGTACATTACTGTATTGTACCCTTGGCTGTGTTCTTGGGGTTGTTTGTGCAAGTTATCTCTTTGTGTAACAGTGATGTCACTTGGGAAGCTGACTGGCGGGGATCTTTATTCTCCAGGGATCAGCAAGTGTTAGGAACTGAGATTTGACTTGTTTTATAGACCACCTAGGCCAGGGCTTCTGAGCTTTGCTACTCATGACTCTTCCACCTGAGAAGTTCTCACACAGCCCTGGGTAAACAGGTAAAGAGATAGATATACAAATTAAACATTTGCTGACAGTAGATTTTGAAAAAAATATAGAAGCTCTTTGGGATACGTGTATTTTACCACTAAAAGGTCAAAGCAGTTTTATGCTCTGACGAGATGGGTGTGTCCATTTGTCTAAGACAATACAATAAGAAGATATTTAATTCATTACATACATGCAGCAAAATGGCAGATGTCATTGTTTTCTGTAATTAAACTTTTATGTTTCTGTAAGAGCAGAAAATATTGCAGAGTAAAGATTCTGCTGTTTATGGCACACAGTTATGGCAAATCTGTGGTGCTTCATGCGGCTTTCATTGGCAGTGCATGGGATAACAGCATTGTGGTGCAAGGTTCATGTTTTTGTGTTCAAGTTCAAGGCTTCAACACAAAGTCATGTAATACAGTGTGGGCAGGCATTGCTAGAAACTCCTTGGATTCATCATACATTTGGTTTTGAATTCATTTTTTAGCTGCTATGCTATTAGAAACCTTTTACTGTTGCCAAATAGTAAATGATCCTCTGACATTCAGTTACATGACCCCATGTGGTGTCAGACTCTTAATTTAAGAACCTTTGGTCTAGATGTAAATGGTGGTAAAAATCTGAGTTAAGTTAAAAACATATGTTAATCCAGAAATAGTGGTATATGCCTGCAGTACCAGCTACTGCGTGTAAGGCTGGCCTCAGTCACATGGCAAGACCCCATTCCTAGCGGGGAAAGAAAACTTAAAAATGTGTTATGTGTTTAGCCTTTCCATGGGAGGAGGGATGATGAAACCCTCTTCCAGTATTCAGGACGATTGCACAACTCATCAGAGCGCTCACGCCCATCATCCCGAACAGAATTCCAGTATTTCGCCTTTGTGTCCTTGGTGTTACTCATGAGCATAAACAGAGCTGTTGACCAGAGAGGGCAGGGACACCACTGTTCTGTCACTTCCCTCAGATACCTAAGTTCTGCACGTTCAACAAAATTCTGTGAGAATCCATCACAAAATTACATTTCCAGTGAAGAGCATTGAACATTTTAATGTTTCTTATAAACCGTGTGTCCATCCTCGTAGCAAACATGGATATAATCTGTTTGGCAGAAGTGTGCCCTAATTTAGCAGTACAATACTTCTGAAGATTCAGGGAGCTAAGTGGGTGCTGTTTTCTTTTCCTAGATGCTGGGGTCCAGAATAGTTACATTGATTTATATGGGGACCCCACTAATGGTTTTCTTTATTCTGAAAATAATTAGGATGCTTTTCTGAGTGCATGAACTCCAATCTGCAGGGAAGCCTTCCACTGCCAGGCAGGCTAGACTGCCAGAATCGTTTCACAATGGCCAGATTGACCCAGGACGTCATTGCAAATAGGGTTTGACTATTTGCCGTTTTTCACCTTGGCCCCTGCTCCTCTTGGCTCTAGAGATTATAATGGTCTTCACCCACTCCTTCTTTCCTTTCAAAAGCTTTGCTCTTTCTTTTACTTAAAAAAAAAAGTTTCAAAGAAATCAAACCATATGAGGCCAGACACAAACTCAGATGGCTTCAAATACCAGACTCTCTGTAGCAAATGCATTTACACACAAACTTCTCTGAATATACAAATGCCAAGAAAAGTCTATAGGAAAATGTATTGCACCAGACGCTGCCAGTCTTTCAGGTGACAAGATGGTAGTTTGGTGTGTCAGGATGAAGGTAGGCATTTGAAGACACGTGCATCCAGGCTTGAAACCTAGATTGCCTGTCTAAAGGAGTGAATGACCTCGCTCATACTACAGAATTCTCCCCACCTTGGCTTACATTCATGTAAGGATAGAGATTCTGTCACCCTACACACAGGGTTGCTGTGAGAAAGAGCATAAACACTCCAATAAGTAGTAGTTGAATGTTTTCCATTCTTCCCAACCAACGAAGATGTCTAAAAATCAGCTGTCTCTGAAACCCAGAGAATTAACCATTGGTGGTGGGATTTAGGTTACTAGGATAGCTAATCTTGTCAACCTCATAGGATCTAGAACCACCATGGAAACATACTTCTGTTTGAGTCGATGAGAGTGAACCCAGAAAGATGAGGCAGAGTGGGGAAGACCTGACCTGAATGTGGGCAGCAGCTTCCGATGGGACCAGGTCTCAAACTGTGTGCAAAGAAGAAAGCACCAGGCTCCAGCACTCAGGTGCTGACTCTGGATGCAGTGGCAGAGCTGTCCCCTGGCCCTCCCTGTACCTTGCCTTCTGCACCTTGGTTGACTGATCCCTTAAACCGTGAGCCAAAGTGGAATTCTTCCTTTCTGTGTGTTACTTCATACAAGCCCATCAGGGCATAAAGGAGGTGATGGTGTCCACATTGGCCAAATCCAAGAAGTGTCCTGTCACAATGGGCAGCAGTTAAGGCAGAAAGTCATGACTAGTGACTGTGGGGGCTCATCCCTAAGTGAGACGTTGATATAACCCTGTCCACCAAGGCTCAGGGAACACTGCAGAACGGGGAGCAGAAAGAATGGAAGGAGGAGCGGGAGAAGTCCCATGGAATGCTGTCCTCTGCACGTGATAGAGGCTTTTACAAAGCAGGGGTTGCTTGTAGAAGATCAAGACAGTCAATACTCCAGCAGGGATGAGGAAGAACTAACTCTTACAGCCCGCCCCTAGCTGAGAAGCCATTAGCAGTTGATGGCTACTACGGGATAGAGTCATTTTTCTTGGGGAGTGTGGCCTTTGGTAGATTGCCCGGGATCCATCCCGTGATTGGCCCCACAATCATGCTCATATGGGTAGCACTAATTGGATGTGGTGGGTTAAATGTTTTAAAGAGAGGAGGAGACAGAATTAAATTGGGAAGAGGAATGTGTTGGGAGTGTTAGGTATATTTCTTAAGCCTAGCCTCTCTGCCAACACAAATAATTCCAATCAGACCAAATTAGACGGAATAAAAGATGCCCACATTTAATGTGGTGCTCCCCCGGTGGCTGGGAGCACGGCAAGGGTCGAGAAAGAGACAGCAGGGGAGACCACGCGAAACCCAGAGACCATGTGTTCCTTTTCTGGGCAGCAGACTAAATAGCCTGTGGGAGTGGTCCTGACCCTCCCTGGGGAGGGCGCAGTGCTTGGTGGGCTTTCTCGGAGGTGGAGTCCGGACCAAAGCAACCCCCAGGGGGAGGGGCTTCCAAAGATGGATGCCAAGTATTATATTGGAGAAGGAGGAAAAGGGGTATGCGGTTGGGTATAGCCAAAATACATTGTGTGCTTATTTTGAAACTACCAAAAAATACAAATATTATTTTTTAAAATACATATCTAAAGCCAGGCAGTGGTAGCACACACCCTTAACCCTAGTACTTAGGAGGCAGAGGTAGGTGGATCTCTGAGTTTGAGGCTAGGCTGATGTGCAAAATGAGTTCCAGGGCAGCCAGGGTGTTATACTGAGAAAACCTGTCCCAAAATAAATAAATAAATAAATAAAATAAATATAAAAAATGTATATCTGAACCATGCGTGGTGGCACAAACCTTACTTCCAGTGCTAGGGTGGCAGAGGCAGGTGGATCTTAATGAGTTTGAGGCTAGCCTGGTCAACATAGTGAGTTCTAGGACAGCCAGGGCTACCCAGAGAAACCCTGGTTCAACAAAACAGAAAAGGAAAGAGAGAGAGACAGACAGACAGCTTTGGACTCACAGTGTGGCTTGGCTGTAGAGCTCTTGCCCTGGGTTTAATCCTCAGTACAGTTATTTACTTAGTTGATTAGATACGTGGCTCTCAGGATGTGTTCATTCTGAGCTCATCTGTGAGAGCCCATAAAATGTGAGGACGTGGTAGCAATTCTATAATATTATCCATAGTTAAGTTATATTGGCTCTAAGAGGATTGCCCAGATGTAGAGCTTTCGATAAACTCCTGATACACGATAAATCAATAGTTATTTCAGATACCTAGTAGCAAGAAGGAGTGATTGTGCACTGTATACTGTATCTCTCAATGGGCTCTATTATTAATTGCTTTTCATATTGATTTCATTTAAATGTCTTGAGATGGGTACGTACATATATTATCATGGGAAGATCAATTGTGAGCAAGCCAAAAATGTGTTTGGAATATTTCCTAAGCATCTTTAAATACCTTCTTTATCTCTTTGTCTCAGTATTTGACCAATTAAGTCTTAAATTGTTCTGTCCAACCATACAGCCCAGGATTTTTTCTTTTATGTAATTGCTATAATACAAAGAAGGCATGAGTAAGAGGCAGAAAAATGGGGCTGCCGTCCAATCCTTTCAATGAGAAAATTCCCAGAAATGTGGGAACCCGCCGGAAATGCCTGGCTAATGGGACTGGCCATGCAGATTCAGGCTGTGTGCCAGAATGATCCCAATGGTTCCCACTGTTTGTGACAACTCCACTCTGGGGAGCAAGGCCACTCCCTCCAAGCCGGCAGCTGTGAGAGAGACACAGGGATGCTGCTGTGGCCAGGTCAGTGCCCAAAGCCCCTTCCTCTCTAGGACCGCATGCCTTCTTGCTGAAGAAGGTGCCTGTGATGAGAGAGGGTTGGCCTTCCCATGCTTGGCATCACTGGATTGTCACCTTCGGGAGGCAGCTCTTAGAGTGCTCTTGCATCTCTCTATTGGCCACCTTACATAGCCATTGTGCCTAGCCCCCAAGGGGACACCCCATGATGCCTGGATCAGATATCAATAGCTTCCCATCCTAATTATTGCCATTCTAATTAGGTTACTCAAAAGAAAATTATAATTCCACTGACAAAAGTCAGATACAGCATTTGAAATGCAGCTTGCCATTGCAAACCTTCCCCCACAGACTGGACAGCATAGCAAGCACTTAGTTGGATTTTTCCCAGTTGAGCCTGTGGCCTCTCAGGATATAGAGGAATCTGGTCCAGGAGGAATTTGGTGACGTGTGGAGAGTTTAGGTGCTCTCTGCTTCCGTTCTGGTGTGTGGTGCTCCAAGCAGGAAGTTCAGTACTTAGTGTTAAAGGAACACTTTACCAAGAATGCTGGTACACAGCCACTTCCTCCATCCTTAAGGGGAAAAAATGCTGGAACACAAATCAGCCCAACAGCCGCATTCTCGGGATGCTTAAGACAATGTTCATCTTTTCACAAGACTGAGTAGAAGAAGAGAGAAAGGGTTGGTTGGCCTTGCCTTCCTTTGCGTGGTCCCTGGGACCCTGAGCCCTTTGAAATGTTGCCCTACCAGGGTGGACAGTATAAGTTCATCTTTGTAGTATACACACACACACACACACGCACACGCACACGCACGCGTGCGCACACATGCATGCATAAATGAGTGCACACATACACATGTGCATAGCATGAAGAGATGCGATCCCCGAAGCTGTCTCTGTGTGTCCCCTAACAGCAGATGCACTACTTTGTGTGTGTACATACATGTGTCTCCTGCACCCAGCTGTAAGTGAACAGCAAACCATCCCACTGTTCAGACAGTAACCGCTCACAGGCTATGAAAATGAGCACTCGGACAGGAAAGGGGAAACCTGGTCCTCGGCTAACATGGCAGAAATTCTTCATGTCTAGAATGTACACCTTTGTCTTTTCCATGAAAAAGAAGGGTTGGTTGGTTGTTGTCTACAGTACCCATTCTGAAGTCTTTTACGACAACAGACAGAATGTGGAACTTTTGCTTTTTACTTTGAGTTGAACAGCACTGTTCACAGCTCCACGTGGATTCTGTTCATTATTAAAAGTCATTTCTTGTGGCACGGTTTATAATTTGCCACAAAACGATAACCAAGAAGGCTTTGATAAATTAATTGGAAGCCTCTCCTGAGGTAGCTCTGGTGATTTTGTTAAGGGATTTATTTTAAGAGGAACCCTCAGCAGAATTTATCAGTAAATTGCTTCATATATCCTCACCAGTAAATTATTTCCCCATTAAGAAAATTATAATTCTCTTCTTCCCAATAATGAAAGAAAAATGAAACTATCTTCAAACTATTCTGGCTTGGATGTTGGCCAGTAATTTCTGGAATGCCCCCCTCAAAAGCCATAGTGCATAGAGCTCAGAAAAAGGTAATGAGGAAAAGTAGAGATTAGAATTTCAAATTAATGCTGTCAACTGAAGAAAACTCAAGTAAGGGCCAAAGAAGGAGATGTCTGCTCCCTGGAGGAAGCTGATGCGGGGGAGGGACGGAGCAGGAAGGAAGTCTAGGCTCTCTCATTGGCACTTCCTGGAGTCTGCAATCATGGAGACTGTGGTATGTTCCCTCACTGCTGAACAAAGAGTGAGCACTGAGAGCGGCCTTTCTGCCCTGTGGTCGCCCTTGGGCTCTCGTGAGCCAGACGGACAGGTGGGAGATCTGTCCACCCCGCTTATGTAGAGAGAAGATGCGGGCAAGGTCTCGATGTGTGGTCTAAGCTGTGCTTCCTTTTCTCTCAGTGTAACTTGTGTTTTCTTCTCCTGTAGATAGGAAATGCAATAAGGCATCTGTTTACCAGGAATTCAACTACAAACCCGTGGTGGGAGCATCCCACCTCCGTGTACTGAGCCAAAGCCTGCCCCTAGTTCTCCCAGGTACTGGGGACTTAAGTCCATGAGCATGGTGGTCTCTTGGAGGTCTCCAGTTTTGGACCCCTCTGCAGTGCTTGGTGCTGTCTCAGCAGTGAAGGTGAAGGACGAGGAAAGTGAGATGGTTAAGAGAGATGTTTTAGTAGTTGGAATTGATTTAAATCTCAAAATGGATCAAAGACTTCGGTGTAAGACCAGCAACTTCGTAACTACTAGAAGAAAACAGGGGAACACTTCAAATACAGGGCCGGCTGAGGGAACTCTGGTTCATCAAAAAGTAGAAAGGCATGAAAGGAGAAGGGGGGGCTGGTCGGAAAGAGAAAGGAGGTCAGCAGGAGGGGATGGGGCAAGAGAAGGGATGGGGTGGCGAGTACACTCAAAATATATTATTTACATGCATAGGCAAGTCATAGTGAATTTTGCTATTATATGTTACTGTATGCTAATAAAACATTAAAGTGGAAGCTTTGAGATTAGATAGAAAGCGTCAAGTGTTTACCCTGATACCCCACCTTATTAATGTAGTATAACTACCTACTCATAACTGTGATGTCCTATAAATCTGGGCCTTGACTTTAATGTATATAGACAGTAAATACTGTATGTTTGTGCATGTTTATGGCCACCTCTTACTGATCATTCTGATGACTGTAGTGATCTGTCTTCCTTAAGACTGGGGCAGCCATGTTTTCTCAGCCAAGAATGTCCTCAAACCTCGAGCCAGACCTTCTGCACCTGACTGGTTTATATACTGCTGGTGTGTCTTCGGAGCAAAAGCCAAAATACAAATCAGTTTTAAAACTTAAAAACAGAAACAAGCACAAGCTTGAAGAGAATGAGAATACAAGCCAGGCGGTGGTGGCACATGCCTCTAATCCCAGCACTCAGGAGGCAAAGGCAGGTGGATCTCTATGAGTTTGAGGCCAGCCTGATCTACAGAGCAAGTTCCAGGGCCGGCTCCACAGCTACTGAGAAACCCTGACTCAAAAAAAAAAAAAAAAAAAAAAAAAAAAAAAAAAAAAAAGTGGTGAGAGAATTAGAACACTTGGTTTTCTCCTCCTGGTTCTGGGTGACTGGAGGTGACGTCCGGGAGCCTGAGATACAGAAGGATCTAGGAGACCTTCCAGGTCTGTGTCCCTTCCCTTCCTAGTGCCTTCCTCCATGTGTGTGGGTGGCTCCACTTAAGCCTGCTTTGTTTGTTTTTATAGATCATGCAGCAAATGAGTGACCATCGTTATGACAAGCTCACTGTGCCTGACGACATGGCCGCCAACTGTATATATCTAAATATCCCTAACAAAGGGCACGTCTTACTGCACCGAACCCCAGAAGAGTACCCAGAAAGTGCAAAGGTAAAATCGCCATCTCTGCTAGCTTCTATGGGGACCCACTCATGATGGGGCCACAAAAGAAGTTGTCCCTTTCGCTCTACGTATCCAAACACTGGGACAGCGGGAAGGCTCCTTGAAAGCAAAGGGGCTGCTTATTTACTTCTCGTTCGTGCCGAGCACACACAGCGGTGGGGATGCTGCTGCCTGCTACTCAGAGGTTTCCAGAGAATGCCAAGGGCTGTGGAGATACCTTAACCGCTAGACTTCTGGCCACGCAAGCACAAATCCCCGAGTAGAACCCCCCCACGCCGCACTGCACACAAGCATGGTGTAGTGAGAGTACCTGTACTCCCCTCGCTTGAGAGGGAGAAGCAGGGGATTAGAAGTTCAAGCCCAACCTCAGCTATACAGTGAGAGTTCATGGTTAACCTGGGCTACACGTGGTTGACCCTGCCTCAAAAAAATAAAAATAAAAAAATGAACCCCCTCCTCCCCCAAATCCATGCTCCAGCTCTCAGCAGGCATCCAGCGTGTGCCACCTTATCAGAGCCATTCGCTTTTCAAGGCAGAGGGGCAGAAGTGGGTTCTGAAAAGAGGGGACCGCACATTCTGGTGGTAGAAAGACAGGGCAGGAAGGCATCTGGCACACTTGCAGTCAGCCAGAGTCTCTGGACCTGGGTTTTTCCTAAATGAAGGACCTTGTCTCAGGACAGGCTTCCGTCTTGTTACTTCTCTCTGTTTCATCATAGAGTATATAACCAGCTCAGCCCCTGAGTCAGGGTCTCTAACTTCTAGGTATTCTGAGCTCAGCTCTGCCCAGAGCAACATGACATTTATAACAAATGCTATAGAAGGACATTTAGTGGGCACTGATTTTGCTTTTTATGTCTTATGCTTTGAAAAATGTGGCATTGTTTTATGCTATTTGTCTGAGTGGGGGAAGGTGTGCGTGTGTATGCATGTGTGGGTGCATGTGTGCATGCATGTGTGGATGCATATGTGCATGCATGTGTAGGTGCATGTGTGGGTGCATGTGTGCATGCATGTGTGGATGCATTGTGGGTGCATGTGTGCATGCATATTTGGGTACATGTATGGGTGCATGTGTGGGTACATATGTGGGTGCATGTATGGGTACGCGTGTGCATGCATGTATGGGTGCATATGGAAGTCTAAGAACAACACTGGATCTTTCCTCGGGGGCCACCTACTTTTTTGGTTTGGTTGTTGTGTTGTTTTTGTTTTTTGAGGCAAGAGTCTCTCCCAGGCCTAGAACTCACCATGTAGGCCAGGCAGACTGGCCAGCAACTCTAGAACCATGCCACAGGTCCACTGCCCCGTGCTAGGTCACAAATGTGCATCACCACACCCAGTTCTTTCTACATGAGTTCTTGGCAAAGGTTCCCATGCTTCAAGGCACTCGCTTTACTGACTGAGGAAAGCCATTTCTCAGCCCTTGCTCTACTTTTTGCATAGGCAGGACTATGTTAGAGTAGGTTCATCCTCTAGTCCTTAGTACCATGAAAAGAGGGTTGAGGAATGGAGAGGCAATTTTGTTCTCTTACCATAGCAGAAATGTGAACCTAAAGAAAATAGAGGTCTCCCAACCAGACGAGGACTAAAATAACTCCAGGGTGAACAGCGGATCTTACACTCTGTGTGCTGGGATGGTTAGCAATGCAGGTTCCAGGGCTCCCAGCTTAGAATCTGCAATATGAACAAGTTGCAAGTCCACACAACCTACTCGGAGGACTTCATGCCTCCTCAGCCTCATTGATCACCTAGCAACCAAACGTAGTTAACTGCCTCTCAGTTCAGCCCTGAGTCCATCAACAGTAGAATACCATCAGTAACCCCCTTATTCACCGGGGTCTTATGGGCCAGACACTGTGCTAAGCATGCCTTAAACATGCTCTTTACTCCCAGGAGTGGCCCTATGGTAGGCATACCCCAGCCTTCCAGAAAGGCGCACAAGCTTAGAAGGGATGTCACTTTACTGGAATGGCAGTAGCAAGTTGATGGGACTGGATTTGGAGCCCAGATGGCTCCTACACTCTAGCTGATGTGCTGAATTTTAGGGTACATGGTGTTTCTGAAAGAATCAGGGCAGGTTGTTTTTAAGCAGTGTTTTCAAGTAATTTTGTTTTTTAAAGTGTGTTTTTGATCACAGGGGAAAGAAATCCGTGGACTGTTAATTAGATGTTTTGACACATACTTCCCACTATGGTTGAAAGATGATACAAAATTCGCACCTATAATTTAAACACAGTGTGACCGGCAGTGCGCACTTAACTTACACGCTATCACATTCTCCCAGTAGAGTTGGTAAGGAAAGGAACATAAAAGTGCAGTTAGGGTCCATGAGAGTGAAGAGAGAGAGGGATGTTCAAACTAAACACACAGCCGTGGAGTTCTGATTATCGCTTACTCTAGGAACAACAAGGGCAGAGCAAAGGCAGCTCCAGGAAGAGCCGAGTTGGTGACACGTCCTTCACCTTGAAGTTAAAGCATAGAATAAGCAGTACCTGTGGCCAGCTCTGGGGTAGGACCGTGGACATGTGTACTTAGGCTTCAATGGCTGAAAAGCAGAAATATATAAACTGAATTAATTCTGTCCCTGAGAGCGGTGGAACAGGCCAAACCGTAACCTTCTTTCTCCGTTCCCTTCTTGATTCCCGGTATCTGCAGGTTTATGAGAAACTGAAGGACCATCTACTGATCCCCGTGAGCAATTCGGAAATGGAAAAGGTGGACGGTTTGCTCACCTGCTCTTCCATTTTTATTAACAAGAAGGCAGACTGCTGAGCCCAAGAGTCCCTCCCCGGCGGCCAGCGAGGTGGCCCAAGCCGGGCTGATGACTCTGTACCCACTTCTCTGTTTTCCTTGACAATCTATTGTGCCACTGAGCTACTAACTCTTGTTTACAGAAAACGAAATTAATTCCAGTTTTAACGGCTTCATTTTCCACGCCCTTCTTCACCTCAGCGGTGGTAGCTAACCTGTGGATTGCTAAATGAATTAAACAACCTAGAAAATGCAGAACTAATGAATTATTGAAATGTGAGCTTAATAGTGTGGGAACATTTGGTTTAGTGTTTGTTATTAGTGCGGGAATAGCTTAGTTGCAGGGTAGTCTAAAGCCTGTCTTCCTGATCAGCGAGATAAGCAAGGGACTTTTTTTTTCTTTTTTGTATCATAAATCGCATTTGGTTCCTGTGAAATTCCCTGGCCCATGGAGTTTTCCCATTCTCCTCTCTTGTAAAATCTGAAAACCTTTCTTCCAGGTACTTCCTTTGGCCATTCCCACTTCTCTCCTAACCACCTTGACCTTGGATTTGTCCCAGGTCTTGCAGTCTGGGTGCCTTCCTGAAGGTCCACCTAGGGGGCACTCCTCTGCCTCATGGCCACATCTCCTGCCACCACCAGCAGCAGCCCTCCCTTCCCCTAGAGAAGCACAGTGGGCCCTCAACAGAACTGTGGCCAAAGTCAGAATGGCTGGTTGGGGAATAGGAGCCTCACAGAGGCATCTCCTGATAGGGTTTGCAGGAGACCTGAATGCCGGAAGAGCTTGTTACCACGCCTAGAAGGGTAAAATCAGCCCCAGGTGGTTGATGTGGGATGTTAGACCAAGCAGCCTGGGAAAACCCTTAGGACATCTTAGAAAGACTGAGCCACTTGCCATGATTTTGCCTCACGACTGGTCCTATAAGAACATGGAAGAAAGTCTTTCTCTGCCTCACCCCATCCCCCTTTCCAGCGTCTTTCTGACTCACCTTGAATCTCCTTCTTAGAATCATTATGATCTTGAAAAGTCATTTCCTTGTAAAGAGGCATAGCATCTAAAATGATTGTTGCTGGTTTGGTAAGAGTCTGAGGGAGCTGCCTCCACCCGTGGCCTAGGAGCACAATCAGGAAATGGTTCCTAAAGTCAACCTCCAACAATGCATTAGTCTCCCTTGAAAAATCCATGAATGTTTACAGTGGAATTTGGCTGAAACTTTCCTCTCTAGCCTTCAGATTACACAACCTCGGCTCACACAAAGCTGAAACAGGTCTCTTACCAAGAACAATGTGGCAGCAAGGGGGGGGGGGCAGAGCATTCCTTTCCTTAGCGCTGGAAGAATCAGGCTAGCCAGGGGCATGGCACTTTATAAGGAACAGGGACCCAGCCAGGCACTTCGTCAAACTTCCGGGCACTACTACCTTGGCTGTGCAACCTGCAGTTTGTCATTCAGTGTTTAAAACTGGGAAGACAAAGAAAGATTCCTTTCGGTTCTATCCCTCCTCACCCCCGTTTGTGATCAGTGGTCCTTGTCTTGATGAGCAAAAGAGGATTGCCTTTACTGCCTTCCCCCTCAGCAGATGGAAGAGAGTAACCCTTGTGGGAATCAAGACTTCCTTTACTGCTGTTTCTCTTTGGCATTTATTTGACAGTTTTCTGAAGAAATATGTTCCATCTCTTCCTTGTTGCCTAACTTAACACTCATATCACAAGCAAATATCTAACTATGTACATCCTGTGAATGAACCATATCTTGGTCACTATCATATTTCAAAACATCTCATCATGGATGAATAATATGTTTTTCCCCAGGCAAATGATTATGAGCCACAAACCCAAGTTAATAAATAAAAAAAAAAATGGTTCTCAGTGATTATGATGGTCCTTTGGGGTTAAATTTGGCTCTACACTGGCAAAAAAAAAAAAAGGCATAAACTGTCCACCACAGGTAAAGCAGCCCATTGAGCCAGTGTGGGCTCACCGACTTGTAATCGTCATGAGCATTCTGCCTATCGTCCTGATTACAGAACTGTTCCCGGGGTGTGGTCCATTACAAGTGGGTAGATCTTTCACTGTAGTGATTTCTTCTACTGAAGGTGGTTTTCCCATCCCTCTTTTTGGGAAATTCTTTCCTCTTTCTTTGTCTGCCTTGGGAAATTGTTTAGAATCTATGCCTCTACCCCATCTTATTCTGCTACATCACATATCGGGCTGGCTGCTTTGGGTTCCCTGTGTGAACAATGACACGGAAATTCAAAATACTTGCAGCACACACAGTAGCCTCGCTTCTTTGATGTTTTCTTCAGCATAACGTTGTCTTGAGAAGGAAAGATGTCATTCCCCAGGTTCCCCTCTCGTCCATTGTGGCTTACAAAGATGGAAACACTAGCAAGAATGCTTTTTGACATAAAGATATGAGGGATTCTATTTAAGTAAGTATAAGTCGAGTTAGAATTATTGAGTCAATAGGATTTGGTTTAATAAAAAGATGATCTAGAAGGAACACATTATTTGGCATTGTGTCTTTAACTGTGTTGGGCTGCTGTGGGAATCAGTGGCAGATCTCTCTACAGTGTGTTAGTTGTTCTTCTATGCTATTAGGAACCAATTGCTAAGGTCATCGTCTCTCCATCTCTAAGAAGGGAAAATGAAATAGTCTAGTTTAACAGTGTGGTTTGTGTAGGGTTGCATGTTAGTCTCTGTGATTATCCACTCTTTAACATGCTGCAGGATTCAGACGTGATTTCCATGGGGTGTCGGGTTTGTGCTGTTTTAATCTTGCCTGTCATCTTCCAGGCAACGTACGGTTTCCAGTCCGTGTGCCAAAGCTAGTCATGCCTCCCACAAGCCGTTAGTCCAGAGGAGTTGTGCACCCATACTAGTTTCCTGTCACCCGCTCCTGATGTGTACCAGTCATGACAGAATAAAGCGTGCATCGTGCAGTGCCCAGTGGTGTCCGGCTCTTCTTTTCCCGTCACCCAGAGGGCCCACTTCAGCTTCCGTCTCAGTTTGTGGCCCAGCCGGATGACTCATCTGCGTTTGTCTATGGTGAGAGATAAAGGGGAGCGGCAAGAAGAAGGAAAGAATGAGGAGAAAGGGGACGAGAGAGGACGAACATGGTCAAAGTCCATGGTATCCTTACAAGAAAACGTCCTGATGAGACCCATCTCCAGTACAGTGACTACACAGCAATAAAATGGCTTTGAAATGAGTTTTGTTTTTAATTTGGTTTACAGCTATCATTTTAAGGACGCTTGAAGGTTATTTGTTATGAGCCTTTTTTTAAAATATTTTTATTTATTTATTATGTATACAATTTCTGTCTACATGTATGCCTACAGGCCAGAAGAGGGCACCAGACCTCATTACAGATGGTTGTGAGCCACCATGTGGTTGCTGGGAATTGAACTCAGGACCTTTGGAAGAGCAGACAGTGCTCTTAACCGCTGAGCCATCTCTCCAGCCCCCCTGTTATGAGCCTTTTGTAGTCTTTCATCTGAAAGAGCTATGTTTTATTAATTAACAATAACTGTTCACTATAGAAATAAAATCCAAACAATACAAAGTAAAGATGTGGCTAGCGAGATAGCTCAGCAGTTAAAGGCACTCACCGCAGAAGCCTAGAAACCAGAATTCGGTCCCCAGGACCCATGTACAAGAGCACTGACCCCAAAAGTTGACCTCCAATGTCCACACTTGCAAGGTGGCATGCATATACCCACCCGTGTCCTCATGTACACACAACGCTAATAATAAGACGTATGTAAATTTTAAAAGACAAACTACCCAAAATTTCATCACCCATAGATAACTACTGTTAACATTTCAGAAGATACCACACATTTATGAATAGATACTCATGTAAATTTTGAATAATTTAACACCCTTGTGATGTCCTGGATTGCTCAGCAATAGATTAAAGGCATTTTTCCACCTCAATAGAGGCAGATGTAAATCATCAGCTGTAGCATCCCCGATATTTCACAGCGCAGTTGACTCCTAATTATACCATGTCTGGTGTGTCCGCATTGCTCTCAGGGCTCATCCCACTGTCAAAACCGACCACTTAGAGGCTTCCCTACAGCCCTGTAGTTAGCTCAGTCCTACCGTGTGGGATGCTCCATGGTTGTGGTCACCAGAGGCCCGAAGCCGTCCTTGATGTACTTACATGAATGCTCCACTATTTACATTCACACCGATAGGGCTAAAAATTGTTCAGAGCCAAGTACCATCTCTGCAAAACTGCTCTTGATCCAACAGGAAATTAAACCTACATCCAGCAACTGACGAAAGCAGATGCAGAGAACCACAGCGGAGCACTGGGCTGAGCTGTCAAAGTCCAATCGAAGAGAGGGAGGAGTGAGAATACGAGCAAAAAGGTCAAGACCATGATGGGGACACCCACTGAAACAGCTTACCTGAGCTCATGGGAGCTCGCTCACTAACTCTGACCTGACAGCGAGGGAACCAGCATAGGACCAAAACTAGGCCCTCTGAATGTGGGTGACAATTGTATGGCTGGAGCAGATTGTGGGGCCACTGGCAGCGAGATCAGAATTTATCCCTATTGCTTGTTCTGGCTTTTTTGAAACCCATTCTCTTTGAAGGAATACCTTGCTCAGCCTAGATATAGTGGGGAGGGCCTTGGTCCTGCCTGCTAGACTTTGTTGACCCCCTAATGGGAAGCCTTACCCTCTCTGAGGAGTGGATGGGTGGTTAGGTGGGAGGTGAGGGGGGACGGTGGTGGGAGCAGAAGGAGGGGAGGGAGTAGGAAATGGATTTAGCATGTAAAATGAGAAAAGATAGTTTTTTTAAACTAAAAAAAAAAAAAAGTGGAGAAAAAGAACCATTAATGAACAAGGGGCTATCACTGGTGTCCTGACTGAGTGTTTCCAGGTCTTTTTCAGAAAAACAATTATGTGCCCATGAGTAGCAAAAGTGCAAGCCAGATACATTGTTGGAGACCAGTGGGATATCTGAGCTGGAGTGGCAAACAGCTCCAGATTACCGTCTGACACTTTCTCTTATGGGTCCAAGAGGAAGAAGATGTGGTTGCTTAGGAGCAAGGCAGGATGACTTCATGTTTTGACCGACAGGGTTGGGTTGCATAAGAATTTGTTCACTGTGCGTGTCTTTTCTTATGATGCATCTGGTTTTAATCATATGTACTATTAATTGTATATAGGTATAAGATGATAAATGGGGGTTTTCCCCAAAAGATCCACTCAGAGGAAGCAGTCATCCTTACTGAGTGTACACCCAAAACCAGTCCAATCTGGTTGGGTCCATCTCGCTACATCAGTGGACACTGCAGGACACGTTTGATGGCAGAAGAGCAATCACTAAGAGAGCTCGGAGGACCAAACTGCTGCATTGTTTACACTGAGGTTTACCTGCAGTTCACGGTTCTCTACAAGCGGNGGGGGGGGGGGGGGGGGGGGGGGGGTGAACAGCACCCAGGTTGCAAAGTGCTTTGTATGAGAGGAATGTGTGTGTAGCTCAAACTGAGTGAGTGTCTGACATGCTATCACCAACTTGATTTCCTAGTCCTTGTGCTTCCGAGACTGGGGAGACCCGGGAGCATCCAGGGCATCCAGAGAGAGCCAGAGTCTACTCTAGCTTCCGCTGGTTGATGCGGGAGCTCCAGGGCTCTGAGCTGAAGGAGCAGCCTGAGCAGAAGCACAGCAGGAGCACACGGTGCACACTCCAGAAGCGGGTGTTCCTTATACATGTTATATCGCGATGCTCTTGGGAATGAGAGTCACGGCGCCTGCCTTCTGGAAGATGGCATGCAGCAAAAGACAAAGAAGACAAACACGAAGGCCACGGGAAGAGTGATGGGCCTCGTGAAAGGGTGCTCAGGAGCCTGGAGAGATGCTTCAGTGGTTATGAGCACTGGCTACTCTTCAGTAGGATCCAGGTTCAATTCCCGGCACCCACATGGTGGCTTACAATGGTCTGTAATTCCAGTCTCGGGATCCAGCGCCCTCCTTGGCCTGGGTGGGTACTGTATGCTCAGGGTGCAGAGAGACACACAGGGGCCACAGGCACACATGCAAACAAAACAGCCATGCCTGTGCAGTATGTAAATAAGCCAAAAGAAAAGGTGTGCAGAACAGTGGGGCCAGGCAAGTAGATCTGTATGGCTACAACTGATAAGCATAAGGGCCCGGGGAGACAGTGCAGGGTGGGATGCCGAGGGTCCTGCGTGCCAAGGGCAAGCACTTGGACAGCACTTACTAGTCTGTTAGGGTTCCCCAAGGACATCTGAGTCACCCAGTGGTAGTGGGACTTGACCTGGCAGTCCTACTAGTGACGGCTGGAAACTGAGAAGGGCTGGTGCTTCTCTGTTTGACTTCCCCAAGTTTAGTTTATTTAAACATTTCTTCTTACCGTCAGAGTGGAGCCTGAAAGCCGGGCAATTAACTCTTCCTCTATTTGCTCTCCTGGAAAAAAAAATAAAAATGAAAAAAAGATTAATAACATCTGTCTCACAACTCCAAAGGGACATTTTCAATGCAAATGAGATAAAGGAACTAAGGGCTTCTTTGGAAGGGAGGTGTAATGTAACTACTGTTTGCATCATCATTATCCTCATTAACTCCTATCACCGCAGGTTTGAATCCCATCAAAATGTCTACTTCTATTTGAGACATCAATCAACTGCTCCAGAAATAGCTGGGGGTTTTCATCACTGATGCTGCCAACCTGACCTGAGGGCTCTCATGGTGAATTCACGGGTGTCCTTGGCATGCGGTATGGCAGCTCCACCCCCCTATTCCACTGGAGAAGCTGGAATGTTCCTATCTCCCTCCCCCTACACGCAAATATTTCTAATGTAGGGGAAGCTGGGCTACTTTTAGCACACGGTATCTGGAGTTATCGGCTGTTAGAGACCATTGGGCTGCCAAGTATGCTCCGGTCACTATAAACAGAGGCTCAAAGGACTATTCCAGGGAGACACTTGGTAGAGCACAGCCTAGGCTGCCTTGTGTCATGATGCCTGAATGCTATGGCGTGTTGCTAGGTGTTGGGAAGCCACTTCTATTTATTCATAGATGCTTCAGTTACTTTATTTTGAGTTCAGACAAAACGCTTTGGTGTGTTGATACGGACCTAAGAAGGCAGATTGCTTTTCCCTAGCCTGTCTTTTTTTTTTTTAATTTGAACTAAAAGACATAAATTTAAGCAGTATATATTTAAGTTTTATAACTTGATACTTTGTTGTACGTATAAATTATAAAATAGTTGTGTAATATAGTTGCCATTTTCCCTGTATGTCGAATGTTTAAAATCTTTCATTTTTTCAAGACTTCAGGTATGTAGTGCAGTATTATTAGAAGTAATATAATAGCTATGGCTGATGTTAGCTGTGCCCCTATGGCTGATGTTAGCTGTGCCCCTATGGCTGATGTTAGCTGTGTTCCTATGGCTGTGTTAGCTGTGATCCTATGGCTGATGTTAGCTGTGGTCCTATGGCTGATGTTAGCTGTGACCCTGTGGCTGATATTAGCTGTGGTTCTATGACTGATGTTCGCTATGGTCCTATGGCTGATGTTAGTTGTGGTTCTATGGCTGATGTTAGTTGTGATCCTGTGGTGGATGTTAGCTGTAGTCCTGTGGCCTTTAACAATTTCTCCCTTTAAAGGTAATTTTATATACCTGTTCATGGACAAAGAAACTTAGTAATAGAAATTTGAGCTATTCCCTAAGAGGACAGCTCCCCAAAATACAATCAGAATACTGCATGTTATGTGTTGAAATGCCCTCTCTACCAACAAAGCACAATAACTGCTTATTCCACTCTGGTCCCAGAAAAATTTCAGACAGCAAACAAGTCTATTCCAAGCAAGAGCCCCGCTCTGTAGAAACGTTAGCTTTATTACTTCTGGAAGGAGCTTGTGGAACAAACACCAATTCATGCGCTCAACAGAGGTTCAAAATTCCAGCACAGGATGTGAATAAACCATGTATTTTGTTTGCTGGGGATCCAGATGAGTGTATCAGATCCCCTAGGCTAGCACCAGGACAGAAACATCACCAGGCCTTCTTTCTTGTGCTTTCCTTTGGCTTAAAAATAAGGAGAAGACAAAGACAACATTGTTACCAGGGCAAGGCTAGGTAATGAGGGCCAAGAGCTATCTCTCCTGCTTGTGACACCAGCACCCCGGAGCTGAAAATAGAAAAATCACCCTGAGTTCCAGGCCAGCCTGGGCTACCTAGTAAGACCCTGTCTCTTAAACAAATTAATTTTAACGTTAGTGACAAATAAGGGTGAATTTTTAAAAATGGAGTTCAGTAGGAAATAGAATCCACTGTAACTTGGAGGAAGAGTGGAACGGTAACATGGATAAGACGATAATGAAGGTCTTGTTCAGAGTCTAAATGCTAGAGGCTACACAAAGGCTGAATGAGACACCCCGAATCCAGCCGTCAGCGGCACTCCTAGGCTCCGCAGAGCAAGAACGGGAGGCCGTGCAACTAAGGCGAGACAAGAAGGCGAGTCTCGAGCCTAGCCGGCTCCCAAGCAGAGAAGACACATGCCAGCCCCTTTGCCATCGTGCCCTGGTCTGCTGCTCACTCCATTGGCTACCGAGAGGGTGCAGGTGATGATTCATGGGGTCAGCCTCCCACAACAAAGAGCTGGCAGAGACACAAAGAAGGAGCCAGAGAGGTCAGAGCACATCCGCACCGAGCTGTGATGAAAAATAAGCCTGTCAGAGCGGGTATGGGTGGTGTGGCGCAGAGCCACGACCGTCTCACAAGCTGGCGTTTAAATCCTAATTCTTGGCACACCTCTGAGCTGCAGGCCTGTTCTGTGGCTGGGTCACCCTTCACTTGGTATCAGAAAATTGACTGGATCCAAATCAGCCGCAGAGGGCAAGTGTGGGTGGCCTTGGAGTGAGAGGGTCCTGGCCCTCTCAATTGAGCGCTGTGTTGATGCTATACTTAGAAGGAGCTCGTGGGCACTTGGTTCCAAACATCAAGTTGCCGTTTTGCAGCTGTTCCCAGGTCACACAAAGTTGTTTAAAATTATGAAGTGCCTACCTTTTTTTGTTTGACTTCCTGTTTAGACATCTAGCCTGTGTAGATAGAAACTGGCTGTTTCGATTTGATGTGGTCATATTACTCATGGGGATAATTTAAAATCAGTAAGGGCCCTTTCATTGGGGTGTTCTTGGACAGGCAGAAGAACCATGAGAAAGGGTGGTGGGAGAGAGATTGTCCTAGCCAATGACACTGGACACAGGTCACTTGAACACTAGGGCAGGGTGTTCCTTCACTGCCCTTGGACTCCATAATCAGGACCTAGGTGGCTTTCTAGGCCTCTCCCAAACAGACATACACTGTCTTCATCTAGCAAATGACAATGATGAGGTCACTACAGTCCGCCTGCAGCATGAGAATCTACTTTTGAGGGGGAAATGATGAAAATGACTTCTAAAGGAAAAAACAGCATTTAGAGCCACGGACAATGGTCATGAATAGATAGACCAACTGTTTCTTCAACTGTAGAGTGCTTGCCAAAAAGGTACACAGGCCTGGGTTTGACTTCCAATAAAGAAAGAAAGAAAGGGAGGGAGGGAGGGAAGGAAGAAGGAAAGAAAGAAAAGAGAGAGAAGAGGAAAAATGAAAAGGAGAGAGGGAAGGAGGGATGGCAAGGCAGGGGAGGGGGAAAGGAGGGAAGGCAGACAAAGGTGATGAGGTCAGTGAGCAATGTGGTATTTGAACTGGCACCACACCCTTCCTGCTCGCTCCCAGTTCAACAAGACAGAACCCCATTGCAACCTGACGGAGTAAGGAGCCAGGCTCTTGCAGGATCACATGGCTCCCCAGGTGAAGCTTGTCTTCCAGACGAGGGGTAAGACATGAGGGTTGAGCTGGTCCCAGTCCATCTATTGCTGAGGGGCCAATGTGGTCGGGAGATGGGGGGGATCGCCCCCCTCCAGCAGGGTGCTTTGAGCGGATGGCACCAATAAGAACTGAGGCACCCCTGAGCATCCTTACTCCGCTGGCAAGCCAAAAAGTCCTCAGTCTGGCCTCGCTGAACACTCAGCAGTAAAACCAGAGTGTTGGAGAACACTGGACGACTCTTCCTGACACACCCCCGCTCCCCACCCCACCCGTCTAGAGTGATGCCTCAGACATTTTGTCTAGCAGAAGAAACCATAAGTGGAGGGAACTCAGGCCTTTCCCACAGAACAACTGAGTTCATTTGCAACAGACAAACCATCTCTGTTTGCAGATCGTGTAATCCTTATCCAGAAGATCCTCAGGAACCTGTAAAAAATTACTAAAAAATGAATACTTGTACCAAGAAGAAATGAGGCATACCGCAATACAAAAGTTTATACATCCTGTTTTCATTATCATTATTGATATCAACATAACAGAGTAAAAACGCCCAGATGTAAGCCAGCTGATGAATGGACAGACAGAAATATCCATACAATGTGAAATTATTCCCCTTTGAAAAGCGGACCTGCTTCAACTCAAGTGAGGGCTGAAAACTCTGGGCTGAGTGAAAGAAAGCGGCTACCAGAGGCCTTCTGTCGATTCGACTCCATCGTTGTGGGACATCTGGAAGAGACAAATCAGCAGAGACAGCTGGAGCTGGGCTGAGAATCAGGGAAAGGACAAAGTGGGTGGTACCTCCGTGGTGGGGTGTTCTTACGAAGTGATGAGAATGCCTGAAACCAGTCATGGTGATGGCTGCACGGGTGTGTGAATAAGCTCAAAACCACTGAACTACAAGCTCTCTGTGAATGAGCTAGACCTCAACAACGCCATTTTAATGACAGTAATACTCGGGGGCCTGGAGAGATGGCTCAGCTGCTAAGAGCACTTGCTGGGTTGATTCCAACACTCACAACTCACAGTGAGCAGCCCACAGCCACCTGTGAACTCCAACTCCAGGGGATAGGATGTCCTCCCAGGTCCCCACATGAAGCACACACACACACGCACACATGCACACACACACGTGCATACACATATTAACAGGAAAACAAATAAATCCTAACAACACCTGTCCTCCTCACACCTAGCTTAGAGGATTTCTAGCCGAGTGCTTGGCACCCTATGTGTGCGCCGCTGTGCAGCCGAGCCTCTTATTTGTTGAATGGAATTAATCAGCTTTTCACCAGCACCTGCCACTACACAGCTCAGAAACTGCCATTCCCGAAGCCACCTTATCCCCAATTAGAATTCCTTCTCTCCTGTGGCTAAAACGCATTGACAGAGCCCAACTCTGCAAACAGGGCTGCATAAATGATCCCTTGTGGAATGCCTTCTACCGTTGCAGCCCTTTCTGAAAAGACAGAAAGAAAGAAAAAGAAAGAAAGAAAGAAAGAAAGAAAGAAAGAAAGAAAGAAAGAAAGAAAGCAGTCCTTTCTCGTTTTTCCAAAATTCAAGTCCATGTAATTACCACACATGCCATGTTCCCAGTAACAACACGGGAGCCCAGCTACTTCAAAGTGGCTCCTTTCCTGTCTTGGCTTCAAACCCAGCATCACAGGTGGGTTGTTGCTGTACCCCTCCCACTGGGGTGGAAAAAGAGGGAGATGAAATCCACTCAGAGTGATGCATTTGAGGGAAGTGTGGGCAGAGCAGTTCGGGTCAGATGAGTCCCGAATGTGCAGTAACCTCAGTGTCTGCATAAGCAAGGACAGTTGCCAACCCAAGCTCTCCAGTGGCACTTTCCTGGAATGGCAAACTCTCGCCCATCCTGCTCTTTAAAATGCGCCCCGTCCCCCACACATATGCACTCCTTTCTCTTACCCAGTTGTCCGGCTGTGTACCATAACCCACCCTCAGCAGCAGCCAGATCCTTCTTGGTCAAAATGAAACAAAACTTGTAAACACGCTAAGGAGATGGCTCAGCGGATAAAACACTTGCTACACAAGAGTGAGGACTGGAGTGTGGGTCCCCCACTGGGGACCTGCACACCTGTAACCCCAGGATTCACAGGGTAGAGATGGGGTCCGCAGTGTTCTGGGGTCCTTTCTCTTATCACGATGAATCACTGAGACCCACAGCTTAGGGGAGGGAAGGATTGTTTGACTTACACTTCTAGGTCACAGTAGGTCACTGAACAAAGCGGATAATTGCAGAGCTAGCAAGCGTGGATCTGGGGCTGACACCCAGTTCCGCTTGGAGGCACAGAAGACAAGCTCTGCTCGACCTTGAAAACAGTGCCCCAAGAGAGTTAAAAATCTCAAATGATGATAGAGCAAGGCACTTCCGGAGTGCTTACTACACTTCTCCATTCTGTTTTTCTGTATTAATATATGCCTCACCTCCCCCACCCCCTTGCAGGCACCCTTTGACTTACCCTCAGAAACAAGAAATCTGAACCACCACGTTTGCGGACTTCAGTTTTTGCAGAAAAATTGTGGGGTCGTGGCTCCCTCTGGTGGTGGCTTGCTTGTTTTCTCGGTGGATCTTGGTGTGGAGAAATGGGAAAGGACTGGCGCTGCCACCCACTGGGATGCCCAACCCAACACCGAGGCACTGGCCTGCAAGAGTTGATCTGCCTTTTGCCTTCTTGACTCTGTTTTATTATGAGACCCATGGGCGTGGCATCACGAGGACCAGGGAGAGCAGGAAGCTGTTGGGATGTGCCCATACTTGGAGTTTTCACAAGATGTGGAGAGCTAAGCTCCTGACCCAGCAACCCTTCAGTCATGTCTGCCATCTCTGTAGCCTGGTGGCAAGGAAGACAACGGCTCTAGAGTGAGGTCCTTATTTATGAGCTTGAGTCATCCCAGTGATGGTACCAAAGCCACCCATGATCTCTGTGATAGCTTTAATTGTCATCTTGACACAGCGTAGACTCACCTGGGAAGAGAATCTTACAACTTGAGCAACCACGGCATACATGAGCAGAGACTCATAAAATAGATATGGAAAGCCTTTGGGGTTGCGACGGGCATTGGATGGGGGCAAAACACATAGTATGCCTGGACCAGTGCTGCTCAAGAAATGGTTACAACACTGAAGAGGCTGAAGATGAAGAGGAAGGTGGAGATGCGATGATGACGTTTCATAAGCAGAGGTGCTGGCTTATATTTATAACTATTGTCTGTGGCTATACAAGCTAGAGAGTAAGGCTGCTAAAACACACTAGCATTAATGAAAGAGAGAGGAAGGGAAGGGGGGAGGGAGAGAGAGACTTGCGTGTATGTGTGTGTGTGTGTGTGTGTGTGTGTGAGAGAGAGAGAGAGAGAGAGAGAGAGAGAGAGAGAGAGAGAGAGAGATCAAGCCCGAACTGGGCCCATTTTCCTCAGTCACTTGCCTTCTCCATGCAGGCCCTACTTCTCAAAGGTTTCCTAACTTCCTCAAACATCTCCACCAGCTAGAATCCAAGAGTTCAAACACATGACATACATGGAGAACATATATGACATCATTCAGTGACCTGACATAGTCTCCCACACCCCTTCTTTATCGCAGCCCCCAGCTCCTTCATAGCCCTACTTCAGAGGATGAGACAGTGGGGAACACGGCTACCCACTTAGGAGAGCCTGGAGGTTGGGAGCAAAGATCAACAGCATTACCATCCAATGGAAAGAACAGAAATGGATTTCTCCTTGACAGAAGTATCCTAATCTACAAGCCAGCCTTGCCCTGTTCCACCCTTCCCTCTGATCTGTTTTGTGACATTTGGCTTGAGAACTGAATCATAAATAGTGCTGTACACTCCTTGTCCTAAACATAAGAGTAGTCTCTTCAGACTGGCAGGTACTTGGGCTCTGCCTGCTCTGAAGACTTTGTGAGGTGTCCCCAAGTGTCTCAGTGATGACACTTCCCTTCCGTCCTGAGTTCACCCCACACCTACTGAGAAATACACCCCAGTCGTTCAGGTCCAAAACGTTGTACTTGGCACTGATGAAGCGTACTGGGAAGCCCTTTCCTGTAGCAGTTGGAGTTTCAGAGTTAGAAATTACCGTGGAAGGCAGAGCTGCTCCCAGGCAAGATCCCCGTGGAGCCTGAGGCTGCCTGGGGAAGCTGAACAAACCTGGACCCACAGCAGACAAGCGCACCCTCAAGAGGAGAAAGTGAAACATTGGGCCAAACTGCCAGCTTTCCTTCGGAAACTCAAGAGCACAGAAGCAAATCTGCTATGAACCAGACCTAGCCAAGGACGTCCCCTTTCTCTCAGTCTTTTCAGGACAATGGTTATTGGTGGTCCTCAATGGGACATCTGGTCACCCTGCACTGTCGTGTTCAGAAAAGAGTGAGGAAAAACCTCTTTGGAGCCCTCTCTAGCTGACATTTGCTCTTCCTGCTCTGTAGCTTTTTCCCCTTCCCTAACACCCAACACCTACTCATACAGGCTGTAGTCTGAGGGCAGAGAGGAGTCAGTGTCTTGGGGAGTCTAACATTTTCTGTTAAGCAGTGTAAAGGATACAACCTGTCCTCTTTTGCCCTCACGCAGGCACACACTGTTGGAAGCATCTGTATTTTTGGACTTCAGTGTCATTAAGTGTCACAAGCCCAACAACAAATAGTGGAAAACCTAATCTCCCACCCCGTGTGTGTGTGTGTGTGTGTGTGTGTGTGTGTGTATTTAAAAGTCTGTTCCATTTGAATGAATCATTCTTTTAAGTCAATACACAGTTTAGCTTTAAACCTTTGATCTGTTACATAAATACCAAGAGCTTCACTCTGCACTTGGGTGTTTGTCCTTGTCTGCGAGACTTTCCTTCCTGGATTACACATTCCCAGGGAAGACTGCCAGTGCCTCCCTTTGTCCCCAGACCATCTTTGACTGTGTGTGTGTCTGTCTGTCTGTATGTATGTATGTATGTATGTATGATGTATGTATGGCTGTGTATTGTGTGTCTTGTATATATGTGTGTCTATGTATGTATGGTGTGTGTCTCTGTGTGTCTGTGTCTGTGTATATGAGTGTGTGTCTTTATGTGTGTCTGTGCATGCTGTATGTGTGTGTGTGTGTTTTTATGTCAGTATCCTGGACCTGCAAACAAAAGTCGCCTTTCCTGTTTCTGTTTCTGCAGAAACTCGAAGTCGCTCCAGTTCTCCCTGGGGTTACAGAGTCTTTGGGGTATTGTCCAAAGAAGCTTCCCATGCTGTGGGATTTTTTTTAGGGTACCCAGGATAAAGAATTGAACTGGGTGCGGGAGGACCTTTCTGATTCTTCAGAGGCTGCTTAGAGGATGCAGCTATTAGATAGATAGGTGCTTGGAAGAGCGTAGGGTAGGCCGCACTCCCCAGTCCTCGCAACAGCATGGCGTATTTTCTCCTACGACACTAGCACCATTCATACTCCAATCATTTGCTTCTTTCTCCTCCCTCAGTCTGTGACTCTCTCCCAGGAACAACTCTGTCCTCTTGTTTGAATCTGTTCCATCTGGCTGCTAACTGCTAGAGAGTTCCACTCATATTGAGATGAGCAAAGAAGTAAGGGAAGTTGGTGGTCCCAGCATCCTGGAGGACATCCTTGGACACGAACGAGCCCCCTCTCTGGAGAGCTACTCCCGCACACTTCCAGCTACTTCCCCCCTCTCTCTTATTCCCACTTCCTTCATATCACCCACTCAGAACGCCCCTTCCGGATGTCCTTCCTCAGGTGTGGCCACTGGCAATATGGCAACGTGCACAAACGTGCAGTCACCCTGAATCTCTTTCCCAGTCTGCTTTGTCTGATACTATTTCAGCTGCTGATTGTCCAGCTCTCTCCACTAGAACATATATCCCATGAGAACCTTATCTTCAGGATCTCAGGTAGGCCCAGCAAGTGGATGCGCCCAACAAGTATCAGCTGAGTGAAGGGAGAGGGGGAGGACGGGAAGCCCATCTCACTTCTCCTTTACACTGTTCAGCTGATCCACTAGAGTGCAGAGATATGGAGCTGTATGTATTAGGAAATGTTCCCATGGGCTCATATTTTCCGTGCTCAGCCCCCAGATGGGGAAACATGTTTTCGTGGGGTGGTACTTTAGGAGGTGAGGACCAACTGGAGAAGAGAGACCACTGGGCATATCTCATGTAGTTATAACTGGTCCCTGGTCCCTGATCCCTGGTCGCTACCAGTGTCTTCCTGCTTCTCGTCTGCCACAAGCGAAGAACTTCTTGACTACATGCTCCCTTCGCCCAAGCTCATGGGACCAACCACCAGGATCTGAACCCTTCAAAACAATGAGCCAAAATAAATCTCGATTCCTTGAACTTGTTTGTGCCAAGTACTTTCAGCACAGTGGTAAATAAATAAATAAATAAATAAATAAATAAATAAATAAATAAATAAATAAATAAAACTAAATTGTCTGGAAACCTAGAAGGAAGCTGTGCTCTTGTGCCCTTTGTAGACATGGCCACCTGCCCCCTTGAACATGGACTTTACTGGGAGAATATGGAAGAAGGTGAGAACTGTGTCAGCACTTTCTTCTTTCAGTACTCAGAGGAATGTGGTGACTTGAGAGGGGACGCTTCCTAGAGGCAGTTGCAGTCACGTCATCTGTATTAAGGACACACAGCTTCCGACGGGACAATGAGAAGCACGGTGTTTACAGATGCCCACAGGTGTGCCCGCAGAGATGGGCTTTGTTCTGGATATACAAACGGGCACTTGTGAAGAGGGGCAAACAGCCACTCGAGGAAGGACTGGTCACATCATTTGGGTGTGGTGGTTAGTACGGGATACAGAAGCGGCTGTTTGGATGGGAGCCACCCAAGAAGACAGTGACCACCTTTGTTTCTGTCAACAGATGGTTGATAATTCAGGCGCTGATATTCGAGAAGCTTATTGTCATTTCTCAGATGTCCAGATGCTATTCATCCATTCCCTGTCATTAACCCACTGCCACCTAGCCACAGATTGCAAAATATAAGAGGCCACCCTCTGAAATATTTGCAGGGTCACTGAGGTCATCAAACACTTGTTTCCTGTGTTAGTGAAAGCAAAGTGGAGATCACAGGTCAGTGACAGAGAACAGTTGAACTCTGCTACAGGTCCAGGGCAGCCAAACGTCGCAGAAACCCTGCGGGCAGCTTTCCACCTTCCTATCTCTTCAGTTTCACTACCTGAGAAAACAACCTCAGCAGTGCACCAATCTGAGTCCAACAATTCCAATGAAACAATACCATGCCTAACCTTAGCGCACTTCTCGTGGGTAACAAAGCCAGCTCGCGCAGCCTCTGCCTGCTTCAGGGGCTGAGTCAGGACTCGATACATTTTCTGACATTTTAGCCCAGTGTATGTTACAGGACCATACGAGATAAACTCACAGCCTGGGTTTTGTAATTGCTATTGATATCATCTTTAAGTCAACTTTTCTTCCGTCGAGAAGCTCGTCCGATGGATTGACAGGAAGGTAGCATGATGGTGGGGCCTCAAAACTACATGGCAGATGCTGGTACACAACACTAATGTCAGCAATTGGGACTGTGGAGAGAAGCACCTCATTTCTGAAGAAAATGCTTCCTTTGGAGACATGTCTCACGCTGAGGAGTACTCCACAGGTGTGTGGCCATCCCTGTCTTGGCTAGTTGAGAGCTTTGGGACTGGTTCTGTCCAACACTGTCTTGACCAGAAACACTTTCATGAAAACTATGTAACAAAATTTTCCGTGTGGCCAGAACTTCTGAAAAGGAAGCGGAAGCTTTCTACGAGGTGTGGGAGGGGCAGAGGACAGGACGGACAGGATGAAGCACAGGTGGGAGTCTTTGGGTCTAGCTAATCATCACTGCTCTGCAGGCTGCAGGCAATGCTCGCCACAGGCTGTCTTTGTTGTTAACACCCCCCAGCACTTCTCACCTGACTGTAGAACTTACATATGACAGATTTGCTTCTTTTAGACCCTTTAAGAGTCCCCTAAAACAATGAACGAGTCATCTCTGGTTTTCTAAACTACAAGGAAGAACCTTGGGGTGAAGCAAAGGCAACCAGAAACACCAATCTGCAAAGGGTGTGAGAGCCAGGGAAGGTGGGAACACAGGGCTCGGCCTTTCAAATGTTGTCCTGGCCCACAGAAAGGACTGGGACTGGGAAGTCACAGCTTCCTGTCCACATGGTATCTTAGTTACTTTTTAATTGCTGTAATAAAGCCATGACCAAGGCAACTTATAGAAGACAGAGTTTATTGGGGGCTTACGGTTTCGAAGGGTGAGCCCAAATCACCATGACAGGGAACATGGCAGCAGACAGGTCGGCATGATGCTGCCGCAGTAAATGAGAGTTTACATACGTGACCCAAGCACAAGGCCATGAGAGATAATTAGGAATCGTGTGAGCTGCTGAAACCTCAAAGCCCAGCCCCAGTATCCCACCTCCTCCAACCAGGCCACACCTCCCAGTCCTTCCCCAGCAGTTCCACCAACTGGGGACCAAGTAAGTATTCAAACACTGAGTCTATAGAGGCCATTCTTAATCAAGCTGCCTCTTGTGATTTCTCATAGGACAGATGTGGGCTTTCACATGTAAAAGGGAATAGAAGGAGTAGTTGAATCTGGCTTAGTTCCATGCAGTTAGGGGTTGACTATGAATATCCTACTGCTGAGCTGACCAGGAGACCCTCTCTTGTGATATGAATTTCCATGGATAACCCTGAGGCGTGTTCTACAGCAGCACTGTTCAACAGGAACGTAATATGAGCTATTTATGTAATTTCACATTTAGTAGCCACACTTATAAATAAATGAACCAACAGGAAGCAACCTAGATGTCCTTCAACTGACAAATGGATAAAGAAAATGTGGTACATTTATGCAATTACTCAACTATTTTTTAAGAATCATGAAATTTGAAGGCAAATGGATGAAACTAGAAAGAAAAAAATCATCCCAAGTGATATAACCCAGATATAAATGGTATATACTCATTTATACGTGAATATTAGCTGTAAAATCAAGGATAACCATGCTATAATCCCCCAGACCTCAGTTCTATAGAAACTGAGTAACAAGGAGGGTTCAATGGGGGATGCATGATTCTCCCTGTGAAGGAGAAATAAAATAGACATTGTGGGGGGACTGGGGACAGATGGGGAAGTAGGGGAAGGATGGAGGGAGAGAGGACTGGGAGTGACAACAGGAATTGGGGGGGCATCTCAGAGATGAGCTGGAAATGCAGTGCAATGGAGACTCCCAGGAATCTACCAGTGTGACCCTAGATAGCGCTCCTAGGAGTAAGGGATATGAGCCTAAGCTGGCCATCTCCTGTAACCAGGCAAGGCTTCCAGTGGAGGGATTGGGACACCAACCCAGCCACAAAACCTTCGGCCTACACTTTGTCCTGCCTACAAGATGTGCGGCAATAAAGGGGCACAGAGATTATGGGGGTGGTCAACTAATGACTGGTTCCGCTTATGACCCATGCCGTAAGAGGGAGGTAACCCCTAGCACCACCTAGAGAGCCAGGAACCAGAGGCTACACAGCCCAGAGACTCGGGATACAGCTCAACAGGACCATCAATTAAAATAAAAAAAGTAGTGATCGGGCTGGAGAGATGGCTCAGAGGTTAAAAGAACTGACTGCTGTTCTGAAGGTCCTGAGTTCAATTCCCAGCAACCACATGATGGCTCACACCCATCTATAATTAGATCTGGTGCCAAGAACACTATATACATAATAAATAAATTAAAAAAAAAAGTAGTGATCCCTAATGATATTTCACTATACTAGCAGACAGTAGCTTAGTATAATTGTCATCAGAGAGAATGACATACAGCAACTGACGGAAGCAGATGCAGAGGACACAGCCAAACACTAGACGGGCTCAGAGAATCCTGCCAAAGAAGGGGGGAAGATTATAGGAACTAAAAGGTTCAAGGACACCAAAGAAAACCCACAGAATCAACTAATGTAGGCTCATAGGGGGCTCAGGGACAATGAAGCATCCATCAGGGAGCCTGTAGGGGACTGACCTGGGCCCTCTTCTTCTATGTTATGGCTATGTAGCTTGGTCTTCTTGTGGGACTCCTAACAGTGGGAGCAGGAGCTGTCTCTAACTCTTTTGACTGCTTTTAGGACCCTTCTCCTCCTACTGGGTTACCTCATCCAGCCTTAACACAAGGAGTGGTACCCAGACTTACTGCAGCTGGATATGCCCTGCTTGGTTGATATCCATGGGAGACCTGAAGAGAAGCAGCGGAGAAGTAGATAGGGGAGGGGTCTGGGAGGGGAGGGGGGAGGAAAAACTGTGAAAAATAAAAAATAGAAACAATGAACCAGTTGAAGTTGACTTCAGCAATTTATTTAGCATCACGTGTCTAAAATGTAATAAGGTTACACAATTGAGTTAACAATGTCAACAAAGAGACGTTTTGCTCTGTTTTCTTGTAGTGCTATGCTGGAACTCTAATGTGTGTTTGACATTCAGAACACAGCTCAGTTCTGAATAACTACATCCCAAACGTTAGCTAGCCAGATGTGGTCAATGGTTACCACAGTGGTCAAAAAAGCTCTATCCTATCCTTCAAAGCTTCCCCATGCAGGCTGGGGAGATGGCTCCGTGGGTGAAGCACTTGTCAGGCAAACATAAGAACCTGAATTCTATTCCAGAACCCTATAAAAACCCAGGCTTGGTAGTGTGAGCCTGTAAGAAGGAACAGGCAGGAGGATTCCTGGGGCTCACTGGCCACAGGCTAGTCTAACTGAAGAATAAAGTAGATGGCTAACTGAGTAACAACATTCAGTATTTCCCTCTACCCTAGATGTGATCACATACATGTACATTCACAGAGAGAGAGGGAGGGAGGGAGGGAGGAAGAGAGAGAGAGAGAGACAGACAGAGAGAGAGAGACAGAGAGAGAGAGAGAGAGAGAGAGAGAGAGAGAGAGAGAGAGAGAGAGAGAGAGAGAGAGAGAGAATTCTTCATGGGACTGAGCCCTAATTGGCTGTTGTGGTATTCTTTCCTCTGATGCACCTTATCCAGACTTTACTTTCCTCCATTCCTGGGACTGTGTGACCAATGTTGGTGGTTTTCCTATCCTACCAGCAGCTCCCAAACAAACACACTGAAGCTTAATTTTATTTATTTTATTTTATTTTATTTGGTTTTTCAAGACAGGGTTTCTCTGTGGCTTTGGAGCCTGTCCTGGAACTAGCTCTTGTAGACCAGGCTGGTCTCGAACTCACAGAGATCCACCTGCCTCTGCCTCCTGAGTGCTGGGATTAAAGGCATGCACCACCACCGCCCGGCTAAAGCTTAATTTTAATTATAAATGCTCAGCTATTATTACTAGCTAACTCTTACATTTATGTTAACCCATATTTATATATATTTATATATATAACCTATATTTATATATAGCTAGGATTATTACTAGCTAACTCTTACATTAATGTTAACCCATATTTCTTATCTATGCTTTGCCACGTAGCTTGGTACCTTTTTTCAGTACGGCATACCCATCTTACTTCTCTCTGTGTCTGCTCTCTACTCCCCAGCTCCGCCCTTCTTTCTCCCAGCATTCTCCTAGTCTGGCTTTCCTGCCCAGTCTCTCCTGCCCAGCTATAGACCAGTCAGCTCTTTATTAACCAATGAGAGTAATGCATATTTACAGTGTACAAAGATGGTACCAATAAACTACTTGCTCCCAAGCCAGTTTCTAGAAGCTCAGTCTTACACAGACGACCCTAAAACCATGAGCTCTAAAGAGAGCCACGCCCTCTAGTTGTTGCTGTATTACTCCAGCGTTGGATCTTTCTTCTTCTTCTTCTTCTTCTTCTTCTTCTTCTTCTTCTTCTTCTTCTTCTTCTTCTTCTTCTTCTTCTTCTTCTTCTTCTTCTTCTTTTTAATTTATTTAGCTCTATTTTATGTGCATTGGTATAAAGATGTCAGACCCCCTGGAACTGGAGTTACATACTCCAGTTGTGAGCTGTCATGTGGGTGCTAGGAATTGAACCTGGGTCCTCTGGAAGAGCAGCCAGAGCTCTTAACCCCTAAGCTGTCTCTCCAGCCCCGGTCTTCCTTCTTTTATTTCCAGATGGAATGACGTCTTGCTGAAGGGTACGTAAGTTGAGTCCTGTACGGTAGCAACTCAGGAATTTTGAGTCCGCACAGGAGAGGAGCATCCAAAGTGCTGGAGGCAACAGCAGCAGTGCAACTGAGGCAGGGAGGAGCCATCTGAACCCCCCCCCCAGCGGACAACCCCTCTCACCTTCTCACAAGATGGCTCTGTAATCACTTAGTCCAGGTGACAGCTTCCTGACATCAAACCAAAGGGCTGGGGAGGGCCAGCGATCACAATTTTATATTTAGATGGAAATGTAGATATTTGTAGGTGTGGGTAGGAAGGCAAGGACCCCTGTGTCACATGGGACTCAGGCTCCCTCTTCCCGTCACATAGAGTGACCAAAAAAGTCTCCATCCGTAGGTAAGAAAAAGCAGGGCCCGTCGAGACGCAGTGTGCTCTAGAATTCTCTCTCTAAGGAGAAAGTATGGTTTACGAGGATGCCAACACAAGCCAGCTCTGTAGCGGTGTGCAGCAAAGCTGAAGGGTGACTTCCTGTCAGTCAGCACTGAAATAGCCCTAGCCGAAGCCTGACCCCAAAATGCCTGCACACAGACGAACAAAATCTCCCGTCACGCCTTTTCCTGATGAAATGGAGATCTCCTTATTTACACTCTCGCTCCATTCTCTTACTCAGAATGCAGTAGTCCTCTGAGATATTTCCAGGCACAATTTTTCCCTCAAGCCTTTATTTCACAATATATTAAAAGTTAATATATTTCTATGATAATATCTATGAGTCAGACAAGTAAACAAAATACCATAAGACAAGGCTAACCTTAATTTCCCAAATTGCATTACTCTGTGCAGACAGTGAACTTAAAATACCAGCAGTAACATTCCATTTGGGTTCCCACCATGCAGGGTACCAAAATTACTTTCTCTAATGTTACCAATGCAGAGTCCCATCTTCTAGGGACTCTGCCTTGTAGGGAGGTGGAGGGGAGTGGTGGATGGAGCGTGAATAGTAAAAACCCAGAGACAGAAATTGGGATTCAACCTGAAGGTCAGAAAAGCAAAGCAGCGTCAAACCGAAATGGGCAATCCTGCCTCTATGAATCCTTAGATTGAGACTGAGCTTGAGACCTGTCTCCTCCCATTTTCTATTCCTCTCTAATGCTTGGATTAAAGGTGTGCACCACCACTGCCTTCCCTGGCCTATGTGGCTGCTTTGCACTGACCTTCAGGCAAACTTTATTAAAACACAAATAATATACTACCATAGGTGGATGAGGGGGTAGGATCCTATTTCATTGCACATATGTATGAAATGTTCAAAGAATAATTTCAAAAACTAAAATGTCTTCTAAAATAAGAACCCTGAATCAGCAATACGCTTTCTTAATTCTTAAAATCATTTTTACTGAGAGCTGGAGAGATGGTTCAGTGGTTAAGAGCATTTGTTCCTTCAGAGGATGCAGGTTTGATTCCCAGCACCTACATGGCAGCTCATAACCTCTGTAACTCTAGTCCCAGGGACTCCATTGACCTCTTCTGGCTTATGTAGGCAATGGCATATATGTGGTGCATAGCACACATATAGGCAGACACATAAAAGTAAATGAAAGGTTAAATTTTTAAAATTACTTTATTTATTTGGGGTGTGTGTGTGTGTGTGTGTGTGTGTGTGTGTGAGTGCACACGCAGCAGAGCCAGAAGAGGGTGGCAAATCCCCAGAAACTGGAGTTATAGGTGACTGGTGACGTACTTGGCGTGGGTGCTAAGAACTGAACAGGGTCCTCTACAAAGTAGCAACTGCTCTTACCCACTGAGCTGTCACTCCAGTGCACATCAGTAAGTTTTCTAAAGACACCTTGATAAGATATATGCTGAGAAAGACTGGCCCACCTGTTGGTAGACTCCTACTTAGAAAGAGCACATGCAATCATTTTTCCTCATGAAACAAAATCTACATGCAAGTTGACACACTTACTCTAGGAACTCTATGTGCTTAAATCAACAGCAGATTCTACAGGGCTGTGGATGGTTGATAGAGTGAAACTCATACTGACAGCAACCCAGGTTGACTTTTCGAGTTAGTACCCAGCGGTGTAAAGTGAGCTTGCTGTCCAGAAGTCGAGGAGCTGCAAACACCATTCATCAGCTTGGCATTGGCCAAAAGCAAGCAAGATACCCAACCACTCGATCAAAACCACAGGATCGACGTCAGTGCAGTAGCAACAGCGGGTTTTGCTTCTGCTCTGCGGGCCAGCCAGTGGTGTGAGCACCAGCCAGAGGGAACTGGCTAGACAGAGAGGGTGGGAGGGAGGTGAGGCTTTCTCAAGGCAGCACAGCAGAGAGGAAAAGCTGCAGGAGAAGGGAATGGAGGTCATCACCAAAAAGGGACGGAGAAACACAGGATCTGAAAGAGGTGTTAATAACGATAGTCTTGAAAATAACGAGACTGCAGCAGTGGCTGACATCTATCTGCGAGATTCACGCAAGAAACTAACTGCCAACTGTCTTTTACATCCATTAGCCTAGGAAGGTTGCAGCTTCTTTCTGTTTAAATGCTTCTGTTTCCTGGTGTTTTGTGTTTACTCCTCACTTACTGAGCATAGCTTGCTGAGTGGCCGAGGAACCTGGGCGCGGAGCAGTTATGTAACTTGTCTGAACTCGATACAGTGAGTGGTAAAGGAATGACTCAAGGCGGAGGAAAGCAAAGCTGGAAACCAGAAAATGAGGTGTGAGTCAGAAACCACAGAGAGGGGGCCCAGGGTGGAGGAGGAGCCCAGGGTGGAGGAGGAGCACAGGGTGGAGGAGAAGTCCAGAGTGGAGGATGGGGGCCCAGGGTGGAGGAGGAGCCCAGGGTGGTGGAGGAGGGTCTAGGTGGAGGAGGGAGCCCAGGGAAGAGAAGGGGGATCCAGGGTGGAGAAGGGGGACCACAATGGAGGAGAGGATCCAGGATAGAGGAGGGAGGCCACAATGGAGGAGGGGGCCCAGGGTGGAAGAGGGAGCCCAGGGTGGAGGAGGGGGACCCAGGGTGGAGGAGGGGGACCCAGAGTGGAGGAGGGGGACCCAGAGTGGAGGAAGGAGCCCAGGGTGGAGGAGGCAGCTCAGGGTGGAGGAAGGCAGAGGAATGGGTGGGTGCAAGTCTCTCCAGCTCTTCCGGGTGTGTTACAGAAGTCATAATGGCAGTAAGTGGAGCCATAGGAGTGTGGGGAAAGAGCGCTGCCACAAAGGGATCAAGAATGCCTCTCCACGCTGAGCCTTCGGGCATAGCCCTGTATCCTGGCTGCCCAGAAAGCTGAAGCAGGAGGGTCAATTCGAGTTCAAGGTCAGCCTGAGCTACAGAGTGAGCTAAAGACCCACCTAGATAATTTATAGAGACCTTGTCTCAAAAACAGAAGAACATGAAAAGGTCTGGAGATGCAGCTCAGAGGTGTGGTGACTGCCAGCATGAGCTGGAACCTAAGTTCCATCCCCAGGACCTCCCAAAATAAATAAATACAGATTTTTTAAAAAACATGTCTTTCCCCTTAGTTACTCAGCATGTCTTTATCAACATGTCAGGCACTGTCTCAGGATAAGGTGTTAGCCCTGCTGAGGCTTCGGTCTAGCCAAAGAGAAGACTAGATATTAGTCAAACAGGTGAGCCCTTAGCCACTTCCCTTCCAGTGCTACCAGCCTGGAATGAAGAGAAAAATAGCCGTTTTCTGTTGTTGAGGCCAAGCCTCTGCCATTTTGCAGGAGTCTTTGGGTGCATGTGCCTCTGACAAGATGAGTGTAAAGACTGGAAGCTGGAAGCACAGTCAAAACCACTAGGCCAAACACCCGCCTTCTGGCTTTTGATTTACATTCTCTTAATTCATTCTCTCTCTCTCTCTCTCTCTCTCTCTCTCTCTCTCTCTCTCTCTCACACACACACACACACACACACACACACACACACACGCATGCACGTGCAGCGGGGGGGGGGATGAGTTTTCTGTGTGTGTGTGTGTGTGCACACATGCGTGCACGTGCTACATGAAGAAAGCCCCGCCTCTTGATGCACCCACATTTGCTGCATTTCATTTGCTTTTTGCTGCTCTCTATTACAGCTCATTTTAGCCCCATGTCATTCATTTCACTTACTATATTCTCAGCCTTGCATTATCCCCAGTTAAAGAAAATGCCCTCAGTAGTTCCAAGCAATGTTTCCTAAGGCTCTAGGTATTCTGAGGTGGCTCAAAGATGGAGGGGTAGGTAAGCAAGAAAGGAAACTTCTAAGGTACAGCCACAGGGCCCACAGAGGTCATCTTCTCCTCAGTGACATGTGGATCACTTCCATCTTTTCTGTTTTATCTTTAAGCTTCCATGAGGACTTTACTGGAAAGAGGTGGTTCTACAACTAGGAAAGAATCGTGGGCTTGTGGGGATGGCTCAGTCACAAAGTGCTTGCAGGAGAGCATGAGGACCCGAGTTCAATCCCCAGAGCCCATGTAAGAGGCCAGTATGACAATCCTTGTGCTGGGGAGGTGGAGACGGGTGGGTTCCTAGGGTTCACTGACCAGCTAGGCCAGCCTCAGCTGTGAACCCCAGACCCTAGTGACAGATCTTCTGTTGCTGTGATAAGATGTCCTGAGGAGAGCAACTTAAGTAAGGAAGAGTTTACTTAGTTCATAGTTCCAGAATACAGAACAACGTGGTGAGGACGTCACGGCAGAAGAACCTGGAAGGGGTGAATCTCAGTGCCCAGGTCCCTTTGTCCTTTCTGTTCAGTCTGGGACTTCAGTCTAAGGAATGGTGCTGTCCACATTTAGGGCAGATTTTCCTGCCCCAGTTAACCTAAACACAATAATCTGTCATAGGCATGCCCAGAGGCTAGCCTGATCTACAGGATTCTTCTCAGCTGTGCACACAGGGTTACAATTCTAGATTCCGTCAGGTTGACACTAAGCATTAATCATCACAGAATTTGTCTCAGGAGAGAAGGGGAAGCAACAGGATGACTCAGAGGGTAAAAGTAGTTGCTACCAAACCTGATTGGTGTTCCATCTCCAGGACCCACATGGAGGATGATGGAGGGAACCAATTTCCAGAGGTTGTCCTCTGACTGTGAGCTGTGACACATGTATACACACACACACACACACACACACGTTGAAACAAAGAAGAAAGGATACCCAAGATTATATACACGTGTATAATATGGAGTCATAAACATACAAATATGCACATATAAACACACATACATACACACAAAAAAGTTTGAAAACCCTTGTTTCTGGTATTTACACCAGTGCCAAGCCATTGGTGTAAATGTCAACCCAACCAGGACTGGGAACAGTGTGGGCACTAAGACACATTGACTGCCTGTGCTCAATAATCCTTCCTCTCTTAGAAGCAGCCAGAAATCAGCTCTGAAGCCACTTTCCTCTTCTACAGATCCCCAGGGCTTATGGAGGACTCTGTGAAGGTCCCCCACAGTTATTAGAATGAATCCCCAGTTTCACAACTCTGCTGATGTCATTGGTCAATATTAGAACCAACTGAGAAGTTTTGAAACTGTCACTGTCACTTAAAAGGTTAGGTATGGTTAGCACGTGACCCAGAAATTCCACTCTTAAGTCAGTACCCAAAAGAAATGAAAGCATATGTTCACACAACCTTATGTGTGTGCTCATAATAGTCGTTCAGAGCAGTCAAAATAGGCAGAATTCATCCAGATGTTCACGGAGTTATATAAATCAAATGTGGCATTTCCATGCATGAAATATAACTTACCCATAAAAAAGGAATAAAGTACTGATTCCTTTACAGTTTAAGCTGTAGTTTCCTCGTCATGATGGCAATGTTTTGTTTGTCCTGTTCCATCAGTTACTGTTGATAGAAGTTTCTGTTCTGCAGTCATTCAATCCCAAAGAAACACACAGAGGCCTACATTAGTTATAACCTAGTTGGCCTATTAGCTCAGGCTTCTTAGTAACTAATTCTTACATCTTAAATTAGCCCATTATTCTTGTCTATGTTAGCCACATGGCTTGGTACCCTTCGAGTCATTCTCATCTTGCTTTTTCTGCACCTGGGTGAGGACTGCAGACTGAGCTTTCCTCTATCCAGAATTCTTCTGTTCTCAATGCCTCGCCTCTACTTCCTGCCTGGCTACTGGCCAATCAGCATTTATTTAAAATACAAGTGACAGGGTAGAGATCATTGTCCCACAGCAAGTTACCTCCCTAAGCCCTGAGGCCCCTTCCGGTCCCTTCTATCTCAACAGTCTGCAGGATGATGCTGTCAGAATACAGTTGGGAATCTGTTAAAGACCCAAGGGCTCCCTCCTTTCCCAACCAGCTTAAAACTGCTCATTTTCAATAGCAATGGGTTTCTGATCCTACTGCATGTACTGGCTTTGGGGGAACCTAGGCAGTTTGGATGCTCACCTTACTAGACCTGGATGGAGGTGGGTGGTCCTTGGACTTCCCACAGGTCAGGGAACCCTGATTGCTCTTCGAGCTGATGAGGGAGGGGGACTTGACGGGGGAGGGGGAGGGAAATGGGAGGCGGTGGCGGGGAGGAGGCAGAAATCTTTAATAAATAAATAAATAAAATAAATAAATTGCTCATTTTCTCATTTAGAAAGTTGGACAATCACAAGATAACTTTTCTGGATTTGTTATTCCTAGATCCTGCCTAGACAACGGACCTGAATACATTATACATTTTTGCCTTGCTCCAGGATTTGCTCAGGTTGCCTTGTCTCTCTGAATAATTGTGTCCTGACAGTAGTCTCGTAATCAAAGGTGATAAGGAATATGGATTCTGCTACCTGCTAGGAGAACGGCCTTAAGTAAGCCGTGTTTTCTAAGCCTTAGATTGCTCACCTAGCAAGTGAAGATGATTAGATTACCTAGAGGCAGTCATCAGGATAAAATTGTGGAAGTTCATCCATTTCCACCACCCTGGCTCTCCTTCCTCAGAACCACCTCTGTGGTTGTGTCTTCACAGAGTTCCCATGCTGGGGCACGGGGATTTCCCCACACATTGTTTTGCCATGAGCACCCAGGAATACCTTTATATCTCAGAAATAGTTGTTATGCCCAAATCCACGAAGTCCCCCAAAAGCCAACAACGAGACCCAGTCCCGTGTGTAAAAGCAAAGAGCCTTTATTTTATGCAAGTTGTACAAGCTCGGTCTCTCCGCATGTCCAACATAATGAAATAAACGGAGAGCCCCGAGCTCAGTTAGAATAGGGTTTTATAGTAGTACAGGTGGGGGTGAGGGGTTTCTGAGGTTTAGGACCCCTGATTGGCTGACATTTGTCGAGGGATTGTCCTGGTGAGTGTGTTTTGGCAGGTGGTCCTATCTACAGGGTTGGAATGCTAGGCATTTCCTTTAAATGGTCTGTTTTGGGGTGGTGCTAGGTAATCTCAGTTTGTGGTTTTTCCTGCTACCAGGTATTGCTTCAGAGTAAACTACTGAGACTCAGGCCTCCATTAAATTTATCGATGGCCGAGTTCTACTCTGGCAGGTGATAATGGTTGGAAGTAAAGAACTTCCTTTGGGTGGCCTGCCCATACTTAGCTTATCATGGCTGGTTCCCACATCACCATGCTGGGTCTCCTTCCTCAGAACCACCTCTGGAGATGTGTCTTCACAGAGTTCCCATGCTGGGACAGGGGGATTTCCCCCACATTGTTTTGCCATGAGCACCCAGGAATACCTCTATATCTCAGAGCTAGCCACTTTCATCATCAATTTACAAGAAATTTCTAGTTCACAATCACCTGGAATGAAATGTGTTGTTCGAGATGGTATCTTGTTTCCAACAGGAAGTTTGGGATACATCACTGAGTAGTTAAGGCCCCACTGGTAAATTCCTTCCACTCAGCTTAAAGTTTTGCTTTTAAGATGTTGTTTGTCTCACATCTTATCAGCTGTAAATGATTCAGTCCTCCCTCCCCCTGCATTCCTATAAAAATCCCTTTATTGATTGCTACTAATTGTTCCAACATCATACAGCTAATAATGCATTAAGTTGGACAACATTTCCCCAAAGTTCACATCCACTGGAACCTCAGGCCATGATCCTTTTTGAAAAGACATTCATGTGTCGCGTCCCTTACCTGTAGGACCCAGCCATGACAAGCTCAACAAAGGCCTGAGTCGCAGTAGTTTACCCTGGTTCCAAGAAAGACCACAAACTGAGATGGCCCAGGCACCACCCAGAACAGGCCATCCAAAGGAAATTCCTAACGTTCCATCCATTGTAGATAAGATCACCTGCCAGCACACACTCACTGCTTTTCACCAGGACATTCCTAGATAAATATCAACCAATCAGGGGTCCTAAACATTAGAAATCCCTCACTCCCACCTTTGCTACTACAAAAACCCAACCCCAACTGAGCTCAGGGCTCTCTCACCACTCCAGTATGATGAACACAGGGAGAGTCCGAGTTTGCAGACTTGTGTAAGAATAAAGGCTCTTTGCTTTTACGTACAGGACTCCATCTCCTAGTTGGGTTTGAGGGGACTCCGTGATCTGGGCATAACATTAACCACGAGGAGACATTCTGAGAGCAATTCATCACTGTCCCAGCATCGCCCCCACCTGTTTCTGCAGCTTCTAAATTGCAGCCACAATACAAGGATCAGTATCTCATGTTCCAGAGTAAGACTTAGAAGATGAAATGGAAATGCAGGTACATGTTAGTGGTTGGGCAGAGGTGCTTATTGCAAAGAGGGCCCAGGCATGTTTGCTTGAAGCAATGATAGCCTGGCCCTGAGATTTAGCAGCAAAGGGGAAATGAGTTTCCTGATGAAGGGATGAGAATGCTTTAGAAATCGGGAACTGAGAACCACAGGCCGTGATCATGCCCAAGGCTGGAGTCGGAGGATAGCTTGAATCCGGTTCAACACTTGCCTGGAAAACATAGACCTGGCTGCAAAGGAAGAAAAACGGGAAATTGCTTGATAATCTTTCATGACCGAAAGTGATGATGGACAGTGTTCACCATGGTGCTCTATGCTTGGGTGGATGGAGAATGAAACTTGGAGCGGCTTCTCTTTCTTCCACGCTTCTGCAGCCTATTCTCTTTCCATAGCTATGGCAAACCTTTCAAAACAAAATCCAATCACCTCTCCCCTCTCTTCCAGGTGTTCTTGGCTCCCTCAGGGCTCCCACCTAGCCCTAGATGCTACCCCATGGGGCTTACTTTAGAGCGGCTTGTCTCCCCAGCTACCTTCCTTCACCTCCTCGAACAGTGAAAGCCATTATCGAAGCGAAGATTGCATCTGGTACTCCTCTGCTCTGAAGCCTTGGTGGCTTCCTTTCTGACTCAGAGTTTACCTGTGTGACTCAGAGCGAAGTCCCATTAAACCCTGACCGTGGCACACAAGAGTTCATCTCCCCATCGCACGGAGCCTGTGTTAGTGGCGGTGCTCTCCACTCCCGGAGCTTTTGTGCGGCATCCGCGGGCTCCTCCCTCACTTCCTGCAGGTGGGAACTTTATCCCTTCTCTCAGCGATGTCTTCATCTCCACCCTTCCTATTTCCCTTCATTATTTTTCCTCTTAGCATTTATGAGCTTCTAAGATGTTAAACACATAAAACTTTTCAAATGTCGACCTTTTTACCCCAAACAAACACATATTAATACAAATTTCATAAGGAAACAGATTTTATTTTTGCTTTTCAGCTTGTTGGAGACACAGGGCTCCTATGTAGTACAGGTTGGCCCAGACGTTACTAAGTAGCCCAGAATGGCCTTGATCTTGGCCAATCCGATCTTGGCCTCCCAAGTGCTGACAAGTACATCCAATCTTTTGATCTTGAGAGGGGATAATATCATATACAGAGTTCAAATACAAAATCCATATATTCAAGATGCAAAAAAATTGCAAAAAAGAAAAAATACCATAATGATTTAAGTAAGTTTATGATTTCGTCAAATTTATAGCTATCCTGGGGCTAGATGCAGACAGAGAACTGGTTGGACAAAACGTCTAACTAGTTTGTGCCACCACACCCCAGCTTAAGGAAAAGGTTGTTTGGTCTGTGTTATTCACCAAAACCTAGAAGAATGTCTGGGGTGTAGTTAGCATTGGCAAATGCCTGTACCATGGAAGGGCAAATGATTAAGCAAACTGGGTTATAACTAGACGCTGGATGACTAACCACAAAGAGACTATCCTACTACCTGTCAGCGTGAAAAAAGACACGAAACAATGTAAACGCCAAGATTCCTGGGCTCGGAGAAAAACTGCATAGGTGTGCCTGTAAGCTACTTCTGGTTCTTTTATTTCATATAAAGATCCGGGTCCGCAAGCTTGCCTTTGGTCCTCTTGTCGCCTGAATCCACATTTGTGGAGTCACCACCACTTGGCGCATATAATCATTTCTGATGTAGGACTCTATGTGGAGCTCCTCATCCACCACCGCGTATGTTTCCACACCCTGCTATAGGTTAGAATGCCATTCTGGGAATAACCACTTGGCCTCAGTAAAATAACTCCCCCATCACTAGGTACCTAAAACTCTTGCTTAGTGAGCAATGATAAAAGATCAGAACAAACGAGAGCGCAACTGTATGCCAGGTAGCTCCAGAACCTTAAATATATAGAGGCCCTAAAAGCTAATTAAATTTATCTCTATTCAACAGGTTAATAAGGGGACATGTTCCTAACGAACAGGGACTTAAAAGTACCCAAACATTGCTTTCGGTGCTAAAATAGTGGGATTGCAGGTGATGTTTTTAATCTTAACACTTTTTCTGTTATTTACTTGTTTACTTTGTTGTTGTTGTTTTCTGTTCTCACGATCCTCTTGTTCCAGTCTCCCTAAGTGCTAGGTCGTGGGTGGCAGTGGGCCCGGCCCAGGCCCTCGAACGTTTCAATCCTGGAGTTCTATTGTGTGTGCATACCTGTAAGCGTTTGTGTATGATCAAGTAATTGTAAAACCTGGACCAGCCCAACAACAGGAAATCGTTCCGCAACATCTGGAAAAGAGAAGCAGAGCCCTGGCCGACTCAACCCACACTCCACCCAAATGAGGAGTGTGTGGGGGCGGGGAGATCCCGCTAAACCGAGAGGCTAAGGCCACGCCCACGGGGACGAGTCCTTCTCGGGAGACCAATCCGCAACCTTATGTAAGTAACAAGTGGGCGTGGCTAGAGATGGCCTCTGCCTTCGAAGCCACTCCGGAAAAAGGGACGAGGGGGGAACCGCGGGCTAGCCCTGATTGGCTGACCCATGCGTGGGGCGGGGCCTGGAGGCAGACCCGCCTCCCGAGGGGTGGTGCCTGCGCCCGGCGTTCTAGCCCAGGGACGTAGAGGGGTGCGGAGTGTGGCTCCGCAGGCCTCGGGGCGGGGCCGGAAGTGGGGCGCTGAGATCCCCACCTCTGCGTTCCGGGAGGCCGCCGTTCCTCCGATCGGTTCCTGGTCCCCTTCAAGTCACTGCCTGAACCCGGGAGACCGGAGCCTTCAGCCTGGGCGGGGCGGCGCGGACCGGAAGGACGCCATCCCGGCCTCGGCCATGGAGGCTCCCGCGCTGTCCCTAACAGAGGAGGACCTGACTGAAGTGAAGAAGGACGTGAGTAGCTCGGCCGGGCTGGGCGCAGCGGGACGGGCGGGGACGGAGGAAAGCGGAAACCCGGAGCCGAGCGACGGGGAACTTCAGGTCGGAAGAACGCAAGGTCGGGGCACGACCCGCCTGCTGCACCCCGGGGCTGGCTGGAAGTGAGTCCACGGTGAAACCGGCTTGGGTGTTTCTTTGCCATCCGCTTCTCACTGGTGGCTCTGCACCCTGGCACCCTGCTGATCCCCCACCCCAGCTCACCCCCGCGGGAGCTGCTTGGCTAGGGCCCCCGGAGGGCTCTCTCTGGAGCAGACGCTGGACCAGATGTCCCCCGGCAGGAGAGCAGATGGGGGAAAACTCGTCTGTCCGGGGGGCTGTGGAAAGCTCGCCAGCTGAAGGCACAGCCTGGAATTCCCCTAGTAAGCAGACGCCCACGTATTTAAATGAAGGGGGGTGTGCGTACGTCTAGCGAGGCTTGATTCCCAGGTAAACGTTGAAAATGCTCAATAGCTAAATTGCCCTCTTCTGCTTGGAGCACGCAGAACTGCACGGACACCTTAATATTTGAGAAAGATGACTTGAGGCACCGTATGTTTCGTTTTTCTACTCCTTTAGTTACGTGTTTTGCCAGAAAAGAAAGAAATCAGATCAGCACCCCTTGTATAACATACGTGAATTCACATTAAAAACAATTCTTTCTTGCTTAGCACCATAGTGCTATTGAAAAGTCGTCTTTGCGAACTTGACAACAAGTTGATCAAGACGTTCTTCCGCTTCAGATCCCTTTTTCTACCATCCCTTACTCCTTGTAGGATTTATTGCACTGCACCCATAATTAAAATTGGCGTGGTTGACTGGGACTTGTGCCGTAGGTCCCTTTATCGGTGGAGTTGGCAGGGCGCTTACTGTGTGGAAAGCCTTACACTACACTTGAGACTAGGTCTTCGATAACCACTGTCCTTTTATTAAAGATGCCAGGAAAACCTTGCACATGGCAGCTGTGCTCCCGTTCTGTGTCATACAGTTTAGAATTTTCTCACAGTCCTTAAGATAACCTTTAAGGAGGAGAATCTCTTTCCACTTTATAGCTGGCAAAGGCGGACCAGACCTGCCTATAGACACAGATGGGAAGACCACTGCAGACCTCTGTTTCTGGTCCAGTGGGTTCACTGGTGTTACCCTCCCTGGCGTTCCCGGTTTAGACCTGTGTCAGGTGTTCATAACCATAGAGAAGCCATGCATGAGCCGCAAGGTGGCTACAAAAAAAATTTTTTTTTCAGGTGTCTGTCCTATTTTCAGAACTGCTGTGACGAGCTTGAAAATTCATCCACACAATTTGAACTTCCTTCTTTCTCAACTCCAGACCTTTATTTACAGGTGCTTTTTAGGAACCAAGTTTTAATATTATACAAAGTATTCTTCTGTTTTCAGTCATTGAACCATTCACTGTCCTTCCCCCCCCCCCCCAAACTGCTTGGCGTCCTTTTAGACAGTGGCTGAAGTTATTTACATGAGGCTCTGTGTGTTTTCAGGCTTTCTTTCTGTGGCGTCTGTTGCCTGTGGTCAGCCATGGCCCCAAAATACTTAACAGGGATGTGACAAGTTTATATGGTACAAATTGAGCACTCTTCTAAGTAGCTTGATAAAATCCTGCACTATCCCACTGCATCTGGCCAGGGCCATGAGGCAAACCTTTTCCCCAGTGTATCACACTGTATGCGTTACCTGCCTGCTAGTCCTTTAGTAGCTGTCTTGATGAGATTAGTTTTTATGGCAGAGAGCTTCAGTATGGAGTTGGTACCATGAGCTTTCAGGCATCCCCTGAGGGTCTTGGCACAAGTCCTTATGTTGGGGGGGAAGCATTGTCCTACTGATGATCCCTCAGGGGTAGGCGAACTTTTTTTTCCTGGCTGCAAGACCCAAGTAACTACACGTAGGCTTTTATTAATTACAAATGCTCAGCCAGTAGCTCAGGCTTGCTACTAGCTAACTCTTATATTTTCAATTCATCTGTATTTTTATCTAGGCTTTGCCATGGGTCTTGGTACCTTTTCTCAATAAGGCATGCCCGTGTTCTGTCTCTGCTCAAGACTCCCAACTACACCCTTCATCCCAGCAGTCTCAGTTTGGCTCTCCCGCCTAATCTTACTCTGTTCAGCTACTGGCCAGTCAGCTTCTTTGTTAAACCAATCATATGTTCACACAGCATAAAGGAATATTCCACAGCCGGGACTTCTCTGTCTCCAGTGCTCCTCCCTCTTCTCGTCGTTTGTTTGGTTTGTCCTTTTTTGGTTGAATTTGGTTTAACAAATAGAGATTCCATGGTACTCTGAAGTTCAAAATTAATTTGCTTCTAACAGTTAAATTAAGAACCAAGACAAAATCCTGGTTTTTTTTTTTAAAGATTTATTTATTATGTACACAGTGTTCAGCCTCCATGTATGCCTGCAGGCCAGAAGAGGGCACCAGATCTCAATATAGAAGGTTGTGAGCCACCATGTGGTTGCTGGGAATTGAACTCAGGACCTCAGGAAGAACAGTCAGTGCTCTTAACCTCTGAGCCATCTCTCCAGCCCCCCAAAATCCTGTTTTTAAAATAGCTTAATTTTGATGGATGGTGGTGGCACATGCCTTTAATCCCAGCACTCAGGAGGCAGAGGCAGGGGGATCTCTGTGAGTTCGAGGCCAGCCTGGTCTACAAGAGCTAGTTCCAGGACAGGCTCCAAAGCTACAGAGAAACCCTGTCTCGAAAAGCCAAAGAAAAAGAGAAAAAGAAATAAAGCTTAATTTCTTGAAGGAAAATAGCCATAAAACGATAATTTCAGAATATTGTATTGAATTTTTCATTCATCCAAAGCACTGCACTCTGAAATGCAGATTATACAGCATTAAACAGAACACCACTGCTTCTTACCTTCTCCAAATATATAGGTCATTAAAGCTGAAAAATAAAATATCTTTCACGGGGCTGGAGAGATGGCTCAGTGGTTAAGAGCACTGCCTGCTCTTCAGTTCCCAGCAACCACATGGTGGCTCACAACCATCTGTAATGAGATCTGGTGCCCTCTTCTGGCCTGCAGGTAGACACAATACTATATACATAATAAATAAATCTTTTTAAAAAATAAAATATCATTCACACAATTGTACAATTTCAAATTTGGCCAGTGCTGTGAAGACAAGCGTTGTACTTTGGATGAGATGGGCAGATGCGCCTGAGATTGAATCCTGGAGGTTATGACAGAGGTGGGGGAGGAACACTTGCAGGAGAAAAGAATTTACTGACGGGACCGAAGACAGTCAAGGCCTTTGTAAGTTCAGAATGTTGAGAGAAGGCAGAGGTTAGCAAGATGAGATGGGAAATGTGGTCTAAGTAAACTCATGAAGGACTTGATTTTTTTTTTTTTCTGCTAGTAGAGGCTTGCTAAGGAATTAATAGGATTTTTGTTTGTTTGACTTTTAAGGATCTTTCTGCCTTTTCTGTGGACTAGGACATGAGTAAAAGTAGAAAAAGTCTTGACTAGGTGTCCTGAGAGATGGTTTGGGTCAGGGTGAAGGAAGTAGCGTGGATGAAGCAGAAGTTCAGGGTGCTTTGTTGTAAGAAGAACACAGAAGGGGGCTGGAGAGATGGCTCAGTGGTTAAGAGCACTGCCTGCTCCTCCAAAGGTCCTGAGTTCAATTCCCAGCAACCACATGGTGGCTCACAGCCATCTGTAGTGAGATCTGGTGCCCTCTTCTGGCATACAAACATACATGGAAGGAATGTTGTATACATAATAAATTAATAAATCTTTAAAAAAAAAAAAAGAAGAACACAGAAATAATAGGACTTGATGGGCAGCTGAGGCTGATGGTCTGAAGAGAGCTCGAAAGGAGAAGTACAAGCTTGATACTGGAAACCTTGATGACTACAGATGAGATGTTCAAGGCCCTGTAAAGAGAAGTTTACAGGTGCTCTCCTGCAGTCCCTGTCATTGGAGGCTAAGGCAGAAAGGTCACAAGTTTGAGACCAGGTGTAGCAAGACCCAGGGAAGGGGTGAGAGGTGCAGAGAGAAGTGTCCTAGAGACCACAGTGAATTGGGGCATTGTCATATTTGTTCGGCAAGGAAGTTGTGTCTGGAGGAACACTGTGTCCCTGCTCTGAGAAGCCAAATAAGATGAAGGTGGAAAGGTTCTATCAAAAGAGCAGATCATTGGTGACTTCGGTAAGAGCGTTGGGACAGAGTGGAAATGTCCGGGGATGAGCTGGGAAATGCAATAAAGAAGTAGGAATCTGGTGCTGCATGAGGCGTGTCCAGCTCATCCTGGATGCTAAGGTGAGGCTCTCCAGAGATGACCAGTGAGCTCAGTCTTAAAAGATGAGGAGGAGCTTAGGGTATAAAAAGAGAAAACCAGACACGGGACAGCATGGGACAGTGTCAGTCCTCAGCTGTAGAGGAGCAAAAATCCTAGAGTGCTGCTGAATTACCACACTTTCAAGAATCTTCCCTGCCATGATTCAGTAGTCACTGGACGTTGACTTTTACTGTCTGTAAGAGATTAGGCTGAACAGACACTGAGAGAAACAGCTAATAAATGTGACCTCCTGAAACTGAAAAGCTTCTATAAAGCAAAGGACACGGTCAACAAGACAAAACGACAGGCCACAGAATGGGAAAAGATCTTCACTAACCCCACATCAGACAGATGTCTGATCTCCAAAATATACAAAGAACTCAAGAAATTGGACACCAAAGGAACACATAATCCAATTTAAAAAAAAAATGGAGTACAGACCTAAATAGAGAACTCTCAATAGAGCAATCTAAAATGGCTGGAAGACATTTAAGGAACCGCTCAGCATCCTTAGTCACCAGAGAAATGCAAATCAAAACAACTCTGAGATTCCATCTTACACCTGTAAGAATGGCCAAGATCAAAAGCACTGATGACAACTTATGCTGGAGAGGATGTGGGGAAAAGGGAACACTCCTGCATTGCTGGTGGGAGTGCAAGCTGGTACAGCCCCTTTGGATGTCAGTGTGGCTAGGAACTTACACATAAAATGTTTGTTGTGTGGATAAATAAATGTGTGTGGGAATTCAGGAGATTAAGAATCTTTGAGAAGCTGGGCGATGGTGGCGCACGCCTTTAATCCCAGCACTCGGGAGGCAGAGACAGGCGGATCTCTGTGAGTTCGAGACCAGCCTGGTCTACAGAGCTAGTTCCAGGACAGGCTCCAAAGCCACAGAGAAACCCTGTCTCGAAAAACAAAAACAAAAAAAAAAAAAAAAAAAAAAAAAAATCTTTGAGAAACCTCCAATGAGGCAGCTTCCCTGCCATTGTTTTCTAACGAGGCTCTACTGAAATCTTCCACTGCCTGTAGCTCATTATAATTGTGAGTCGTATTCATCACCATTATCATTATCCCTCACAGGGCCCATCGCATAGTGTGTACCATGCAATTCCTAAGCAATTCAGGCCTGAACTAGCTTCTCTCAGTCTAGGCTTTCCTCTAGTCTCCTTTTTCTTAACTTTTCCAGCACTCCCTCCTGTTCCTTTATCTTCCTCTTTGGGCATCCCTTCCTTCTCCCTCCCACAAAGACTGGCTCCATGAGTTGTATAGGTCTCTAACTGACCTCACAGCCAGACATCTGGGCCCTTTGGAGTTTTGAGTTTTGTTTGTTTATACTGGTTTCACAGTGAGGTGATATAAAAATTAATAACATTAGAAAGTTGCAAATTGTGAGGCTCTACACCAAGTTGTTCTCCCTGGTCCCAATTGTAAAATTACTTTCTTAATAGTTACTAGAATCTAAAGACATTTTTTTCTTTACCCCAGAACTAGGGGTAAAGAAAACCTCTGCAGCCTTCTAGCTTCTGCAGGCCCTCCTCCCATCAGCTGGGTCTTAGTTTTCAGGTGTGATAAAAGGTGAACCAGACCATATGCCACAAAGTAACACTGAAGCATATTTTCTTTTCTCTCTTAGGCTTTAGAAAATTTACGTGTTTACCTGTGTGAGAAAATCATAGCTGAGAGACATTTTGATCATCTCCGTGCAAAAAAAATACTCAGTAGAGAAGACACGGAAGAAATTTCTTGCCGAACTTCAAGTAGGAAAAGAGCTGGGAAGTTGTTAGACTACTTACAGGAAAACCCCAAGGGACTGGACACCCTCGTGGAATCCATTCGCAGGGAGAAAACACAGAACTTCCTGATTCAGAAGATAACGGATGAAGTACTAAAGCTTCGTAATATAAAACTGGAGCATCTCAGAGGTGAGGGATGCCGTTCAGCAAACTAAGGGTCAGAACTATTCAATTTACGTTCTTACCAGATACATATTACAAAAGTGATATAAACCCAGTTGGCTGTATTCGTGTTCACTTAAGGTTAAGAAGCTTATTTCTAATATGTGCCTTAAACGTAATCCATTCAGAAATAAGCTCAGAAACACAATTACATTTTAAGAAGAGCTCTGTGGCTTATGCCTATATTCCTAGGCATAGGAAGCCAAGGCAGGAGGACTGCCACAAGTTCAAAGCCAACCTGGGTTACATTGTGAGTTCCAGGTCAGCCTGCTATGGAGAGCGACACTCTGTCCTGACAACCGAAGGACAATCTATAGGCAATGGATCTTAAGTTTGCCTGAGCTTGTCTCTGTGATTTTTCCCACCAGTTAATCAGAAGCAGTGATTGGCACATGCTTATAAGAATCCTGCATAAAGTACACATGAGTTTAAACCAGTCAGCTTGTGAGAGGCATGGGACCTGAGACTGGCCAGAGAGGAGCAAGGCACCTCCCATTTCACCCTCAGCCCACGGCACTCTCTGACAGGACACTTTGTAGAACTCTGCTCAGTTTATCCCCAAGATGATACTCCCACCCCTTCCCCAGAGCACCGAGTTACACACACATACACACAGTTATAGCCTAAGCTTACGTGTGCACAGGCTATAACTGTGCCTGTTCCTCTTGACGTTGGCGATAGAGAAGTGAGTTAGTGAAGGCTCTGCCTGTAAGAAACTCGAATCTGGATGTCTTTGTTGCCTCTCCCCCTCACGAGCTTTATGACCAGCATCTGAGTCAGGTTTGGTGATCTACATCTGGACGCTTAGGGGAGGACTGTGATTTTTGAGATCAACCTGGGCTACTCTCTAAAATCTTGTCTCAAAAAACAGTGAGTCAGAGATGGGGAAAGGGGTGTGTCTATAGTGAAAAATTAGCAGAAAAGATGACCCGCAAATTCAGTTTAGATTTCATTGGTTTTACCTATAACCGTCACCGCCGGGGTTGCTGTGCCTGGAGACAGCTGCGTGCTAGGCATAACAGGCAGTGTTTGCATCCATCCTGTCTGGGCTGACTGTCCATTAGACCGGCAGGACATGGTAGAATTCTTCTGTTGGAGAAAGCACTGTTATTTGAGCTGTGATGGTCGCTAGCTACCTGTAGCTCCCTCTGTGCACGGCAGTCCTGGAACATTGCATGGCTCGCCCGTTCAGCGCCGATTTTGTCAACCCTAATAGTAGCAGCGAGTGTCTCAGGTCACTAAATCCTCTTCGGTTCTAATACCCCATGACTCAAGAACCAGTAATTGCCATTTATTGACTTGTAAGGTGTTTTTTGCTTTTTCGAGACAGCGTTTCTCTGTAGCTTTGAGGCCTGTCCTGGAACTCACTCTGTAGACCAGGCTGGCCTCCAGCTCATAGAGATCCACCTGCCTCTGCCTCCCAGGTGCTGGGATTAAAGGCGTGCACCACCACTGCCTGACTTGTAAAATTTGAGTATGTCTGATTACATTTTGTTTTTAATAAAATAATATTTTTTGCCAGAATGCTAAAGAATGTTTCTTAGATAAAAATGGTATATGTAATCCTAGCACTCAGGAGGCTGAAACAGACTCAGAGTTCATTCAGGTCGCCCTGGGCTGCTTAGCAGCTGCAGCACTAACCTACGCTGTAGTAATAACATGATGTTACTCTCTTTGGACTCTGGAGGGGCCTATCACCCAGCTCCCAAATGAATCACAGGCGGAGGCTCATCTTAGCTATGAATGCCCGGCCTTAGCTTGGCTTGTTCCTTGCCTGCTTTTCTTATATTATCCCATCTACCTTTTGGCTGCTGTGTCTTTCCATTCACTTATTTTTTTAAATCTCACTGTGTGAATTGCTGTGTAGCTGGGAGGCTGGCCACCGATGTCCTCCTCCTTCTCGGGGTACTCCTGAACCCCTTCTCCTAGTTTTATCCTTCTGTATACTCTCTGCCTGGCAGCCCCGCTAATCCTTTCTCCTGCCTCACTATTGGCTGTTCAGATCTTTATTAGACCATCAGGTGTTGGAAACAGGCAGCCTAACCCAGCTTCACAGGGTTAGGCAAATGCGACATAAACAAAGGTAACACACCTTACAATAATATTTCCAGCAGGGAGCCCTCTCTCAACGGAAATAAAGTTAGCTATGAACAACTGCTTGCCTTTTTTTTTTAAGATTTATTTATTTATTTATTATGTATACAGTTTTCTGCCTGTGTGCGTACCTGCACCTCAGAAGAGGGCACCAGATCTCATTACAGATGGGTGTGAGCCACCATGTGGTTGCTGGGAGTTGAACTCAGGGCCTCTGGAAGAGCAGTCAGTGTTCTTAACAGTTGAGCCATCTCTCCAGCCCCCTTGCCTTTTTTTTTTTTAAAGGATTTTTTTTTAAATATGTCTGAGCTGTTTGCCTGTACTTGCATGCCTGGTGCCTGCAGAGTCCAAAGAGCACATCAGCTCCCCTGGAACTGGAGTTACAGATGGTTGTGAGCCGCCGTGTGGATGCTGGGAACTGAACCCGGGTCTTCTGGACTTTTGAGCCACTTGGCCTCGTACCCCACCCTACCCTTCAGCTGTCAACTATGCAAGTAATCATTGAACGTGAACAACGTGGCATTGAGTTAGCTGCCGTGAGGTGGTGGCCTTAGCCTGCACTGGAAATAGTAGGATTCTTGTCTGGGAGCAAGTGAGGTCTGCAGAGGATTGTGCCAGCAGCATTTGTAGATTGCAGCTGAAATCCTGCCGCTGAACATCGAAGGACAGCCTCTAACCCCAGCTCTTAGGCAGCGGTTGCAGGAGGCAGCCTAGGCTACACGAGACCCTGCTGCAAATGTCGTACCAAGGTGGTACTGGAAGTCGCTGACAGTCCTGGAGGAGTTAGAGGGTGGGAGGCGTGTCCGTTTTGGTTCCCTTCTCATTTGCTTTCTGGATGCTCTGTTGTAGGCTTGCAGTGCAGCAGCTGTGAGCCCTTTGCAGCTGCAGCCACCAACAACCTTTCCAGGTCCAATTCAGATGAGAGTAATTTCTCAGAAAAGCAGAGAGCGTCCATGGTCACGTACCACCCGGAAGGAGAATCTAGCACCGCCCCCTTTTTCTCCACGGAGTCTTCTCTGAATTTGCCGGTCCTGGAAGTTGGCAGAACTGAAAGCGGCAGCTTCTCCTCGGGCACTCTTCCTCGACCTGGGGACCCCGGGGCCCCTGCTTTGCCCCCAGATCTGCAGTTGGAAGGAGGAACTTGTGGAAACTCGAGCGAGATGTTTCTGCCCTTACGGTCACGTGCTCTCTCACGCCAGTGACCTTCACTGCCTAGTGTCTGTGTTGAAACATGTTGTGAATGATAGAATCTTTTTATAAAGCCACTGTAACAGTCCACTCACGCTTCACAGGTGTCCTAAATCACAGTGTGCACATCTCTGTAAATAGGATTTGTTAGAGTAAAGAAGCACACTACGGGTAGCTGGGCATAAATCATGGATGTGTGCTTCTCTGTATTGACCCTTTTCTCTTAGATGTTTAGTGTTTTGAACTTTTTATAAGACTAATTTTATCAACATATTTCTCAATTTGAGAAATCAACTCATGGCTGAGAATAATGTTTCTTAGCACATTTATGCTACAAATCTTCAGTTTGATATTTTTCCCAATGATCTGGCCGTACATCTCAGCAGTACACTCTTCTGACTCGTAGAAAAGCCAGGCACTAAGGAGAGTCTCCCGCTCCTCGGTTCCGAGAAGCCTTCGGGTTCTAAAGGAGCACCTGATGGCATTGAGTCTCCTGTGACCTCAGTGGCCACAGTTCATTTTGTACTGCTCTTGCCAGCCGACTAAGTGCCTTTGGATTTCCGCCTTTGCGTCCTCATTCTTAGCTCTGGAGAATATGGTCCTGGCTGGGCAGTGGGTGCATCCTTTAATCCCGGATGCGGAGCTCTGAGTTCAAGGCCAGCCTGGTCTACAGAGTGAGTTCCTGGACAGCCAGGGCTACACAGAAAAAATTAATTAGTTACTTGTAACTAATTAATAGTACTTATAATTGGATAAAAATACTTCCTCTGAGCCTCTCATTCTTTTTCGATGAACACTGCTATATGGATAAAGTAACTAAAGAATTGTTTTTGGAATATGTGACAATTTTGTTTTTAATATTTTTATCAAGCAGCCACTGGCTACAGCTGTGTTTTTATTGTATTACAAAGTTTGACTAACTTTACACATTTAAAAAATGTTGATTGTTTTCATTTAAATTATAAATACATATTTTCTGACATCCACCTTCTATATATTTCTATTATTTAAAATGTAAAAAATGAAAAGTTGCTATTAACAATAAAAAAATTTAAGGTAGTAATGTTTCAGAGTCAAAAACTCAAAATGTCTGATTTTTGAATGTCTAACCCTTTTTATATATACTGGTTTTTAAAATAGAAAACAGTATTTCAAAGCCAACATGCCTATGATTCTACCACTTGGGAACTAGAAGCAGAAACATAGTGAGGTGAGTTCAAGGGCAGCCAGAGGCTGTAGTCAAGACTGTCTCTTAAAGTGGCTGGGTGGAGAGAGACGGAAGAGGAGCTATAAATTGAGAGGATGCCTTGACTCAGTAGTAGGCTGTACTTTGTTACTAAGCTAATGGATACAGTAGTAAAAGTTACTTTTTAGGAATACTATATTAACACAGTATAAAAATCATACTTCCCCATTCACTTTTTAAATTGCTTTTTGTTAAAAGCATGTTGTTTGTGCAGTTATAAGTTTAACAGAAAAATTGAGCAAAATAATTATTAAATCCTCTTCCTCCCTGTTCCCCATACTTACATTGATGTGGTAACTTGTTTCAGCCAGTAGGCAATATTGAACATTGTTATTAACTAAAGTCCATATCTGGGTCCTCCCTTGGTTGTCTGAGTTGTAAGTTTTTAGGAATATATGTTACATATCTACCCAATAGTGTCCTAGCCAAGTAGTTTATTTTCACGGCTTTAAAAAATCTTTCCTGATGCACCCGCCCTGCCTCCTTCCATTCCCAGCCCTAGCAAGCACTGGCCTTTTCTAGAATGTCTCGTTGTTGGGTCCTAAAGAAGAGAGCCGCCTCAGACTGGTTTCTGCTCCTCAGGCTTTGCAGGGGGTGTGCCTCATCCTTAGCACAGTACTAGAAGGGCCAAGCAGGCCAGGGAAGTGGCGGTTAGTAACTTAGGTTGACTCTTTTGTTTTTTAATCTTTTTAGTTTTGTTTGCATTTTTCATTTGTTTTTATTAAATAACTGTATAGTATATATGTGAATACATGTATGTGTGTGTGGAGGTCAGAGGTCAATGTCTGTGTGTGTAATATATGTGTGAATGCATGTTTGTGTGTGTGTGCCTGTGTATGGAGGCCAGAGGTCGATATCTGTGTCTGTGAGTACATGTGTGTACCTGTGTATGGAGGTCAGAGGTCAATGTCTGTGTGTGTACTATGTGTGTGAGTACATGTTTATGTGTGTGCCTGTGTGTGGAGGTCAGAGGTCCACGTTCGGTGTCTTCAGTAGCGACTCGCTTGGCCTGGAACTCACCGTTTGGCTAGCCTGGTGGATCCTGGGATCCTGGCTCTGCTTCCACACCCTTGGGTTACAAACACACACCACTACATCCAGCTTCTCGGTGGATGCTGGGAACCCAAACTCGGGCGATCATGTCTGCAGCAGGCGCTTTATTGACCGAGCCATCTCCCCAGCCCCTGATACTCAACTCTGAGCCCTTATTTTTATTGCTAGAGATTTTTATCTCCTGTCGGAGAGGCTTTGCCATCCCAGCATCTTGATGCCACTTTCAAGTTTTCTGGAAATTCTGTTGTTTTACATGTTTGTCCATTGAGCTCTCGTTCCTGGTTGGTTTGCTTTTGAGACAGAATTTCAGAATAACCTGAGGTAGCCTCAGGCTCGTTACATAAACAAGGGTGGCCTTGGGTGAGGGCTGAGATTACAAATTATTACCACCACACCCGGAACTAAAGATGATTGGGGGACCCCAGGACTTTGTACTTTGAGAACATCTTTATCTCTCAGTCTAGGTACTTGGATGGAACTTATTTTAGGAACACTCAGACCTATTTTCTCATAACTTATAACCCAGATGGCCATTGAAATAATTACTAGGAATATAAGCATGAGCAAGGCCGTGTAGCCCCCCCCCCTTCCATCCTCAAATTCACAGCCCTGTCCCGTGTTAGGAGGTAAGAATCAGACAGGATGCTAGTTAGTTAGTTAGTTAGTGTGTCACCTTTGACCAGGGATCCTTAACTGGGATTTTTACAATTATATTAACTTCTTTGAGGGAGCAGGTAAAATTACTACACTGGCCTCCAGTTTGGCATTCCTCCTGCCTCATCCTCCCAAGTGCTACAGCCAGAAGTGTGAAGCCCCACTCCTCCACGCTTGTTTGTTCATACCGTTGTTTTGCTTTGAGGTAGTCCTACATAATACTAAATTGGCAAGGAGCCCCTTGTGTGCACCTCTCCGACCCCCAAAATTTGCAATAGCCCACCCGCCTCTATCCTAGGATTATAGACATGCATCACCATGCCTGGCTTTTCTGTGCCACAATTACCAGCCGAAAGTGACTATGGCCACTGGTACAGGTTTTAGGATTTCCTGGGGGAAAGCAAATATAACCTTGCTTGTGGAATCCTCGCCTCCAGCCTCTTTCCCTCCGCCCAGGAGCAGGAGTGCAGCACCGCAGCACCGCCGCTAGGGGACGCAAACGCATCACTTGACTGCCAGTCTAGCGACGGGGCGGGGCCAGCTGCGACTTCCGGCTTCCGGCCGAGAGGGTGGGCGTCCGCAGCCGTCATGGCAGCTGAGGAGAAGGACCCGCTGAGCTATTTCGCGGCTTACGGGAGCAGCAGCTCCGACTCGTCGGGCGAGGAGAACAGCGAGCCGGAAGACGGGGGTCGCAAGGAGGCGGCCCCGGCCCCGACGACGGGCGGCCGCGGGAAGCAGGCGGAGAAGCGGCTGCCGGGCCCCGACGAGCTGTTCCGCAGCGTGACCCGCCCGGCCTTCCTCTACAACCCGCTCAACAAGCAGATCGACTGGGAGCGGCACGTGGTGAAGGCGCCCGAGGAGGTGAGGTCCCCGGCCCCGCGGCCGCCCCGGGGCCCGCCCCCCGCACGCACTCAGCCCGCGGGAGGCCGCGCGTCCCCACGGCCCCGGGAGCCCGGGGGGTGTCAGCCTGGGCTCGCCCGCCCCTCCGCGCTCGGGGCCCCCAGCCGGGCGACGACTAACGGTGGTGACTCCCCCCCCCCCCCCCCCCCCCCCCCCCCCCCCCCCCCCCCCCCCCCCCCCCCCCCCCCCCCCCCCCCCCCCCCCCCCCCCGCTGCAGCTTCTCCCCGAGACCCCTTCCCTTTGACGCCGAAGTGCCTGCGCTGCTGCCGCCAAGACAGTGTCTCTGCCGCAGCCTCCTGAAGGGGTCAGCCTGGCCGTAGTATCTGAGACTGGATTCTTCTTTGGTAACTAAAAGTTATTAGCTTTGTTTATCTAGGGAAAGCCTTTTGACTTTTCGCTTAACAGTATTGTGATGTTGATGGAAAAGGAAATGTGTCTCTAAAGCCTAAAGGATTAGAAAATAAAGTAGAATTTTAAAAAAGCCAGCCAGAAAGGTGAGCCGTCGGCAGGGAGGTGCATGCGCTTGTATGGATCGCAGGAACCTCGGTTCGTCACAGGGTTTCTTAATGTGCTTACTTAACAGCCTCCAAAGGAATTCAAAGTCTGGAAGTCCACCTATGTGCCGCCCCCGGAGACCTACAGTACTGAGAAGAAGCCACCGCCGCCGGAGCTCGACATGGCGATAAAGTGGTCGAACATCTATGAGGACAATGGTGATGATGCCCCCCAGAATGCTAAGAAAGCCCGGCTTCTGCCCGAAGGGGAGGAGACGGTGGAATCAGGTAAGAGTGCTCTTGAGACCTCAGCACTTGATGGGTCTCTTTAAGGAGATTACTCAGTGAGCGACGTTTAGACCCCGGTGAGCTGACATGACAGCCTTGACTTTGAATACCAACAAGAATCACTTCCATCTTTCGGGTTTTCCGTTTTATTTGGTGTGAGACAAGGTCTATGTAGGCTGGATGCCCTTTGAGGCCAGTTTGCTTTGCCTCGCAGTGGTAAGATTAAAGGCAGGGGCCGCCTTCCCAGCTGTGCCTGAAGCCGACTCTCAGAAGTCCCCAGTGCCTGGTTAGAGCCGCGGGTGTTCCTTCACAGTTCCTGTAACTATGGCCGGAGTGTGTTGACGGCTTCGTTTTCTGAGACAGTTGTGCTTTAGAGGTACAATTAGCTTGGCAGAGCGGGGAATCCTGTGCATGGGTACAGGACATAGAGTTTCTTGCTTTTGTTGGTAATCTTATAATTTCGTCTCTCACTTGGACTACCACAGTAATCTAACAATTTCCAGTACACTCTTGGTAGTAATTTAGTCTCCTTTACCCGGGATGGGCCAGTGCTCTCGTTTGTTCATAGGCCCTGCTTTGTGAGAGGCCTCATCTGGTCCTCTGTGTGTGGTCCCACAGCAGCCCATCGCAGTGGATGGCTGTCGAGTTGAGCTCAGCATCCTGGACTATCGTTTTAAAGGCCGTTTGCCTTTTTTGTTAAACAGATTTCTGATCTTCCAATACAAGAGCCAACCTTAGCAAAAGGTTGTTCTCTCTGTAGCAGGAGGGTGTCTGCTGTTGCTGAAGATGATCTTGAACTGAGTTCTCCTGCCTTCACCTCCCTAGCACTGGGACTGTAGCCATATCCTTGTCAAGACTTTTTGAAACTCTTAAAGTGTGACTTTTAATGCCTTTATCTATGGCACTTAAGTATTTAAATACAGAATCCTCGTACAGCCTTACACATAGAATAGGGAAATGTCGAGTGAGAGCTTATAACTTGTCCAGGGTCACAGTAAATACTTGGTGCATTAACGCCTGACAGTATGACCCGAAGCTCGTTACCACTGTCTTGTAGAGGAGAAAACAGTCAGACGTGTCTGACTGCCGAAGTGCACAGCGTTGGGAACTGTCAGCCTTGACTAGGGTTTCTCCCATCGTGTTGTCCTAGTTTAAGAAGTAATTGTTCTTCTCAAGTGACCCGTTGGTAGTCTGGTGCCCGTACATCTCTGTCCCCTTGTGATAAAGGCCCAGAGGTTATATGCAAGTAAGCAAGGGTCATCTTTTTTCTAACTTGTGGGTTCAGTTACCAGAAATTCATATAAATGGCAAATAACATCCACATTACCTACCATAGCTAACTCTGTCCTTTTAATCAGAAACTGAATGTAAGCAACTGAAAAGACAAAAAGACCGAGGGTTTTCTGGCTTAAAGCTGGATCGTATGACTCAAGGGTTGTTCTGAGGCTCAGGAAACAGCAGTCAGTCATAACATACTGTACTCACAGGCCTGAGGACCCGGGATCTGCCTGGTGTTGGGATTAAAAGCGTGTGATACCACAGGCTGACAAATCTTGTTAAACTGGATTTAGTGTTGGTTACTGAATCTAACTCTTGTAATAAATGCCCCCATCTGTTTAGAGATTTGGTCTGAAACTCACTATGTAGCCAGATGACCATGAACTTCTGATCCTCCTGCCTCTGCCTCCCAAAATGAGGTTACAAGTGTGTGCCTCTCTGCACATTATGCTGGTCTAGATTTGAGCTTCACGCATGCTTAGTGAGCATTCTACCAACTCAGCCACATCCCCAGCTGATGCTTTCCTTTTGAGGAGTGATATTTTTGCCATTTTAGACGGAAATACCACTACAAATATTGATTTGCCTTTTTCTTCTTGTATGTGAGTGTGGAGGCCACAGGACAACCCTAGGTTCAGTCCTTGTCCTCTGCCTTGTTTGAGATTTTTTTTCTGCTATGTGTGTATTATGTATGTATGTATTCATGCATGCTGTATCTAGGTGGCGTTCTCTCTGTCTCTCCTACCTTGCCTTGAGATCACTGAGGTTACAGACATGTTAACTGGTCAGGCTTTTTGCATAGATTCAAATCCAGGTCCGGAACTATCTCCCCAGCCCCAACAGCATTGCTTACCTATAGTTTGTAATTAATGAAGCATGTATTGGAAAGTCTACCCACTTAATTATATTTTAAATTAATTATTACTCTACGTTGCTTTTATCTGGTCATCCCATATTCTTCCTTTGTCCTTTTTCGCCATTTACCTTCAGAATTTAGAGGAGCTGAGAAAGGTTAAATCTAACCTTGTCTCTATCAGGGCTGCTTGTTTAGTGATTGTGAAATGCAGAAAAGTAAAAGTTATATTTTCATAGCTTTATTAACATAACAAATAGCAAAAACCAGCTAATGAAGCAAATGGGTTTTTTTGTTGGGGTTTTTGTTTTGGGGGGGGTTGGTTTGTTTTTGGTTTGTTTTGGGTTTGGTTTTTTGGTTTTTCAAGGCAGGATTTCTCTGTGAAACAGTCCTGGCTGTCCTGGAACTCACTCTGTAGACAGGCTGGCTTCAAACCCACAGAGATCTTCCTGCCTCTGCCTCCCGGGTGCTGGGATTAAAGGTGTGCACCACCAGCGCCCGGCCTGCTTTAATTTTAAAACAGGTTAAGTTAATGTTTACCTTAAGTGACTCAAGCTGTATGATAGAAAATATTGTTTTCATATCCCTGTGTATGTGTATGTTAGGATTAGGGGTTGGTTTGGGTTTTGTTTTTTTTTTTTTTTTTTTTTTTTTTTTTTTTAAGCTATTCCTGTGTTAGTTTTTAAGGCAGTACCTTATTTTGACAGTAGGGGGCAGGCGCTCTCCTCCAATCACTCACAGGACTAATTTTTCCAGTTCTAGTAGTGTGTGGTATCAGTGTTGATCTGTAATTTACCTGTAGTAAGTTGCAGACTAAAAGAAAAGTTCCTTTTTAATGTGTTCTATAATGTGGCTTGATAGTAGTCTTCAGAAATGCTTTCAACTTCTCCATTACTAATTCTGAAATAATTTCAAGGTAAGCTTGATTGGTTTTTTGTTTTTTTGTTTTGTTTTGTTTTGTTTTTTGGTTTTTCGAGACAGGGTTTCTCTGTAGCTTTGGAGCCTGTCCTAGAACTCACTTTGTAGTCCAGGCTGGCCTCGAACTCACAGAAATCCACCTGCCTCTGCCTCCCGAGCGCTGGGATTACAGGCGTGCACCACTACCGCCCCGCAGCTTGATTGTTTTAATGTGGGTATGGTGGCTTCACACCACTAATCCCTAGACCCAGGAAGTGGAAGCAGGAGGGCCAGGCACTAGGACCCAGCCAGGTTGCAGATTTTCATCATGTGATTTATGATTTGACCTTGGCAGTTTCCTTAAGTTTTTAATGTGAAGGTCTTAAAACATCAAAATATTTTTATGGCACCGTATTCTGTATTTTGGACTTTAGTTCAGCCAGCACAGAGGCTTGTGTCTGTAATCTTAGTTCCTGGGAGGCTTGAGGTAGGAGAATCATGAAATCAAGTCTAGGCTACATAGGGAAAAGGGGAAGGGGAGAGGAGAGAAGTGGAGTAAAGTCAAGGCTGAGGGTGTTCAGTACGGAAGATTGTCTGGAAGGGTTTGGTCCCTGCTACCATGGAAGTCAGGAAGTGAGAAGCTGTGTGCTGTGCGTCTGTGGGATTCTTTTGGGCTGTTGCTGTGTATCGCTGGCTGGCCTCAAACTCCTATCAGTCCCCTGTCTCAGCCGCCTGAGGGGAGCACTGTAGGCACCAGCACCACAGTGCTGGACTCTCGCATCACACATTGCTGGGGAGACTGGTGTGACTTGGCAGCTAGTCTGTGCTCACCCGGGTGTATTGAGACACGTTACTGATTTTTTACGTAGAATGAAAAGGTCCACTTTTTCAGGTTTGACACTTTTATTCATGGAAATTTTCTGTGGCCATAAATAGTAATGGTGTGGGTGGAAGGGGTACTGTTTATTGTATGGTTCTATAGTCTTTCTCCACCCAAATTTTCCTTAGTCTATTGCTGTAAAGATGTTCTGCCATCTGGGAAGGAATAGTCCAGAATTAGAATAGACAGCTGTGAGATTCTCTGAACCTTCTTGTGCTTTTAACCTCAGAACATATGATGGGTTGATTGTAAGACTGGGAGAGGAAAAGTCTGGCTGGTGGCCACTTAGCATGGCTAAAGGTGGTGCATGTTTTGTAGAAAGAAACTGCTCTGGTCCTATGACGTGCGCTGTGTCTAATTGCATACAATGTGTGCACTGGTAAAATTTGGGGGTTGGCTGTTTCAGAAAGAGCTGGCTTCCGTGGAAATTAGATAAATTAAGCCATATTAACATGTCCCTAAAAAGTTAATTTACAATTTGCTATAATTTAAAAAAAACCTGCTTGTTTTCAGATGTAGTTTAATCTGAAAATAGTACTTAGTTTTATTGGCAAGCTTTCAGACAGCTGATGAGTGAGCTTTTTGGTATAAAGCTAATAAATGGGTTTTCTGTGTTGATTTTTTTTTAAAGACTTACTAATGAAGCTCTCTTCTTTCCCACTTGAAGATGATGACAGAGATGAGCGTGCATCTAAGACGCGAAGAGTAGAGCCAGGAGAAGCAGCCAAGAAGAAGAAGTAAAGGAGTGGGGCCAGATCCGCCGGGGCTGACGTGTCCTCGGGGGAGTGTTGGCTGTGTGCATCTTACGAGAAAGTATTTATGTTAATGAACTAACAGTATCGCCTCAAGACTTTCCACTGTAGAATCCATTTTCTTATTTAAGCCTGTATGTATTTACACTCTAATGGTGACCTGTGATTGTGAACTGACAGTACTCGGAAGCATTCTGGCTATCACAGAATTGGTGGCAGGCTTTGAGAGTTTTGTCACATGGACATGCCCGTGCTCTTTGAACCTTTTATAAAGGAATATATTTTTAAAGTAAATATATTTAATGTACTGTGAACTTGTGGGTGCTTTTCATTAGTGTCTGTACAGTGTAAATAGCTGATCATGGAAATAAAATAACTTACGTCAACATTGCTATTATTGGATGCTACTGACGAGTATTTGTGACAGGCAGCCCATTGGCCTGTGACCTTTTCATTTCCGTAGGGATTAGCATGTAGGGAGAGCGTCCCGTGTTTAGGTGCCTTGTACGTACTTCTCTCCAGTGGGCCTGTGAAGTAGACGCTATACCCTCCAGTTTTAATGAAGAGAGCTTGAGGACTAGCGGATTCACTTGGGACCCTGACTCCAGAATCAGATTAAACTACCTGACTTTTCATCAGACTTATCAATTCCAAGAAAATGACCATCTCCTCCATGTCCACTTGTGTTGTTGGGAGGTCTTTTCCTGTCCTGATTATTCAGCTGCACTTACCATATCTGCCTTAGACTGTGATTTGTTCATTTCCTCATTATACTGAAGATAAGGCTCTCGACAGCAAAGAAAAGCATAAGGTATCCACTTAAAGTTGAGTCTGTTGAGTATATGTGATAGAAGAGACACATTAAAATCCATCTGAATTTTTAATTTAACTGAGCATCTTGTTTATTTTGTGGGCTGGGGGTGAAGCCCAAACCTTGTTCATGGTAGGTGACCGCTTTGTCTGGCTGCTGCGCTGTGTGCTTTCTTTACCCAGCTCCCGCGTTAATGCTCTGCTCTGTAGAGCGAGCATCTATCCTGTCTGCTTCCTGGGTCCGTATTCTCTGGCTCCTCCAACTTCCCTGGGGCCAGCATATCCTGTGCTGCTGTTCCTCCCACATTCAGACATGCCACCACCATGGAGAGCGTTTTCATGGGTCACACTGTGAGGTTTGCCTTGGGTATGTATATCCAGTTTTATCTCCACTTGCCCTGCATACTGTGTCAAAAGGCACACCTCCCATGTTTCGCTTCTGCCCCCTGCTGTACCAGCTCCCAAGTCTGGTGAAAACATCCTTTCATTGGGATGATGTTCTCACACAGCTCTTAATCCAGCTGCAAGGGACGGTTTACAGTTCCCAGGTGTGCTATTGAGATGCAATGTCCTGTCTGCGTCATACCCTTTGCTTAGTCTGGCTCTTCTCCAGTGACATAGTCCACTCTCCAAGAGTTCAAGTGTTTCTCTCCTTCATATTCTTGGATTTATTTCTCTATCTGCCCACTACTTCGCTCTTGGTACTAAGTGTCTAGCCGGAATGTGCCAGATCCTGTAGACCAGGCTTTGTGCTTTGTTCTCTGCAAGATTCACCAATGTATTTAGTTTGGTAAGAAATTATTAATGTTTGAATGAGGAAAAAATGAGGTACAAAGACTAATGGACTCAAAGGTGGAGGAGATAGCCCAATGGGTTTAGTAAGCTGTTAAACTAGACAACATAGAATTCAATGCTCAGAACCCACATAGAGCCAGTTCTCATGATTGTTTTACACTCACATGTGCACCCTTCTCAGTACAAATACAAAGAAAGAATAGGGTTTCTTAATGTTTAAAAAGTGGAGAGACAGGCTGGAGAGCTGGCTTAGTGGTTAAGAACACTGACTGCTCTTCCAGAGGACCCAGGTTCAATCCCCAGCACCCATGTGGCAGCTCATAACTGTCTATAACTTCTGTTCCTGTTATGGGTTCCAGGGGACCCGGCACCCATAATTTTTTAAAAAGTGGAGGTGGGGAAACAGTCACCTATCAACATTTAAATTTTTAAAGATTTAAAAATAGTAAAAAAATGTATTCAGAGGATTTAGGCAGGGCGGCTCCAGGGCCAGAGCGGTCACTACACTGAGAAATGGATGCCAGAACTCACCTTTAGTTAGCTTTTGTCATGGGTATTTGCTTCAAAGAATGTCTTTTCCATGGGGTATTCCTACATCTAAAGAATTAACAAATCAGGGCACGAGAGATGGCTGATTTCCAAAAGGATCCAGTTTCTATTCCCAGCACCCACATGGCAGTTCACAACTGTCTGTAACTCTGGTTCCAGGGGATCTGACGCCTGCACACCGATGAACATAAAATGAAGTTTATAAACGTTTTAAAAAATTAAATCCAAAACTGAGCAGAGGAGCCATATTGCAGTAGCAACCTAATGTACCAGGAACATCTTAGGACTGGACCAGGTCAATACAAAGTCGGCATGCAAATGTTTTAGGAAAGTTAATGCATATTTCAAGGACTTCTCATTCTAAAGAAAAGTGGTGAAGATTGAACTTATGGCCTTGTAGACCTTGAACACAATCTCTACCACAGACAGACAGACAATGTATATATGTATATCCAGCATTTCACTTGCTTGTTTATGGCAGTGCTGGGGATCAAGCCCAGAGCTGACGCCTGTATTGAGCTGTGCCGCTAGCCCTCATTTTGTCTTGCTAAGTCAAAAGTCTCCAGGCAGCCACAACCTTTCCCTAAACGTCTGCTGGTTTTCCTCTTTCATTTCTAATTATGTCTTGAGTTTAAAATCGTAGCACCTAGACACCAGCACCCAAAGGAGGTATGAGGGCAGCCTTCCCACAATGAGGTGTGAGCATCACCTTGCTTTTTTAGGCTCATGAAATGACAGGCTTACAAACCAGACTTGAAGTCTGTAGCATTGTGGTACCCTGGGTCTGAAACTCCCCTTTCTCTCCCTGTGTTTACCGTTTCCAGAAAAAGGAAAAGAAACAGGATTTGCTGTATAACATTGAGGAAAGAGAGCTATTTTCCCGGTGTAATTACCTGCCTTTGCTTCGCAGGGGGATTCAGACCCTAGCAACCCTCTCTGGCATGCCTTGGAATATGTATTGATATTTTAAATTTAGAATCCCACGGGAAAGTGCCATGGGGTAATTGAGCAATCACTTCCAACTAAGGAAGTGGCCCTGCCAGCAACTGCCTTAAAATACAGGCAAGCCAATGCAGAAATAACTCTAGAGGTGGCGGTACTGTGGAAATTTTAAGACCCTGTTGCTATTTTTTCTAGTTTTAACTTTTGGTGCATGCGTGTGCGCGCGCACACACACACACACACACACACACCACACACGCCTGTTGCCTGTGACTTTCTCTCACTACTAATAGAAAGTTCCCTTCCCTCACTATGTTCAACCTTGGGCCTTCACCTTTAATCCTGTCCCAACTCAGAAAAGCAACCCAAGAGCCTGCGGTAGAATTTCCTCCACACATCTGGGGCCTATATATCAAATTTGTAGAACAGCAAACTCTAGCCTCTCCCTCCTCCCCTGTCTTCCTCCCTCCCTCCCTCCCTCCCTCCCTCTTTCCTTCCCTCCTCCCTGTCTTCCTCCTTCCTTTTCCTCTTCCTCTCTTCTTCCTCCTTCCTCCTCCTCCTCCTCCTCCAGTTCAGCTTAATTGCTTGCATTCCCCAAAGCCTCCTCCCCTGCTGTTTGTCCACACCAAACTGCAATTACCTGTGCCCTCCCCGGCCTCAGATCAGTTAGAGCCTGTTAAGAGGTTAACAAACAGAGGGTTAATTTTTCCTGACTGCTCCACAGTCGGGAAGGAAAGAGAATAAGCTCTCATGATTGTGCTTTTGCATTCTCCGGCTCCCTGCACCTTGTGCCCAGCTGTCTCCCAGAAAAAGGGTTTTCTGTGGGCCTCCAGAATCCCCAGAACCCAGAGATAAATGCCTCAACTCTGAACTGAAGCCTGGCATCCACCACCACACACTGAGGGGCCCCAGCCTTGCTGTTTCAGGCTGGGAAAAGATTTTGGTGCTTTTTGAAAATATATTTCTAGGTCCTTCCTGAACCAACTAGAGATGCTAAGTGAAAACATTTAGTGGTAAATGGCTTCTTCTAGATGAACTGGTTGGTGCTCCAGGTGTTTTTAACAGTCCTAGAGGAAGCTGAACTCACCCAGTGGGGCTGGCTGGTCATAAGCTACCTGGCTTCCCTGCTGTTTCCTGTCCTCTGTATTTTCACTGTCATCCCAGGAAGGTGACCCTGTGTTGCCCAGCTCGAGAGCTAAACGCAGGCTCTAGAGGTTTTTAGATCAAATGAGCCAACACTCAAGAGAGGAGTTGATGGAGCATTCAAATTTTGTTGTTATTTTCATGATTTCAACTAATTTTCCCAGTAAGAATTGTGGAATGTCACAGAAGCACACACACAAAGCTCTACATGCTTGTGCTTGGTTTTTGCTATTGTTTTGATACAAAAACCAGAACATACTAAAAATACACATTGTTATTCTTTTTTTTAATTTTCTGTGGTTTATTTAACTTTATTTTATTGCATTGGTGTAAGGGTGTCAGATCGCTGGAACTGGATTTTCAGACAGTTGTGAACTGCCATGTGGGTGCTGGGAATTGAACCCAGGTCCTCGGGAAGAGCAGTCAGTGCTCTTAACCGCTGAGCCATCTCTCCAGCCCCCCACATTGTTATTCTTAAACCCAGTTGTTTCAATTAATTCTCATTATATCAATGTTAGATATAAATTCTTTGTAATACCAATATTCATAAATTTTTTCTGAATATGAAAAATGATATTTTCTCACTGTAGAAGTTTTAAGACTTTTACTATAAGTAAAAAAATCTATTATACATCATTCTCTTAATTTTCTACATCTATCATGTACTTATGCTAGATAAGATAGCTATTCTCTATTCCAGGCTGGCCTTGAATTCACAAGGATCCACCTGCCTCTTACTCCCCAGCACTGGGATTAAAGGCGTGCACCACCACTGCCTGACGCCACACGAATCCTTTAAAAATCTAACCTGCATTTGGGGTGCTGAAGAGATGGCTCAAAAGTAAGATCACATGCTGCTCTTGAAAAAGACCTGGGTTCAGGTCCTACCACCAATATTGAATGGCTCACAACTGTCTGCTCCAGGGGTTCTGATGCCCTTCTCTTTGGCCTTTGAAGGCATCTGCATGCACATGGTGCACATATATACACTCAGGCACACACACACACATACACACATATAAAATAAATAATTTTTAAAACTTTTACAAATATTCAACTTCGTTGTATAATAATTTATCATCTAGCTATCAGACAATAAATTTACTTAGAAAATATTTTACCACTATAAATAACATTATGGTGGGACCTTTTCCGTCTTTGGTAGCAGTGTCGACCATGGAGCTACTCTTCTAAGTTTTCCACATGCAATCATAAACATTTAGAGTGGTTTGGTTTGCTCAAATTCATGCTCCTCACTTCTTTTCCTGTGTGTGGGGCGGGTGGGCATGGGGAGCACGTGCAGCCTAGGAAATCTTCCAACTTGCTCTGTGATGGATGAAAACCTTAAACTGCTGATCCTCCTGCCTCCACCTCTCCCATTTTGGGATTATAAGCATGCACCTCCATGCCCCGCTTCTGCTCCTATCTTTCTGAGGTTGCATTTGAATAAGCACTTTCAAAGCCTTCGTACACCTTGAAATTCTAAATGTTAAGCTTCTCACCACAAACTAGCAAACTACCTCTTTATGACAAGAACGTGGTGTTTCTTCTGCGTCTTCTTTTAGCTCGTCTCAAAGGCCTTCTGTTTTTAGACCGCACCAAAAAACAAAAACAAAACAAAACAAACAAAAAAAAGGTACTCGTCAGCGCTTCCATGAGAACCTGCTCATTTTGCCTCCGGGAGTAGAAATTGATACCTGATATTGACAAAAGACAAATTCGGGGTGAAAAGAGACCTCCAGAAAGAAACAGTAGGTTACCTCCGTCCCCACCGCGTCTGTATTACTAAGACAGAGCAACAGTTAGCGGAGGCGAACTTTAGGTGGAGCCAGAGGCTACGCAACAAATGCCGCTGCCTCACGTCCAGGGAAGTCCCGGAGTTCTGGGTTTGCTGCACTGCAGGAGGCAACCTGAGCTACCTCAAGAAGGGAGAGCTGCAAGGCACACCTGGAGAAGGAAGGTGCCTGCTCGTCAGGTCTTGTGGGACCTGGGAAACTCCACAGCCCGAGCTTCTGAGAAAGTAAGCCCAAGGGCTAAAAAGCACCGCACAGTGCCAAGAGAGGATCTCCTGGGAGGATCCAGGCTCTCTCCGGCTCAGGGGATGGTATTTCACTAGTTCAGGGACCCACTCCTGGCTTGCCACTTCAAAAGTACCTACCTACCCAACTGGCTTAGGGCATGGCAAGGTGCAGGAAAACCTCGCACGGCATATGGAAGGCAGGAGGATAATTGTGCGTTCGAGGCAAGCTTGAGCTAGACGGCCAGTTCCAGGCCACAGAGACCCTGTCTCAAGAAAACTAACAAAAATCCCACAGCCCTTGGCGGAGGAAGGAAAGAGCAAAGAGACACCTCCTGTCAGAGATAAAACCTGCTGGAGATTCTGAATCCCTCCCCACCAAGGTACTCCCTCCTTCTCCTAACCCTTTGCCTTTTCTTTGAAACATTTTTTTATGAATGGCATTCTCCCTCTTACAGTAGCTGGGTTAAAAGCCCCTCTCTAATTGCTCAGAGCAGGAATGGGAACAGCATGTGAAACTTCTCTGTCATTCCGCATGGTTTCATTTTGGGTTTTGACCTCCATGACATCAATGTATTCTTAAAAATTGTACTTACTTAAACACAAAACAGGCAAAACAGATGAAGTATTTTTGGATTTGTTGTTCTGTTAAGACAGAATCTCAGTGTGTAGCCCACGATTGTCTCAAGTTCCTTTGTAGTACAGGTTGACCTTGAACTAGCAATTCCCCTGCCTCAGCTTTTCAGTGCTCAGGAAGCATCCTGGTGTTAGTGCTGGGATAACAGGCATGAGTGTTTTAGGAAATAAGTTTAAACAGAAAAATCCAACTCACCCGAGACCCTCAGCCTCAGCACCCTCCTCCAGCCCAGGAATTACCTCCATCCTGACATCTTGTTACCTCTTTCACCATTTGCTCTCCACTCAACCGGGAGGTGCTCGCTCCCTGACAAGCCCCTGGCTTTCCTTCCCCTAAGTTCACCCATGATGAAAGAAGGTACAGAGAGAGGAAAGGAAGACAGCAACCTGCCCTCTGACGCTATGCTAAATGCCCCCTAAGGCTGGGTCACCAGCTGGCACGACTGGGACTGGGCAGTGATGGAGCAAGCCTTCAGGAGGCAGGACCCTGTGGGAGGAAGGGAGGCCATTGGCATGTGCTCGTGAAGGGAGCATTGGGCCCAACTCCTTCCTCTCTTTTGCTTCTCAGCCACGAGTTTCATAACAGGCCCAAACAGATGGCAGGGCCAAGTGGCCACCAGCCGAAAACTCTGGTTCATACGTTAAAAACCAGTTTCCTTCTACAAACTGATTTGTCTGAGGTGATGAAATAATGTTTAAACTTGTGGCTAATGAAGTTCCCTCCTTCCAACTCATCATCTCGCCAAGTACAAAGCAAAGCCATTTTCTCTTCCTCCTTTATTCACTAACGTCTCAGAACCTTGATATTCTCACTCCCTAGTGTCTTCTCATTTCTTACTGGCTAACCCTTGGATGTGGTAGCTTCATTGGTGACAAGCCCTGGAAGTGATTCGGAAACTCCCAGAAAGAACCTAGGTCCCTGAGTGACTATGGAAAGCCAATCTACTCTGAAGACGTGGATTATTTATTCACATTGAGATGAGAATACGGCAGAAAAAAAAAATCTCAATCACTGTATGGCTTCACTTCATCTTTTTTTTTTAAGATTTATGTATTTATTTTATGTATATGAGTGCTCTATTGACTTTATGCCAGAAGAGAAGTTCTGATCCCTCTAAAGATGGTTGGGAGTCATCATGTGGTGGCTGGGAATTGAACTCAGGACGTTTGGAAGAACAGTAGGTCAACCCTGAGAAGTGCTGACTTGAACAGAGGCGGTATTTTGCCACTACAAAGGGCTGTAGAGATTTTGGATCCTAGATTGTTTATTATGTAAAATGAGGACATGCCGACTCCAAGTCTAGTTAGGGGGAGGTTTCTGCTGTGGCATAAGAGAGAGAACAGCCAGCAGCAGATGGAAGAGTCCAGAGCAGGGGGAGACAGGAGTCCACTGAACATGGCCAGGAGACGGAGGGACAATCAGAGGAGGGAAGGGGAGGGAGAGAGGGGCGAGGGGGGTGGGCAAGAGAAGAAGACAAAAGAGAGCACAAGGCAGGGTTGTATGGGAATGAGATACCGAGGGAGGGAAGGCCACAAGATGGGGAAGTCAATAGGGGGCAGGATAAGACCGAGGAGAGCCACAGGTTCTTGCTTATCCAGAGATAGCCTGAAGGCCAGCATAAGGCCAGCACACTCTTTGGTAGGCTAACAGACACCACCCTTAGCCATCTGGCTCTTTGGTTGAGGGGAGCAGAATGCCCCCCCCCCAGAATTGGGGGAGGGAGTTTCCTTTAAATTTAGAGAGATGTCACAGCTGCTCTATACTTGGCCTTGGTGTTCTAGTCCTGTCCCTTAGTGATCGTAAGGTCCCAGTTAACTGCTTAAACTCCCTAGGCCTTTTTTCTTGTCTCTAAATGTGAGACAACCCTAGGAACTATTTTACAAGAGGAGATAGTTCAAGCAAAAGTCCTTTTGTTCCCCGATTCTTTCTCTGTCTTCTTTCTGTGTGGGTCTAGACTTCTTAACTGATCAGGAGTCCCAACGGTTTCTTTATCAGTGCTGTTCCAGGGGAATGGCCTTTGTCAGGAATATAAACCTCAACGGTAAAGGTTGTTTACATGGACAACTTTGATAGAAACTTTATTGCACACTTTAAACCACCAGGTCAATGAATTAGAGAATGAAAGCCAGGTGTCCTATTGCAGGCCTCTAATCCCAGCTCTGAGAGGTGGAGGTGTGGAAAGGTGGTAACTCCAAGGTCATCTTTCTTAAACTAGCTTAGCCTGTTTAAGGCCAGTCCCTGTTTCAAAAACCAAACAAACAAAAATCTGAAAATGAATGAGAGATGGAATTCCATAGATGGAAATGGCTGTATGTGTAAGGTGGGAATGTCTCATGTGTCGTGTGGATGCGGTGGGAGCGTTTCGTGTGTAATGTGGTGAAAAGCAGACGAGGTTGCTCGTTGCCTTACCTTGTGCTTGATGGTTACTCTTCATTGTCAATCTGACTGGAGTTAGAGTCCCCTCAGAGACACACCTCTGATGGCATTCCAGAGGCGTGACTGAGGAGTGACGACCCACCCTGTTGTGGAATATATTATTTTAATGAAGAAAAGATGTGTTACATTTGTTTACGCTGCACTTGTTTAATTAGGTCAAGACGTGCTGCTGTTTTATCTCGCCTGCCTATGGCACCTGATTGCCACAATAAAAGGCTGAGTGACCAATAGCTAGGAGCAGAGGGATAGGTGAGGCTGGTGGCAGAGATAATAAGTATGAGGATGAGTCAAGAGAATGAGGAAAGAGAGAACGAAGGAGGGACGAAGGAAGGAAGTCGCCTGGGGCCAGTCAGCCAGGCACACCCAGACCCCAGAAGCAGGAAAGTAGGACGTATAGAAGGAAGGAAAGGTAAAAAGCCCCGAGGCAAAACATAGATGAAGAGAAACCGGCTAAATTAAGTCATAAGAGCTAGAGGGATGAGTATAAGAAGGCTGAGCATTGTAATACTTTGGAAAGCAAAATTACAATTAAAAAAACATATGATTTTTTATTTGTAGGAATTTTCCTATTAACATAAAAACACTGGGATAAAAGAATATACATGTTAGAGATGTTTACTGCATGCCTTTGTCACTGGATAGAGATAAATTAGACTTCAGGTGGACGTTGGTTAAGTAAATTATGGTTCATTCAACCTGTGGACCAATGGGGAAACCACGAAGCCATTATGAAGGCTGAGAACTATCTGGTGTTCTTGGAAGGTGTCCCAGGACGCAGTTCAGAGTAGATAGACAAGAGGCACAGAAGTAACTATCACAGGCACACACACACACACATAGCCTACATGTATCTGAAGTTTAAGAAGAAACTTGAAGTGCCATGTCAATATTTAGGTATTATTGAGTAATTTCCTAATGTATTTAACTCTGATTTAAAGTAATAAGAATGTCTAAGTGTTTAAATTTTTTTTTTCAATTTTCCATCCTAAAATAAGCTAAGGGCTGGAGAGATGGTTCAGAGGCTAAGAGCCCTTGTTCTTACAGAGACCTGTGTTCAGTTTCTGGAACCCACGTGTTGGCTCACAACCGTCTGAATACTCATACAAAGAAAATTAAACAAATCTTTAAAAAATTATAAGTAATTAAATCTATGCCTGGAAAAATGACAAAGTGAGTGTGCAGGCAGAGGCCGGAAGAAGGCAGGTGGTTTGTCTGCCTCTGCCGTCCTCCACCTTGGGCAGGGTCTCCCACACGATAGGAATCGCCTTCTCAGCTAGGCGGGCTGGCCACGAGCTCTCAGGATCTGCGTCTCCACCCCAGTTCTGGGGTTGCAGGCATGTGCACCACTGTCTGGTGTTTCTGCTTTTGTTTCCTTTTGGTATTAGGATGCTGGAGATTCAAAGTTGGGCCCTCACACTTACAGAACAGGCATCCTTCCCCACCCAGTCCTCTCCTGGTCTGTGAATTTTGTTATCTTTTTTGTTTTGTTTTGTTTTAGTTTTTGCTTTTCCAAGACAATGTTTCACTCCATGGCCCAGATCATCTTGGAAATCGCTGTGTGCTAGCCGCCAGTTTACGACAATCCTCCTGTCTCAGCCTCCAAAGCGAAGAAAGGACTACAGGCCTGAGCCACCAGAGAGTGTGTTGGGATAGTGTCTCAGGTATTCCAGGCATTCCTCAAACTTTCTAGGTAGCCAGGGATGAACTTGAACTTCTGCCTCCTGCTTGAGCTCCCAAGTGTTGGGATCACCACAGGCATGCACCACCACACCTGACATTCTGTACTGTTGGGGATGAAATCCAGGCTTTCTACCCACTTTCTCCTGACTGAGCCACGCCAGCTTAACTGTATCCCCAACACAAGTAGCTTTTGTCGTGAGTTCATCCACACATATACATAATCTCTTTTAACCGAGAGAAGAAGCATTGTCTGTTAACTAGAAGCTACATAACTGTGAGGAAGTTCACCTTACGCCGAAGCGGTGCTTCAGCAAAGACAGTCACTAGTGAGACAGGACTGATATAAACCCTAGGTTGAAGACACCTAGAGACAGGCCCCCGTTTTCAACAGACCAGCTAGCTGTACCTACTGGCGTTCAGTGTTCCTCCACTTATCTCTCTTTCAGTGAAGAGGAGATTCGGAAAGTCTAGACTTGGCAGCACTTGCGGGGAAGGAGGGGAGGCGCTCTGGTCCCTGTGGAGAGTTAGTGAGGAGCTGTGGGTTGATCAGTCGGCCCCAGCATCTGTCTTCCAGAGCCGCAGGCAGCCCTTCTTCCTCCAGCTGGGAGCCTCGCTTTCTCCTGGACTGTGGGTTGGACAGTCATTTGCTCCCTGGCCTAATCCAAATCGACCTTTCAAGAGGGAAGAACATTCACGGTACTTCAGTGGAATCTGCCGAACTCGACTGTAAGACGTTAAGCCGTGCTTGGCTGGCGTTGTTCGAACTGCCGCTGAAAGCTGTGAAGACCTTCCGTCTCTGGAGATGATGCAACCGGTAAGCAGACAATAGCTGCTCCTGTCCAGAAGAGGTGGGATTTGCATATGACTATTAGAAGGCAAAGAATTGTGGTATATCGTTCCTTAATAAAAACTATACTCATGGGCTCTGTCGTGATTCGTTACCTGCACCTTTTCAAACCAGAGGGTCCCCCCCCCCCCCATGGTTTGGAAAATTCCAATGGCACTCTGCAGCTTCCTTATTGACAGAAGCCAGCAGGCTTCCCAAGGGGTCTTATCTGCCAGGAACAGCCGTTACCACAAGCTGCCAGACAGGTTCAGTGGGATTACACAGCTGCCCCAGAGCTGCAGGCCCGGCAGGGTGAACCTTTCTCCTTTCAAGGCCTGCAGGCTTTGACCTGCAACGTTGGTGCCTCAATAGTCTGATCTGTCACACAAATATGCCCTAGCAGCCGCGGTGATGCCCTCTGTTACGTGGCTTAGCCTTGCTCCCAAGGTACGTGTTTAAGAGAGTTGCTGCATAAATTGCCGTCTTGAAGCTATGCCTGGTATTTCTATAAAACCCTTTCAAGACATGATATAATGATTCAGGTTTTATTAATAGCAGCCAATGAGAACAAGGCCTTTCCTCTAACTTCAGCTCCTAAGATCCACCCTAAAGTAACAAATCAACAACAGCCTTTGGTGGAGGCCCGTGGCCTGCAAGCTCTCAGGTGCTCCATGCTTGAAGGATTGGGTTTTAATCCTTTGAAATGACTTCTCCCTTCTCTGCCTGTGGTGACAGACGCTCTTCCATTTTGGCATTAAAAAAAAAAAAAAAAAAAAAAGATTTCAGGTTACATTTGTTCCTGACGGTTTAGAGAACTGTTTTTAGTTTGTGAAATTGAAAAGAAAAAAACAAATGCGGTGAAGTTGGCATCATCTTTGACATCTGTCACTCTAGAATGAATTCCTAGGCAAGCGTTGCCAGCCTTATTCCTAAAATAGAGGGAAACTGGCTAAAGGATTGAAAGTGATATTTAAATATAAATTCTTACTGTGAAGGACATTTGACAGGATGCCAGGAACAAAGAGTATGAGAAGTAAGATTGGGACTTTGATTCATCAAATCGCAAAACTACTTTTTAAAAAAAGATTCATTTATCTATTATGTATACAGTGTTCTTTCCGCCTACATGTGTTCCGGTAGGCCAGAGAGGGCACCAGATCTCATTAAAAGTGGTTGTGAGCCTCCATGTGGTTGCTGGGAACTGAACTCAGAACCTCTGGAAGAGCAGCCAGTGTTCTTAACCACTGAGCCATCTCCAACTGGCAGATTATTTTAAATGTCACCTGCGCTTAGGACTTTCTGATGATGAAGTCCCAGTGGGAATAGCATTCCCTTTGTTTTTCTGGGTTTTTTTTCTGTTGTTTTTGTTTGTTTGTTTGTTTGTTTGTTTTTTTTTTGAGACAGGGTTTCTCTGTGGCTTTGGAGCCTGTCTTGGAACTAGCTCTTGTAGACCTGGATGAGGGGGTGACTGTTGTTTGGAGGCCACCAGTTATGAGGCTTTTGTTTGTTTATTTATTTATTTTTTTTCTGGCAGCCAGAACAGACTGAAGCAGTCGAGCAGGATGAAATGATGGGCAGAAGTCATATCCTGTGGGCTCACAGGTTGAGCTCAGGGATTCAGAATGCATTCTGTAAACACCAAGACTCTAAAAGACTTAGGCAGGGGAGGGTCAGGTGAGTGCAGAGGGTGGGGACATTCACCATCCAGTGTTGTTGCTTCTTAGGACAGCGTGATGAATCTGTTGACATTCAGAAAAGAGCTTCTCATTTTACAAGCTTGTACTGAAACCCATAACTAACTCAAGCAGCCTTTTGCACCAAAATTATGTCACTAGTCAAAAATTGAATGACAGCCCTAAAGTGCAAAGTTTTCGAACTCTGTAATGTGCCCATGAGACCAAGTAGAAACAGACTGAACCATAACACTTATCGATTATATTGATACTGGCTCAGAAATGGCAGGGTAATAATTCACAGTGGGGGTGGTCACCGAGGGTCATTTTAGACTTAAGAAGATTCAATTTTATTATTTCTGGGATTTTGACGAAATTAGAGAGAACTCCATTCGTTATGTATTTCTTTATTTTTATTTTATTTTTTTTAATTTATTATGTATACAATATTCTGTCTGTGTGTCTGCCTGCAAGCCAGAAGAGGGCATCGGATCTCATTTCAGATGGTTGTGAGCTACCATGTGGTTGCTGGGAATTGAACTCAGGACCTTTGGAAGAGCAGGCAATGCTCTTAACTGCGGAGCCATCTCTCCAGCCCCCTCTTTATGTATTTCTTGAAGCCTTTTCCATTTAAGTGTGAGCTGAACTTCATCTGATCCTGCTGGTACTACAGGACACTATCTGCCTCGCGCTTCCCAAGGGGAGGCACGGACTGTACCTTCTTAGCAGGCTCTCTGGTTATGCCATCTCCCTAACTCCTCTCGTCTGTCTGTCCTGGCCTGTAACTGACCTCATTCATACATGCTCTTGGGTCCTCTGTTTCTCCAAGAGTCTCCAGGAGTTGGAATGTCTGCAGGGGGAATTAGTTTATATTTTGGCTCATTATTTTGTTAACGTAACACTCTGGAATGCAATCCTTGCTTCTCTTCAGCCTTGACAGCTCTTGGCAGTAGCTGCTGCTGACTTCATCGTGAATTCCACCATAGGGAAAAGCACTCACTCCTCTTTCCATGGGCAGCCTTGCCTCAGATCTTCCTCCTGGCTTCTCTGGTGCCTCTTCTCTCTTGTCCTCTGAGCCGGCACTGGACTTCACGTTGTACTTGAAGCAGACAGCTTGCTGTTCCCAAGCTGTTCCTCTGTGCCTTTGCAGGTGCTGTTCCACCAGTATGGAAGTTCCCACTTTTGTCTACACAGCCAACATTTGCTGCTGCTTCCTATACCAAGTCTATCTGGAACCTTTTCGTCAGAAAACTGTTTGACTTCTCATTGGGCATTTCCCTGAAGACTATGAACAGTCAGTCAGGTTTCAAACCTGGGACAAATGATTGGGGGTGGAGGGGCACTTAACATATCAGAGCTATTTAACACTAACCTGTTCAGATTTCCTAAAGACAACAGATTATAGCGATATTTTATTCATGTTTTAATACATAAAGCTTGCCTAAAGATCAGAAGGGCAAGGCTGAGCCACTAGAGGTCAGGCAGTGGTGGCATACACCTTTAATCAATCCCAGGATTTGGGAGACAGAGGCAGATGAATCTCTGTGGGTTCAGGGCCACCCTGGGCTACACAAGATCAATGCTGAAACAAATCCAGGTGGTGGTGGCTCACATCTTTAATCCCAGTACTAGGGAGTCACACGCCTTTAATCCTGGCACTAGAGGGAATATAAAATGAGAGGAGAGAGAAGCTCAATGTGCTTAGTCTACTTAGTCTGCATTTGCCCAGCCTTGGTAGAGGTAAGACTTCTCTAGTGGCTTGGCTACTTTCCTTTCCTGATTTTCTGTCTCTTGGTTTTTATTATTCATGCTACAGTGGATAGAAGCCAAGTAAAGGGTAAGCCTTTGACTTGCATGGGGAGAAGGGGAGTCAGCTGTGCGGGGAAGGAACAGGTAGCCAGAAAGGAAAGTCTCAGTTTAGAAACCAGTTGTAGCTGGGCATGGTGGTGCACACCTTTAATCCCTGCACTTTGGGAGGCAGAGGCAGGAGGATTTCTGAGTTCAAAGGCCATATAGTGTCTATAGAGTGAGTTCCAGGACAACTATGGCTATACAAGGAAAATCTGTTTCAAATAAGAAAAACAACAATAATAAGCAAACGAACAAAAAACAGAAAAACAAAAAGAAAAAAGACAAAAAGGAAGGGAGGAAAGAAAAAGGAGTGGTAGTTTTTGCTATGAACTCTAAGTCACTCACTAATCCTGTGATCCTGGGTGAGGTGCCTTCCCTTTTTGCTCCTCAAGTTTCTCATCTGTAAAGTGGAGAGCGCATGCCATGGTTCTCAGAGCTATGAGGGTCAGTGAGATGATGAAACGTTTAGTTTTTGTGAGTTTTTCCTTCACTGTATTGGAAGAGAGCCGAGTGACTGGTCTAAACTGCCTATCAGCACAAAGAAACTCTGGTGAGCTTCGTGTATGGACAGTTGGGAGACATGTAGGCCATTGGGTAGGAGAAGGTGGGGACACTTCCAAGTTGCAGATCACAGAGGCAAGTGGGCCAGCAGCTGTCTGCTGTCCAAGGGACAGGACTGCTGGAGGCATCAGATGTGAAGAGCAGGGTTTGAGGAACTTGTCTCAGGCACAGCATGCTCCATAGGAACTGGCTGACTTCAAAGCATAATGACCAGGAAAAGTTGAGGATATTTACTCCGCCAAGACTTTACGATGTCCTTAGTCCACTGGAATGTGGCCAAAAATACCATGGGCCCTAAGAGGCATGCTGTTAGCAAGAACTTCACCTTCTGTCAGGTATCAGACACTGCCAGATAGTGAACTTCTTAGATCTGGATATCCACAAACAGAAAGAATTCCTCTTTGTATGCCTCCAAGACTCTGAAGTTGTCGTACAGTTCCTGTGGAAGTCAGAAGAGGGAATGGAATCCCCTGGAACCAGGGATCTGGAGTTACAGAAGATTATGAGCCATCTGTGGGTGCTGGGGACTGAACCCAGGTCCTTTGCAAGAGCAACAAGGGCTATTAACTGGTGAGCTGCTGTGGGACAATGGTCTGTACCTTGTCACTTGTATTTTAAATAAATGTTGATTGGCCAGTAGCCAGGCAGGAAGTAGAGGTCACTTGTATGTTAAATAAACGTTAATTGGCCAATAGCCAGGCAGGAATTAGAGGCAGGGTGACCAGGCAGGAAGTAGAGGTGGGGCAAGGAGAACAGGAGAATCCAGACGCAGAGGAAGCAAGATATGATGGCCTCACCGATAAAGGTACCAAGCCACAAGGCTAACACAGACAAGAGTTATGGACTAATATAAGTTATAAGAGCTAATAAGAAGCCTGAGCTAATAGGCCAATCAGTTTATAATTAATGTAGGTCTCTGTGTGTATATTTGGGACCAAAAGGATGTGGGACCTGATGGGACAGAAAACCTCTGTCAATACCGAGCCATCCCTCCAGCCTCAGTAACTGATGTAGTTTTGTTATGTCAACTGCGGGCTGTGATTCTAGGAACAGTATTGTAAATCTTGCTGCATTGCTCAAGCTGTCCTGCATATGGGTGACCTGGTGGTCAGTGTGAGATCTGGGTGGTAGACCAGTTGTGCACAGGTCTAGCTGTGCATAGCTCAGTGGTGAACTCAGGTAGACCAATCACCTCCTTGGCCTCTCCAGTACTTTCCAAGTTCCTACTCTTCCCCATTTTGGTTCTTTTGCCACCAAGTGAAGCAGTTAGTTACAGGGCTGTGCTGTGCACAGAGCTGTGCTGTGCACTTCTGTAACTGCTTGCATTTAGAACCAAGCGGCAAAGTCTAGAGAGAAATAAACAGTGTGGGCTTGTCCTCTCTGTATTTCTTCCCTGGGGCTCCCCTCACACGGTGGCCTCTGTCACCATCCGACTGCTCGTCTGCTTGAAAGCTGGAGCAGAAGGTAACAGAGATGCCCTGAGGATTTCTGCACTTTCTCCAAGCATCCGTCAGGAGCTCCCACCCAGCTCTGTAAGCCGGAATGGTTAATATTGACCATTCAGTTGGCAATGACTAGACGCCTGGGAACTCTGTGAAAGAGTTAAAATGTGTTACAGAGTAAGAAGACCCTCCTTAAACGTGGCGGGTACTGGTCCATGGTCTGCAGACCCCACGCCAGCATTCATTTCACACTGCTTCCTGGCTGTGGATGCCATGTAACCAGTCATCTTCTCTTCCTCCAGCTGCCATACCTTGCCTGCTGTGATGGGCTGTACCCTCAATCTATGAGCCAAATAAACCCGGCTTTCCTCCGGCTGCTGTTGTCTGGTGTTTTATCACAGTAACTAAGGTAGATGTCTTCCCCGTGGGGCTCGGTGCCCAGTTCCAGCTTTGAGTCTGAATTCTAGTCTGCTTGAGAGACACTGAAAGACTCCAGACATCTGCAATCCAGCTGTTCTTTTTAGAGTACAAGGATGGGGGCTGTGGCACACCAGCTAGGCTTCATAGCAGAGATACCCAGAATACTCTCTACCCTGTCTGTCTTTCCCCTCCGCAGCTATTCCTTACTGAACTTGTCTTGACTGCATTCCGGGGCATGTATCCAAACCTGTGGGTGTGCCTTCAGTTTTTCATTACTACATTTTATCAGAAAGATTTCTCCTGTTTTCCCCCTGTCTGTAGCATGTAGACTAAATATAACCATGATTCATGTATTAAACACGCATGCATTTAATTTACTCCCGGGATAAACAGAGACATAAAACTTCTCATACCTCTAGGCGGTCTTGACTTCAGCATTGAACTTTGCTGGGAGCTTTGTTCCCCTTTTATTTGAACAATCTTTGGATATGTAATTATGAGGTCGCCGACTGGCGTGAAAAAAAAGAGTTCTCAGATTAGTGAATGTTTCCTCCATTTAAAGAAAACACTTCCCTTCCCCCAGAGTTCCTGATAGAAATGGAATTACGACTGGATCACTAAATACTAAAAAAAGATTTTTAAAGATACATAATAGATAAGCTATACTGACAATAAAACACTGTGTTCTAAGGTAATTAATCTTTATTACCAGAATATTATTTTAGTATTGCTAATGATATTGCTGGAGCATTTAAAAACATGTTTTTTCCAGCAGCAACTGCTCGTAGGAAGAATCCACTTCAGTAAATGAGTTTGTATGTGTATTGGAGTGGTTGGTTACATGAGGAGTTTTGCTTTTTGCTTATTTTTGCTTTTCTTCCTTTCTAAGTTGCCTATGCCTTAACACGCGCTTCTACCATCAGATAAAACAGTGCTTGTAAACATGATGGAATTTTAGAAGCGAGGGTGGAGGTGAGCATTGGGAGCTGTTAGGCTCTTGGCTCAATCGTGAGATGAGGTCTCGGTGTAGTCCAGGCCAGACAGCCTCCTGCCTCCGACTCTCAAGTGTTGTGATGACGGTGTGCACCGCCATGCCCAGCTTGGGAAACTGAGGCAGAATCTACCTCAGGCCCATGGAACCATCAGCTTCCCCGTGTGAATGTGCTGGTGGTCCCATTCATTCTGTTTATTTCCCTCCAACACTTTTGGGTGAGACTCAGAGTAAAGTTTAAACCCTTCCTGTTGGTAGCATTCTGTGTCCACGTGGGCTTCATGCTTAGTGAGATGGCTATGGTGAAAATGGGGCAAGAAGACAACATTTGGTCATGATCGTACATGTCAACCCTTGCGGTCATGAGGCTGACATTAGTTATTTAGTGTTTTTTTTTTGTTTGTTTGTTTGCTTTTTTTTGTTTGTTTGTTTTGTTTTAATTCTGGAAACAACTTCAAGGCATTATTTCTTGAAGATCACAGGTTAAAAAAAAAGTAGCAAGAAGCACGCATCTGACTGACCTGCCCCACAGTATCCTATACAGCAACCTTAAAAACGCAGTGACTGCCAGGCGGTGAGGGCACACTCCTGTAATCCTAGTACTCGGGGAGGCAAAGGCAGTGAATCTCTGTGAGTTCAAGGTCAGCCTGGTCTACAGAGCGAGTTCCAGAACAGGCTCCAAAGCTACAGAGAGAAACTGTCTCTAAAAATCAAACAAAAAACAAACAAAACAACAACAACAACAAAGCATGCAGTGACTGGAAAGACAGCCCAGAGGTTAAAAGTGTGTGCTGCTCTTGCAAAGGATGAGCTCGGTGCTCAGCCTCCACCGCGGCAGTCCACAGCTACCTGTGACTGTAACTCCATGGATCCAACGCCTTTTTGTGGCCTCCAGGGCACTGTTCACATGTGCACAAAACCATAAACAAACATAAATATACACACAAATAACAGTAAAATCTTCAGGGGTTGGAGGGCTCAGTTGTTGAAGGCACCTGACCGCTCTTCCAGAAGACTTGGGTTCGATTCTCAGCACACACACACACACACACACACACACACACACACACACACAGGAGCTTACAACCATCTGTAACTCCAGTATCAAGCAGAGATCCGAAACCTTCCTCTGGACCCTGCAGGCACTGCGGGTATTGTGGAACTCATGAGCGCAAGCAGGCAAAGTACCCATGCTCATAAAGTTAAAAATAAAGACACGAATGAATGAAATCTTTTTTAAAAAGGGGAGTAAAATTCACTTCCTCAGGCAAGGATGATAGATAAGACCAGGAGACACGGATAAGGGATGGGCGCTAGGTAGGTTTCCACTCCCGGGCTGAGGAAGCCACTGCTCCCTTCTCCTAGGCAGGCTGATTGCTCCACCTGGATCTGTGCCCACATTGGCAGGGCCTGTCTGGCCCCAGAAGGCACTGAGTTTGGAACCCTGTGATGGAAATGCAAGATCAAGTTATCTTTGAACAAATTCAACCCCATCCTCTTTTTTAGGGCAATTACAAACTTTTCCTAAGGGCGTTGACCTTTGCAGTGGTTGTCTGAATTGGACGTGGTAGCTCAGACCTGTAATCTCAGTATGCCAGAGGTTGGGACAGGATTGGTTCCAGTCTGAAGACAGCCTGGGCTACATAGTGAACTGTAGTCAAGCCTGAGCTACAGAGTGAAATACTCTCCAAACAAAATGGAGAAGGGGGACTGACCTGAAATCTTGAGATCATAGGGTCATATGTATCTTGGTTTTGGAATACTGTGACCGAGGCTGGAGAGAGAACTCAGCCAAGAATGCTTGCTGCTCCTCTGAGGACTGGCTTTGTTCTCAGCACCCTTACCAGCCACCTGTAAGTCCAGTTCCAGGGGACCTGACTCCTCCTGTTCTCCATGTCCATCCACACACTTAGCAACCATACACACATACACGTACCTAAAAATAAATCTTTAAAAGTATCTGTGTGGCCAGGTGTGGTGGCTCATGCCTTTAATGCCAGCCCTTGGGAAGCAGAGGCACGTGGATCTCTGCGAAGTCAAGGCCAGCCTGGTCCACATAGTAATTCTAGGACAGCTGGAAATATATAATGAGACTATGTTTCAAAATGAACAAACAAAAACAAAAACACAACAAAATAAAAATGAAATCTGTGTGACAATGCAGCTGAAGTAGCATATACCCGTGATCCTAGCATTTGGAAATCAGAGGTAGGAGGATCAAGGTGAAAAATGATCTTTGACTGTATAAGAAGCTTGAAGCCAACCTGTCCTAGAGAACTCTGCTTCAAAATTAAGTAACAAAACAAAACAAAACAAAAAACAACTTCTGATGGCTGATCTTTGTCAGCTTGATTGATTTATAATCGCCGAAGAGATTCCTGAGGCACAGGCACCTCTGGCTGCATTTCAAAGACTAACTCAGATGGGAAGACTTAACCTGAATTTGGTGGCAGCATCCGTGTGCTCTGGGATTGGATGGAATCATACAGGAAAAAGGAAGAGGTGAGCCGAGCACCAGCTTCATCTCTCTCTCTGCTCTGATTGAAATATGGTCAAGTAGCAGGCTCCTGACTTATGCCTTACCCTCCATTATGGACTGGTACCCCCAAACTGTGAGCCAACAAAATCCTTTCTCCTTCAGGTTTCTTCTTATTGGTTATTTGATCACAAAAACAATCACAACAGTGACTACAACAATAGTAAATTTCATTCTCTTACTTTGAAAATCATACTCCATTTTTTTTTCCTGGAAGAGACTATTCTTGCCTTTTTTTAAAAAAAATTCACAGATAAATGGGAATATGGTCTGTAGTTCTAGCACCGCTGATGAATGCTTTAAGAAAAGTTGAAATGTTCAGTTTTATAATCATAAACATTAAGCTATATTCCGAAAGGGTATCAGTTAATTTAGAGCCAGGAACACTCAAGTGAGAGCCAACACTGTCTCGGGATGAAAGGCTAGCCTCGATTTCTGGTTTAGGAAATGCCACAGGGGTGTAGTAGCTTTGCAGTCAGATGCCAGGTTTGTTTTCCTGTCTCATGGTGGTGGACTTGGGCAAGTAATACATCTAGATCATATAGGATTAGGCAATATAAAACGTCAATGAATCTTCTAAAACATGAAATGTTTCTAAATGTTAGAAAGCACATGCAGATTTAGCAAAAGTTTTCCTTTCGCCACTTTACAGGAAGGTGGGAAACAAAAGCATTCTTGCAAACTGCCAGATGTTAATCAAGAACCTCTGTGTGGAGAACATGCTATCCGGGTCAGGAGCCAATGTGGTCTGCTGTAGGCTCAAGATACTTTTTACTCAGTACCAGTGGAGAGCTACATGGTAGACCAGAAAGGTCTGCACTCCAGGCTTCCGGTGAGGTGGTTCAGGAAGAGAGACCTGCAGAAATTCCAGGACTCAACTTGCCTTTGGTTCCTTTAAGGGTATGACAGAAGACTGAGAACCAGTGAGACACGAACACACTGGATTGTCTAGAAAAATAACTGTAACACACATGACTGCTAAAGAAACCCCGTGCCTCAGCCTGCCTGTTTGCTCCCTTCCCCTCCATTGAGCCAGCGCCGATCCAGCCTGCTTGGCTTCCTGCCTTCCCAAGGCTAAATCTTTGGTGACAGTGCCAATGCCGTAGTTGTCAATTCATGAAGCACCAAAGAGTTTGCCAAGCCTCTGAGAAACAAGTATAAACACTGCAAGATGGCCTGGTCAGCCCCTAATTTACATGGGAATCTGCAAGATAGGACAGAAATGGTACGGAGATAACCCAACAATCGAAGACCAATACCTTGCTTTGGTGGATCATACTGTAGAGTACGCCAGTTCTGTGGGTGTGTTGCTTTGGCATGACCTGTTTCCAAACTTTTATTGCAGTCTAATACACTTATAGAAAAAAATAGGATTTATGTATTTAAGACCATTAAGTAGTATCACATAGTCACAGCTGAATTATTAATTTCTGTAACCCAAACTAGAGTTAAAATTGTGACTTCACTTTACAGAACATTCTCAGGCTGACCTGAACTTCTCACCCTCCTGGCCCTGCCTCCCACATGCTGAGATTACAGGTGTGGGTCCCAAATGCGGTTTATTTGGTGTTTGGGATAGAATTCAGGTTTTTGTGTCTGCTCAGCATGCATTCTGCCAGCTGAGCCCTAGCCCTAGCCCAGTTCACACCCTCAGTTTAAAGTAGTATTGGATTTCATTGTGGTGTGCTATATTCTGAGTCACGCCTAAAGCAATGCACGGCATGGCATACTACACTGACCAGAGGATCTCATGACTTCTGAACAAGTTAGTAAGTTGAATTAAGGGCAGAGTTCAATATATAGATGTGTGTGTGTGTCTGCATGCAGCCTACAGCATTTTTAAACTCTGTTAGCTACAAAGAATAAAAAGATTGTGCAACCCACTTGGAAGGGAAACAATTTCTGAGATAGAGATCAAATTGTGTTTATAGAACCCACTATTGGCAGCTTTGCTATCAGTCATTTCCTGTGGGAATATTCTCTGGGGAGTATTTTTATGCCTTGACTATTCATGAAATATAGCCTTGGGTTCCTGCAATAAAAATATACCAGCATTGCCAGTATGGAGGTATGAACGTCATGGTGTAACATTTCCCATTAAGAATTAAGGTTAATTTTGAAAACCGTCTTTTCTATTTGTTGCTGAAAGAATTTTAAAACAACACCAATAGGCTATGGTCTAGTGGAGGGCCGAGCAACAGACTGGAAACCGAGGCCACTGTTTTTTTTTTTTTTTTTTTTTTATAACACTGCTGTCATTGAAAAAGTTTCGTCATGCAGTGTTTAAGATGCTGAATGCACCACAACACAACAGGGGGTAACAGTTTCTGTCCTTAGGAAGTGAATGAATTTTGATTTTTTTTTCTTAAGGGCCACAAAACATGCATACAAATTATGTAAAAACTAAGTAGCTACAACAATCTGTGTCAACAAATATGACCACGATTTGTGTGTGCATGGCTTGTTTGTGCATGGTGTGTATGTGTGTGTACTGGATTATTGGACTTTGGTAGAACTTGTGATTCTGTCCTGCTTGGAGTTGACTTCCTGGTGAGGAAGGCAACTGAAGATAAGGATGGGTAGGGCCCTCCTCCTCCCCTTCACATTCTTCTCTTTTTGAGCGAGTGTGCCACAGCCTCGCGTGGAAGTTAGAAGACAGAGGGTCCCCACCTTCCAAGACATGGGTCCCACGAGGTTGTAACTCAAACTTAAGCCATCAGGCTTGAAGACCTGCGCCTTTGTCTGCTGAACAATTCCATCCTTTCTCTAGTTTAGCTATTGTGAGAGAGGGTCTCACTAAATAGTTCAGGCTGTCCTCCTCTGCCTCCACCCTATGCTGCTTCCTTCCCCAGGGCTCAGATGACCAGCTGTATACCACCATACCAAGCCTAGGACGGGTAGGTTTTCCAGATACAGATGTACGGGACATTATTCCAGGAGACAGAGAGACGGGTGCTAACAAGTAGACTACACATCTAAGCGATGGAAATTAGAGAACGGAACCTTTGGTGCAGAAAACACAGCTTACATGGAGGACCATATTGGAGTAAGGACCGAGCTATTTGATTCTGTAATGCAAGCACTATTTACTCAGTTATTGCTTTTTGAGGACTTGAGTACCTACTAAGTGCAGGCGTGACATGTTTTGTTTGATGTAGGGATTAACGTTGGATGAGCACACATCATTTTTGCAGAAGGAAAAACAGATTTAAAGCAGAGGAAATCGAGGTGATTTAGGACATAAAGGGTTAAAAAAATCCTTAGCAAAAAGGAATTACTGAAAATTCCATTTTTTATTATTTATTTTTATGTACATGGTTGTTTTGCCTGAGTCGACCTCTGTCTACTTTACTTGGTGCCCGCGGGGGCCAGAAGAGGGCATCAACCCCTGGAACTGGAGTTACTGACCGCTGTGAGCCGTCAGGCATGGGAATCGAACCTGTGTCCTCTACAAGACCAGCCAGCAGCACTCTTGACTTCTCCAGGTCCGCAGATTCCTTTGCCCCAGCTCCAGGCGGGGAGGGAACTGACTGGAACTTCGCTCCAGAGAGATACACCTGCATTGCACTCGATCCGTCCAAACAGTCTTTGTTACCCTCAAGCTAGGACTTGCTGTACCGGAGCCACGCCTCACACGGGGGGCAGCGGGGAGGGGCCGGGGAAGGTGGCGAGCTGGCAGCGGGACCCGCTCCACCTTTCCCTCCCTGCAGCCCCGCTGGCCCCGCCCCCGGAGCGCCCACCTCTGGAAGGCAGCGCTGCTGCCCGCGCGCCCCGTCGCGGCTCCAGTTCCGGGGCATGCGCGCTGCCGCGCCCGCCCGCCCGCGCCCTCCCTCCCCGCCCCCCTCCCACGGCCCGCCGCGGCAGAGTTATGCCAAGTATGTGAGGAGCTGGCGAGGACCGGCCGCGGTCATGGAGAGCCGCCGCCTCCGCCCGCGCGGGACTCGGAGCCAGCCCCGCGCCCAGGGCGAGCCGGGCTGCTGAGGCTGTGCGCATGGCGGAGCCCTGGCGGAGGACGCTCGGCCGGCACCGGGAGCCCCGCGCTCCGGGGGCGCTCGAGCTGCGTGCGGATACCGTGGCGGCTTCGCTCTCCGAGGCACGCTCGGCGCCCCGCGGGCTCGTGAGCCCGGGCATGGAGCAGCCCGCGTGGGGGAACGGGATGCGCTCCGAGCAACCAGGCGCGCGGGTCGCATGGCCTCGCGGGGCTCGAGAGGCCGCCGCTCTGGGCCGCGCGCTCGCTCGCGCCATCCCGGGCCCCGAAGGCAGCGGTGACGCTGACGACGACAACGACGACGGGGAGGACGAGGGCGCCGACTACTACGAGAACCTGCCCGCGGGCTGTGCGCCCGAGGGGGCGGAGGCGCTGCGGGCCTCGCCTTTCCCAGCGGCGGGCTCCTCCCCGGGGGTGGAGGGCGGCCGCCGGGAGACGGGCAGGCTGCAGACCCAGTTGCGAGAGGCCTATTATCTGCTGATCCAGGCCATGCACGACCTGCCCCCTGACTCGGGCACGCGGCGGGGCGGACCCGCGGGAGCCCGGGCTCGGGGCCAGCAGCCACCTCTCCCCCACGGCGCAGCCGTGCGCCCAGCCTGCAGCCCCCGAGGCGGCGACCGCCCTTCGCAGCCGCAGCAGGTGTCCCCGCCCCGGTCGCCTCCTAAGGAGTCCGGGGTAGGACGGCCGCCGAGTCCTCGGATGAGGCTGTCCAGTTGCAGAAGTCTCGAGAGCCTCCGCGGGAACCCCCAGCCGCCACTGCTCCAGCGGTGGGCGAGCGACAGCTGGATCTCGTGCGTCGCGCACCGGGACAGGGACGAGCCCCCGCCACGTGTAGGTGGGATGGACGGCTGGAGCCGGGGCAGCCACCGGGCTGCTGCATCCGCCGCGTTCCTGCCTTCCATCTGCCAGGACCCGGGCCGGTCCTCGGGACGTCCCTATAGGGATCTTGCGGGGACCTCTGTGATACCCAGCAGCCAAGAGGACCGTCCCGAGGGGCCTCCGCTCCTCAAGCCACCTGCGGTGACGGTCAAGAAGCTGCAGAGGTGGATGTACAAAGGACGCCTGCTGTCCCTGGGGATGAAGGGTCGCGCTCGTGGGACAGCATCCAAAGTTCCCGGAGCGCAGGCAACTTCTCCAAATTTGGGCAGTTGGAAAGTGCACGAAAACCACGTCCTCTCGGTGACCGCGGACCAAAGAATCGCACTGACAGGTAGGACACTGCGGTCAGTGTGTTCAGCAAACCGTGAGCCTTTCGGGCGGTGATTCTCAACCTTCCTAATACAGTTCCTCATGCCCTGTGACCTCCGACCACAAAATCATTTCGTTGCTACTTTGCAACTAATTTTGCTGCTGGTGCGAATCATAATGTATATGTTAGATAGGCCGCCCGGTGGGGGTCTCGACCCACAGGCTGAGAACCCTGGCTCTCCTGTTTTTGATGTGGGCTTCTGTCCCGGCCAGTGTTTTTGCAGTAGGTCGCGTGACTCTGCCAATGTCATGCATTAGCGCTGTGTTCTTTTCGCCCTCCCTCTTCCTCCTCTTCGCTCCCTTCCTGCTTTTTCCTTTCCCTTTTCGGATTTTTTCCTCCTCTTCTCCAAGAGTCAGCGTGTCTCCTCCCTTAGAACAACAGTGAGCAGAAGCTAAGTTCTTTACCTGCTTTTTCTGTAGGTTTTGAGATGACCGGCACTGCCTTGATTTTCTTCTGTAGCTCTCGGCAAACCCTAAGACTTGGGAAGTTTGTGAACTTGAATTCCATCCAAGGTAGAATTTTACAGGCTTCATAAACTGTCATTTTACTTACTAGGCTCTTTTTCTCCTCCAGGCCCTCACACATACTTGAACTCAGAATTGCATGTGAGCATGCTGGCCACACACACACACACACACACACACACACACACACACACACCACATACAAACCAAACTAAACCCAAATCAAAGATTCTATCCACTTGTAGGATGAAAAAAAAAAAAAACCCTAGGATACTGGCATGGTTGTAATGAAAATAAATGTCACCCAGATCCACGCCCAAGTACCCAAGGTCACTTGAAAACTTGGGAAACATTATTTATAGTAGAAAAATATTTTTAAAAGTCTGTTTGTCCTTATATAGTGCTCACACTCCTTGGTTTGGTATGCGCCTGTTTTTCATAAGCTATGAAGGTCTAGGTTATCAGTTGTAGAAATCTCTGAGTTTTGTTGTCAATAACAAAATTCTCTGGGGAAAGAAACAGATCAAAACCACGTGGTATCTTGACACCCTGTTACGTACAGGGTCTGTCAGTGAAGCGTTTAAAAAATACTGAGTACTGAAAGTATTTGAGGCTTTCACGGGAAGTGTACATCCAGCCTAGGTTTGGTGCTGCACACCACTAGTCCCAGCACTCTGGAGGAATAGGCAGGTGGGTCTCTAAGTTCCAGGCCAGCTTGGCCTACACTGTGAGACCATGTCTTTAAAAAAAGAATTAAAGCCGGGCGGTGGTGGCGCACGCCTTTAATCCTAGCACTCGGGAGGCAGAGGCAGGCGGATCTCTGTGAGTTCGAGACCAGCCTGGTCTACAAGAGCTAGTTCCAGGACAGGCTTCAAAATCACAGAGAAACCCTGTCTCGAAAAACCAAAAAAAAAAAAAAAACCAGAATTAAAGAGGAAAGATTACAGATCCCACAGAATTGGGTTATTACACACCATCGTTAATCAATAAAACACAAATGTGATGAGAAGCAAAGATCACAAAAGTTCTACTTAAACAATGATTTTGTATGATATATAGATAATATATATTCAGATAACATATATTCAACAGTTGATTCTGTTTCACCCAAGTAAAGGAATAGTTTTGTCTTTGTCAAGAGAAGTGCACTTAAAAAGAGAAGAGCACCAAGCTCACATAAAAAACAAAAGCCCAAAGCATAGGAAACCCAAATCAACAACAAACCCCCTCCCCCGATTTTCCCAGCCCCAAAGTACTGGTGTCAAAGTCTGATGACCTTCAAGCTCCTTCAGCTTGGTTCAATTCAACTCTGATAACTTTCACTGATAACAGAACTCCTTGTAAAACACAGTCACCATCGAATTACTTTAGTCATTGTGTAAATACTAGGGAATTAAAAGTATATTTCCTTGAAGGATGAATTTGTTGCTCTTCTATTATGACATTAAATACAAATATTAAAACCAAACTCTGCAATTAAAATTAAAGCTAAATATTGCAATTACTATAGCAGTATTTTATAAGAAATCTAACCTAAAGCTGCCAAAATCTCCGACCTAAACTCTGGCTTCCTTACTTCTGTTCATATCACACATCTATTCTTTAGGAAGTAAAAATAAAATAGGTTTTTTGGCATCTGCGATGCGGATAGTTTTCTTGGTGGTTTGCTGGTCTGCACCGACCTGGATTCTTCCACCAGCTCCTCTCCCTTCTCTTCTCCCCACCCAAGATAAGGCCATTGTCTTGCAACACAAAGGACCTAGAGGTAAGGAGTCTGCTGAAGGCATCTGGCTGGGGTGCAGACTCACTTAGCTGCTGTGTACAGATTCACACTGTTGTCTGGATTCCTACTCTGTTCTCAGGACTCAAAAACTTCTCCATATAAGGTCCAAGGGACTCAAAATCTTCTAGAGGCCTGATCCAACTAATTTTATTAAATGGCTTGGCCTGAGGAGATGGATGGAGTTTTTATAAAACACGATGTAGCGTGCATGCATAGAAGAAGATGGGGGGATTCTAGAATAGTCTCTAAAACTTTTAAAAGAATTTAATGATAATTTAATTTAGTTCTTTTTTTTAACAAAAGTATTTTTTAAGATGTATTTTATGTGTTTGCATGCTTGCACGTATTTGTGGGCACTACGTGTCTGCCTGGTGCCTTGGAGGGAGTGGAATGATCCACGACTGTGAGCCTCCATGTGGGTGCTGGGAATGGAGCCCAGGTCTTCTGCAAGAACAAGTGCTCTTTACTGCTGAGCCATCTCTACAGCCTTGTTATATACCGTTTAAAGTTGGTGTTTCTTGGAGTACACTTTTGAGTCAATTTGTTGGGTTGTTTATGTAGCTCAGTGATAGAGTAGCTGCGTAGAAGGGTCAAGACTTGGATGTGATTACAGATCCACTCTTCCACCAACACACAAAAGAGAATAAAATAAAATTTTCAAAACTGTTTTCTTCTGAGAAATTGCAGAGTCGAGCGTTGAAGCAGTCTATTCTTAGCTGTACAAAGGAAGGTAAGTATTTTAAAGGGTTTATATCACACTTTCTAAGTATTTATAAGGGCATATTTTTTTTTTCAAAATAAGATTACAGTTCAGAATCTAATAGCTGTGTAATGACCTGGAGCTGCCTACTCTGAGTACCAAAATGTTTGGAGACTCTTACAGGCTGTTATGACACGGAAACAAGTGGCTTTCTGTTTTGCTATCTGGCTCCAAGAACCATTAAATGTTTCCTGTATCATGATGCCAGCAGTCGGATGCGTTTATGTGTGCAGTGTTCACAGATTGGCCAATTTGTTCCTAATTGAGATGATTATTTAAGAAATCTAAAGTCATTACACACAGTAAATATTGTCAAGTTTCTGCAAGCCTTAAAATTATGAAGGAATCATAGTTTATTTGCCAACTGCACTTCATTATAAGTCTTAATTTTAATTAGCGTGTAATTTTTAGAAATATGTTTGGAGCATCGGTTGAGTTAGTGTGGCTATTCTTTAATTGAGCCTCCTTGACTCCACTTTTGCTTCTGTGAAAGACTTGCTTAATAATTTAACCTAGAAATTTTAAGGTCGTGTTAATTAGATGGCGTGATCTTCTTTGCTGCTTTTGTAGCCAGTGCTGGCCTTGAACTCCAGGTCTGTGCATGACCGTACCCCATAGGATGGCATCCAGGGCATTGTGCACACTGGGCAAGCACTGTACCCACTGAGTCACAGCCCCAGTTCCCTGTTTGTATGATCTTTTTTGTTTGCTTTTTGGAGATAGAGTCTCTACAATAGCTCTGGAATTCAGTAATTTACACAGCTCTGCCTGCCTCCTGAGTGCTGGGATAAAGACCTGTGCCACCGTGACCGACTCTGCCCCTCCCCTTTCTCCTCTTTCCCTTTTAAGATTGATTTATTTTCATCTTAATGTGCATGACTGTTTTGTTTGCTCACCACTAGTGTGCCAGGTGCCCACCCAGTTACAGACGGTTGTTCGCTGTTGTGGGGGGCTGGGAATAGAACCCGAGTCCTCTGGAAGAGCAGCCAGTGCTCTTATTAGCTCAGCCATTTCTCTTAAGACCCCCAAACCCTAGCTGGTATGATCTTTAACCACCGTAAAGTTGATACCATGATACAGATTCCCATCTACTACTTTTCTGAAGTATTTGAAACTCTGGTTTCTTTGTTGTTCTTGCATTGATCCCTCCCCCCCCCCCAGCATCCTCAACATTAGTAGCAGCAAGTGGACGGTTTCTGACTGTCTTCTCGCTTGAAATCCTGTGTGGGACAGCGTGCCGTTCTGGCCTTTGGAAGCAAGTGCAGCTTTTTTTGTTTGTTGTTTTGGAAGAGCGCCATGGAACATTGGAGTTGCTGGTGACTGGAAAACTTTGAGAATTACAAAATCAGCAGAAAATAGTGTCCTGCTGGTTTGAAAGTCCTGTGCTTCTAAATCAATGGTTTGCAATCAAAGAGATGTTTGTGTATCTTCTGAGAATATCTTAGGCTGTTTCCTAGGCCCTTGCTGCAGAAGGTTTGTGTTCGCTGTTTGAGAAGGATGCTTTCAAACAATGTGCCTATGGACTCCTGGAAAACCTTAGAGTTGGGCAGGGTCCTGAGCTTCTGCATTTTAATAGGCTTTTGGTGGACAGATGGAGCCGTTTGGAAGGCCGTTCTTTAGTAAGGGCCTGGAGTTCCCACGTGCCTCAGCTTTGGAATGACTTCCTTATTTAATACCTGATGCTTATGCTGACCCCAGTTAGAGCAAAGCAGAGTTCTCTGCTTCAATCTTGTATGGATTAATAGTTAGTACTTACTTATAATACATGATGCATTTGAGCAGTTATCTTAATTGATCCCATCTCTCACCAATCAGTGTTGGAGTTTTGGAATCTGCCAGCAAGGTGAACGTGGAAGAACTATATAGTCTTATATAAGTCTATAGGTTCTGGACTTCTGGACAGACCTTCCCTGCTTCTTTGACCTTAGACAAGATACTTGTGTCTTCTTGTGGCTTCTTTTCTTGGGCCACTGTGAGAATACTAAAATTATGCGGTACAGTGTAGGCACTTGGCAGGCATCGTGAGGATACTGCCTTACCCAGTCAGCATGTGAGAAGATTGAGGAGTTAGGCCTGGGGGAGCTTTGAGGTTGAGCTAGAGAGCACCCCTAGCAGTACTTACTTATCCTGCTCCCATTCTCTTCTGTGCTGCCCTCTCGAACACCTCCTGAGATCCCAGTAGGCAGATCTGAGTTCTATGCCAGTCTGGTCTACAGTGTGACTTCCAGCACAGCCAGGGCTACACAGAGAAACCGTGTCTTGGAAAAGCAAAAAGCAAACAAACAAAAGAAAACCATCTCACACTTTTCCTTTCTACTCTTTCAGTCTCTGATGTGTCAAATGTGAGCGTATAGTTTGCTTCAGGGTTTTTATTGCTAGTCATAAAAAAAGAAAAGGAAATGCGCCTTTTCTCCACCCACCTCCCTTCAGATTTCTCTGGGAAGTGCACACACAGGTTCATCTTCTTAAGCCAACAAAACCTAAGCATAGGCATCAATGTCTGATGCTTATGGAATTGGTTTTATTTGAGGGTTTTAAAGAGAAGGAAGGACACCGCTTCTGGGTGCTGGAGCAATGGAAAGATGCCGTGGGTGCTGGACATTTCCAGTTAACGACGAAATGCACTGCTGCTTAGTCAGCTGATGCTGCGAGAGACGTACCAGTTAAATGTTCAGTATACTGCACCGTCTGTCTTTACTATGAAATCATTGTTGAGAGAATAAAATGGGCTCAAGTAGTTTACCACTATGAAGCCTACTTTTCTCAGTGAAAAACTCCCCCAAAGTTGCCACTGTTGCATTCTCTTACAGATTTTCAAAATAAAATCATTTTAGTTAGAACCTGGAAACTATAGCAACTAATGTATCGTTGTAAGAGAGTGCTTTTTTTTTTATTTTGCCCTGCAACTTTGCATACTTGTTTTTACTTCCATCTTCTTGTGTATCTGTAATCTGAAGCAAGATTTAACTCTAAAATCCGTGCAATTGAATTAGGCATTAGTTTTTAACTTAAGAAGGGGGGAGAGAGGATTACACGCAGCCTTCCGAGTTCAGTGAGAAACCCTGTCTCAATAAAACATGATGGGAGGATGGAGAGAAGGCGCAGTGGTGCAGAGGACCCAGGTTTGTTCCCAGTACTCACACAGTGGCTCACAACCTTCTGTAACTCCAATTCCAGGGGATCCAGCCTCTGGCTTCTACATGGATGCACACACATGTCCACACACTATACACCACATGCACAGTAACAAAAATAGTGAGTGTCTCACAGTGCACTTGTTCCTTTTAGTAGTATTACGCTTTGCTTAAACACATCAACTTGCTTACATAAAAGGTGCTAGTAGATTTATTTTTCTCATTCCGGTTCCTTGGAATGTAGTGCATGTGGATGCCCATCAGGAATGGTGTGGGATGGATAGTTTGTGAAAAACAATGGCAGGACACAAAATAATGTGTCCAGCTACATAAATTTTTGGGTATTGCTAAGGAGCTCTGAGAAGATCAACAAGATGTGATTTCTAGCTTTGGCTTTGCCGTTGTGTCTGAACTGTGTGTAAACAGTGTCTCGTACAGGTCTGATATGCTGTTACACAATGAGAGAGATGTGGCCTGAAAGGCAAGGTCATTCTAGATTTCAGAGCCCTGGGAAAGAGCCTGTGATCCCTGAGAACCCAGAGCCCTGGTGACTTCCGAGATCCTTGTTCTTGTTATCTTTGGGCACGGAGGAGAGAGAACCGAAGAAACAATTTTTTTAAAATACGTATTTTATTTTTATTTTAGTTTATCTGTGTAATCCCGGCTGCCCTGGAACTCCCTCTGTAGCCCAGGCTGGCCTTGAATTCAGAGATCTGCCTGCTTCTGCCTCCCAAGTGTTAGGATGAAAGGTGTGCACCACTAGGCCTGGCTTATTTTTCAATTATGTGTCTATGTCCGTGTGCATACGGTTGCCTGTGGAGGAGGCCAAAAGAGGAGTCATCCCCCGGAGCTGGAGTTCCAGGGGTGCAGGCTTCTTGATATGGGTGCTAGGCACGCAACTTGTGTCTAACGTGAGAGCGGTAAGTACTCCTAACCGAACCATCTCTCTGGTCCAAAAAGAGGGACACTAGAATCAAGTTTTCCTTGATTAAAAATATTGAAAGGAAATCATCTCAAGATCTTACCGAGTATGTGTCATGTTTGCATCTTCAGACCCGGAGGGTGGAGATGGTCCTTCCGCAAGGGAGGGGTCGGGGTGGGGAAGCTGCTGCTTCTGTTTGCCAACTAGCTGGTCCCAGGGAGGAACTTGGGTCTGGTGAGTAGGGTTTTTACATGGCACCTATCTTTTATCAGCAGTGCTCCACACGGTAAAATGCAGACCGTCTTACGTTCAGAGACAGTCACTTCCTACTGCTAGTGGGCTGTGTGGTCTGGGAAGGCGCAAGGTTGCCAGTTTTAGAGACAGACCTAGTTTTGAACACCGCTTATTCTCGCAGGATTGCTGTAGAGCACTGGTTCTCAACAGGGGTCATAGGACCATCGGAAAACACGGATATTTACATTATAATTCATAACACTAGCAAAATAATTGTATGGTTTGGGTCGACACAGCATGAAAAACTGTACTAAAGGGTCCCAGCGTTAGGAGGGTTGAGAAACCACTGTTGTAGAGGGCCAGGGATTCAGCCCTTTGCTGCTGCTGTGTCTCTTGCTCAGCACACAGTGGTCACTCATTGAGTAGACCAGTGTCTTCCGTTGTAGGAGCTCTGAAGAGCTAGTCTAGACAAGTGAGCACACAGAAGGCAGAGGCAATGGATCTCTGAGTTCCAGGCCAGCCTGGTCTTTAGAGCAAGTTCCAGGACAGCCAGGGCTACACAGAGAAACCCCCGTTTCGAAAAACAAGCAAACAAAATAGCTAGTCTAGATTATGTATCTAGAAATATCTGGCCTGGAACCTCGGTTTGCGATGAAGGATTTGGTCTAATTGCATTTGGGTACATGTTTAGATTTAAAAGAGAATGGTAAATTTACATTTAAAAAAATTTTTTTTCAGTAAATGGAAGGTTACTGAAAGCCTTGATTATACATGGACCTAATTCTTTGTTTATTATAAAGCGTCTTATAGCTTAATGCATTGTTATCGCTGCTATTAGATCACTGTTTTGCTCAATATTTATGTTCCTTATGTGAATTTAAAGGCTTTTATTAAAAATTAGTCTTCGTGAAAGTAAAGGAATGTTACTTGTGCTTTCTCATGACTTTTGGTCCTTTGACTGTTACTCAGATATCAATTAAAAGCATACTTTAACTCTTTAGTAACTTTCTATAGATCAGATAGTTTGCTTAGCATAAGACTTGAGCACTGTTGTATTTTACAATAAAGGCACTGTTCACTTGTTTATCCCTTAGAATTTCATAACACTTATATACTCACTTGGATTTCTAAATTAGAACTATATTTCAATGGAAAAAAGTTTTTGTGATTTGATTTTGATCTGTGAATATAATTAATATCATTTTTATTTTTAAACGTTTTAATAGCTGATCTGAAGTGACATGTCTTTCCTGCTGGACCTGACATTATTATGCTCTCTCGTTTCTCCTTTGAAGCAGACTTATTTGAAAATGTCTATGGGTCTCCATCGAAGAAAAGGGAACCTGAAGATGTACAGGATAATGCTGAGCTTAGAGGTCATCAGCCCCTTAACAACATCACTGTCTCAAAGAAACGCAATTGGCTGTATCAGAGCACCCTGAGGTCTCAGAGTCTGGAAGAGAGTAAGCGATGCCAAGAGAGAAGCAATTTCCCGCCCTCCCCGGTGTCGTCACCCAGATATGCGCCGTCGCAGCCTTTCTGCAGGTCCCCAAGGGAACGCTACACACATGCGACGTGTGATGCCGCCAGCTCTGCATTCTCAGGAAACTGCTCTTTAGACTTCAGTGAGGACAACCATGCTGATGATGAAGGGGAGATATGGTACAATCCCATCCCCGAGGAAGACGAGCTTGGCGCAGCAGGTGTCTTGAGTCTCGAGGAGGCGAACACTACCACAGTGCAGCTCCCTGCTCTCCGTGCGAACACGGTGTCTGCGAGAGACCTGAGGAAGGCTGAGCTGCATGGTGAAGAGCGGCTGTGTTCTGCCCAGAACACAGGTGACGTGCCGAGCCCTGTAGACTCCATCCAGTCCACAGAGGTTACGCAGCAGCGCAGGCAAAGGTTAGGACCCAGGACACAGGAAGGCATCACGGCAGAGGACAGCCCCGTGCTGAAATCTGCCTTTACAGGTAAACGTCACTGTACACCTGATACTTCTATTTCCTACTCCTTGACAGTTCCTAGCACTAAGCCCAGATGATGTCGGCTGTATGTGTGTATAAAGTGAAGACGTTTCGGACCTGCGTGAAGAGTGCTTGCTGCTCTTGCAGAGGACCTGAGTTTGGGTCCCACCTATAGTTCCTGCTCCTGGAGGGTCCAGCCCCTCTGGCTTGGTGCATAAATTTCTATATTTAAGCATCTTTCATTTTATACTTCTCATAGCTGTTTTGTGATTTAGTTGATATAATTCTAGTTTCACTGACAATAGAATTTTGTAGTAGTTCAACTCTTAAATATTAAAAATCAAAGCAATTGTGTGTGTTGTGTGTGTGTGAATGTGCATGTGTGTGTTTGTTCCTGTGTGGTGTGTGCATGTGTGTGCTTGTTCATGTGTGTAAGTCAGGGCACACCCACGCTACAGAACTCGTGGAGGTTAGAGACAGCCTTGAGTGTCTGTCCTCACCCTTCTTCCTTGTGTGAGGCAGGAGGTTCTTCTCATTGTTAACCACTACGTGGCCAGGCTAGGCTGCACCTCTCCACCTCCTGCTCTCTGTAGCAACACCTATTACTGACTCACATGAGCTCCAAGGATTTGACTCTGTTTTCATGTTTCGGGCAGCAGGCACTTTCCGCGCTCAGCCTTCTCTATAGCCCTACATTTTTGTTTTAATAAATTCCCTCTTGTCTGCGGTAGACTCTCTGAATGACTCCGGTAGGAACTGTTTATTAACAGTTTAGAAAAAGAATCAGATTATTAAATTCCTTAATAATTTAGGAAAAACCAGAGCAGTTTAATACACTGAGTAGCCTTTCTATAACAAAATAGGTTAATGTTAGATAAAACAGGACCCTGATTACTATAGAATGTTCTAGACCAGTGAGCCAGTAGGACTGTTTTGTGGTTGGCAGTACAAGGGATGCTTTGTCCGGTAGGCAAGCCCTCCATTTCTTACTAACTGTTCACCAGAAAAGCTCAGTATGCATACTTAAAGTAGTCTCTCTCTGCATGGAACAATGCTTGTCATTAGGATACAGGGATGGGTGGAGGGCGACTTTTGTGGTGACGATTTAATTTGCTGACTCTAAGCACATAAACATGCTCACTTTAATCCTGAAATAGTTTTGCCAAGATTAGATTCTGGCATTAAGGTTATTGGATCTTTATCTAAAGGCGTTTACAAGAACCTGAAAATCGAATATGAAATAACTGGGATGATGTTGAACTGTGGGGGACGTTTTTCAAGACAGGGTTTCTCTGTATAGGCCTGGCTATCCTTGAACTTGCTTTGTACACCAGGCTGGGCTCAAACTCAGAGACCTACCTGTCTGTACTTCTGAGTGCTGGGATCAAAGGCGTGTGCAACTCTGCGTTGTTTCTGTTTTCAGAACATTTTCTTTTTCTATTTCGGTTTCTCGAAATAACAGTCCTGGCTGTCCTGGAACTCACTCCGTAGTTGAGAATGGCCTTGAGCTCACCAGAGATCTTCCTGCCTCTCTGCCTCCCAGGTACTGGGATTAAAGGTGCGCACCACCACCTGGCTTCAGAGCATATTTTTATTTTGTTTGATTAATTTGAAAACTTAGTAGGAACATGTACAGACTAAAAGAATGAAATCGATTAATCTGTCCTTTCTAACTAGAAAAATTGATTGTTTTGCACCTTCTGTCAGTGTTGTGCCAGAACCAGTTCACCAGAAAGTTCAGTCGGATATAGAACAGCTTAATAGACTTCAGAACAAAGACGGCCTTTTTTGCTGCCCAATTACAGACTTGTTTGGTTTTTAACTTTTGTTTTGTTTGTTTTTTTTTTTTTTTCTCGAGACAGGTTTCTCTGTGTAGCTTTGGTACCTACCCTCTTGTAGACCAGGCTGGCCTTGAACTCACAGAGGTCCGCCTGCCTCTGCCTCCCAAGTGCTGGGATTAAAGGCCTGCGCCGCCATCCCCTGGCTTAACTTCTTTTTTTTTTTTTTTTAATGGACACTGCTCTGTGCACCCCTTGGCTTTAGAGGGTATAAATACAGCAGCGTTGTGACGTTAGAGCTGTCCTTCTAGTTGAATGTTCTGAGCTAGAGGCATTTCCAGTTGCTCCAAAACTTAAGCCACCACGTAGTGATCTGCACTCGCTGGGGAGCACTGCAGAGGGAGGAGTGAAAAGGACCCTGCATCAGGAGCACCAGCTGGCTTCTAAAGCAGAAATAAGAAGTTGGTGCCCTTCTCTTTGTAGTAACTTTCTTTCTCGCTTTTAAGGTCCTGGGGTCTTGGTTTCTGCAAATAGGACTGAATTGAGAGCTATGGAGCCGTCTTCTCCGAGCCCCAGCCCTGCGAAGAAAGGCAGTTCCATTACTTGGTCTTTGCCAGATAAAATAAAATCTCCACGCACTGTGAGGAAGCTGTCCATGAAGATGAAAAGGTTGCCAGAATTCAGCCGGAAGCTGGGTGCCAGGGGACCCTCGCACGATATAGGCAGTCCAGAGAGTACCCCTTCCAAGTGCAGCTGTCACCAGCTGCCTCGTGGTGCCCTTCTCCCCTCTGGGAACCCGACCAGGAACGTCATAAGCCGGTACCATCTTGATACCACTGTTTCGTCTCAGCACAGCTACCAGAAGAAAAGTACCGGGAGCTCGAAGTATTCCTGCAAGGGTGGTTACCTTAGCGACGGAGATTCACCCGAACTTAGAACTAAATCGAGCAAGCACAGATCCGAGCACAAACTCGGGAAAGGAAGAGAAGCCATTCCGAGCGGTTGTAGCAAAAACGACATAGACATAGATGCCTTCAGACACTACAGCTTTGCCGACCAGCCCAAGTGCTCACAGTACATATCGGGCCTCATGAGCGTGCACTTCTATGGAGCAGAGGGGCTCAAGCCACCCCGGATGGATTCCAAAGACGTCTTCTGTGCCATTCAGGTAGACTCGGTGAACAAAGCCAGAACGGCTTTGCTCACCTGCCGGACGACGTTCTTAGACATGGACCACACTTTCAACATAGAGATCGAAAACGCACAGCATTTGAAGCTGGTGGTGTTCAGCTGGGAGCCCACTCCGAGGAGAAACCGAGTGTGCTGCCATGGCACAATTGTCCTGCCCACTCTCTTCAGAGTGACAAAGACACACCAGCTGGCCGTCAAACTTGAACCCAGAGGCCTTATTTATGTCAAGGTGACCCTCATGGAACTGTGGGAGAATTCTCTCCACGGCCTGGATAAAAGCCGGGAGTCCGTCATGTTTGGTGTTGACATTCAGAAGGTTGTGGAGAAAGAAAACGCGGGGTCGATGGTGCCGCTGCTGATACAGAAATGTATCGTGGAAATTGAGAAGAGGGGCTGCCAGGTATTTCGCTGCCTTTCCCTGCTCTCCTTTATTGATTGCTTGTTAAGTCTGGGGAACAGGAATTCAAGGAAGGTTAGGTTGCAAAAACAAGAGAGATTTAGACATCTCCCTAACTCTGCTGTATTGGTATTGCATTATTTTTGGAATGTTTCATAGCTTAGCTTTCGTTGCCTCTGATTTGAGAGCCTGCTGGACGATGCCATAGTTTATGTTGTGAGACGGAACTACATGGGGTTTAGGACTAGATTACTTTATAGCAAATTGTCTTGAAAAGCTGCTAACATAGGAAGACTCGGTTCTTCAATACATACTTCTGTGTGCTTTGAAATTCTGGGGCCATTCCAACGGTGGGTCACAAGACCTGGCTTGACACCTGAGATTAACCTCATCCTGATTCTCCCAGCTCCCTCTTCAGAAGTCCAAACTTACCCAGCTCTTTACTCTGGGTCCACACCTGAGGTGAGGAGAGCTCCTAATGATCAGAACCCGTGTCCACATTTTGTTTGTTAATTTTATTATTTATGTGTACGGGCATTTTGCCTGCTCGGTGTGTGCCTGGGGCCCATGAAGGCCCAAAGAGGGTATTGGAATGCCCTGAAATTAGATTTTGTGAGGGGCCGTGTGGATGCTAGGAATTGAACCAAGCTCCGCTGGGGGAGCAGCCGGTGCTCTTAACCAGAGAAACATCTTTCCACACTGTTGAAATAGGAGTGGCGGGGCTGCGTCCCCAACACCCCGGCCGCTTGGCTAGCTCATGCCCGAAATAACAACACACAAACTGTATTCATTTAAGAACTGCTTGGCCCATGAACTCTAACCCTTACAGGCTAATTCTCGCACCTGGACTAGCCCATTTCTAATAATGTGTGTAAGTACCCCAAGGTGCGCCTTACCGGGAAGATTCTAGCCTCTGTCCATCCTGGGAGAGTTGAGCATGGCGTCTCTGCTCCAGCAGAGCTGTCGGGTCTCTCCGGGAGCAGAGCAGAGTCTGACCTCACTTCCTCTTCCGCCCAGCATCCTATTCTGTTTTCTCCTCCCATCTATGCTTTAACCTATGAGGGCCAGCCAAACAGTTTCTTTATTGCTCAGCCAATGAAATCAACAGATTGATATGACACTCCCACATCACCACACTTCTAAAATAGGACGGCAAAGGCAATCTGTAGAAGAAACAAAATCCGTTCTTCTTTCTAACACAGTGTGAAAATTGTAGCCAGAAACAGGGTGTGTAACCTTCCAGAAGGACTTAAATGCGCAGACACGTGATTCTGTCTCCAGTTGATGTTGCCTTTGGAGCAGGTCTTTAATTGCTTACAGTCCAGCTTCTAGCCAGCTAATTTATGCATTACGTTTTCCATTTCCTCTTCTGTCCCCACCCCCACCTTGTGTAGACGCTCAGAGATTAGGTAGATTTTTCAAGTTAATCATTAAATAGAAACTTCAATTTAAAATTAAAATAAGGCGCTCAGGTAGCACTCTAGAAGTTTATGCTCTGGAAGGTGCAGAAAACAGGTGCATACAGACCGCCACTTTTGCCAGGGGATGGTGGTGCACGCCTTTAATCCCTGGAGGCAGAGACAGGTGGCTCCCTGAGTTCCAGGCCAGCATGGTCTACAGACTGAGTTCCAGGATACCCAGGGCTACACAGAGAAACCCTGTCTCAAAGACTGCTGCTTTTAGCAGTGATTCTTACTTGCATAAAAGTTTAAGGACTAGGCAGGGGCTCAGCAGGTAAAGGCCGCTGACCTGATTTGATCCCTAGGAGAAAACGAGCCTGTGACCTTCACGTGTGGACCGTGGCACACGGGTGCGCACTCAGGACAGATAACTAAATGTCTGTAGCACAAAATAAAGATTTCCTGTGGCCCAAAAGCTCTCAGCAGTACATTTGGACCTCTCTGTTGTTTTTACTAGATCAGATAGGTAGCGGAGGCTGCTCCTGAACTCCTGATCCTGCTGTCTCCGCCTCCTAAGTCCTGACATGGTAGGTGTGCAACACTGTACCTTGTGAGGATTGTGTTTCTGAGGGCTTGGAGAGATGGCTCAGCAGTCAAGAGTTTTTTGCTGCTCACTCTTTCACACTCACTCACACACACACTCACTTAAAAATAAGTCTTTTGGGCCTAGAGAGATGGTTCAACAGTTAAGAGCACTGGCTGCTCGTGTAGAGGGACCTGGTTTCGATTCGGGCAACCAGCTGTGAGATGGTGGCTCACAGCTGTCTATAAGTCCATTTCCAGGAGCCCTAACATTCTTTTCAGGCCTCCATGGGCACCAGGCATTCACATAGTACAAAGACATATATGTAGGCAAACGCCTATACATATAATACAATAATAACTAAAAAAAATCGTTTTAGAAAGTTGCATATTAAGAAGTATTTGTTTTGAGTCCTTCTTCCCCATCTAAGAGACCAAGTGGACAGAGGCTATTAAACCTGTACCTGCAGCCTGCCACACAGTCCCATCACCTAAGTTTTGCTTGCCCCTTGGCTACTAACTGTTTTTGGTTTTTCACTGCGAAAACAGTTTAAGATTCATGGAAAGAGGAGGTGTGACATAGATGTGTGATCTTGTATCTGCTCTGCACATGGCTGCTTCTGCTTCTCCAGAGATCACAGTCATGGCCCGTCCACTGTAACTGAAGTGTTCATGCCTCAGTCAGCCTCTGAACGCAGGGCTGTATCCTGAATGTCCTTCCTTTGATGCACACGGCAGATCTTCACTTCTTTAGCCTTTAAAAATCTGTCATTGTCATAAAATGTTTGGTCAGCTCATTGCCTACTGTCTTAAATAGTACTTTAGTCTGTCAGGTTTATTTTGTCTTCAGGTTCAAAGGTATAAATTCTTACTATAGGACTTCATTATACTTAAATGGGCCTATATCAAAAGGACTATAATAAAGTTGGTTCCTTTACTATGGAAGTATTTCCCTTGATCTTATTTAACATTTGGCCTCTATTTTCTTTGTACTGCACATTTTAAACATACAGTTTAGCCTGAAATAACAAACTTAATCTGTGGGTTTTCCCCCAGTAAATGGATTCTATTTGTTAGTCAGGACCGTGACAGAGAGGTGATGTCTCAAGATTTCATGTTTGCCAGCCTCCTGCATTCTCTGTTTTAATTATTATTTTATTTTATGCGCATGGTATTTGCCTGCATGTATGTCTGTGCGCCATGTGTGTGCGCACCTACGTGTGTTTTCACCATGTTTCTCGAGGTGCTATGCTAGCCCTAACATGCTGTTCCCAGTATGGATCGCTCGGGACTTCAGTTAGGAGTTGAAATGAGAATTGTCTTTCTAGCATTTTCCTTGGTTTCTTCACTGTGTCCTTTGGCAGGTAGGAGCACTTTGTATGGGTCTTTCTTTGAAGTAGATTCAGGTTTTTGACGGTGTTCCAGTTAGTACAGTTAGTCGTTGAGTTCTCTAGATATCCTTTGCCCGCGGTGGTGGTGATGCTCTCCCGTGTGGAACCCAGCTCTCTGCTGCTGTCTTCTAGGTCACTTAGAGTACTCTCTGCAGATCCTTAAGTCAAGCTTTCGAGGATTGCTCATGGCTCATTATTGTGAAATAGTTTTCTGTAACTGTTCCTTCAGCTCAGGGTGGCTGCTTCCTAAGTAGCCTTTTGATTTGAAAGGATGGGTGACAACCCCTTATTCTCCTTAAATTCCGTCCCTTGTCCCTCCTTCTGTCCCGCCCTCCCTTCTTCCCCTCTTCTGAGATAGGTCCGTATAGTCCAGACTGGCTTTGAATTGACTGTTCAGCTAAGAGTGATCTTGAGTTCCTGACCCTCCTAGGCCCAGGGACTGGAACTGCACCTGCCAGCCAGCACACCAGGTTATTTGTGCTGTGGGGATTGTAGCTGGACTCCACCCCCTCCCACCCCATCTCCTTAAATTTCTTGAGGTTTAGTTTTTCAAAAGAATCCAGTAGCTTAATCAGGGATTTTTTTTAAAAAAATCTATCTATCTATCTATCTATCTATCTATCTATCTATCTATCTATCTATCTATCTATCTATCTATCTATCTTTGAGATCAGTTTGGCTTCCTCTCCCTGGGTGCGTATTGAGCTTCTGAAGACGTGGTAATTAGACGCGCTGGCGGTGGGTTCCTAACACGTACTTTTGTAGGTCCCGGTGAGCACTGTCTGTGGAACTTCTGTATGACTTTTAAAGTAGGCTTTATTTTACCTTTTTATTATTTTATTACCTATTTTACCTAAAATGACCTTATTTTACCTTTTTAATTATTTTATTTCCTGTTTTTACCTAAAACGCGTTTTTTCTCCCATCACTGTAGAAACAGTTAATTTGAGGTCTCAGAAGCTGCATTTGAGGTGTTGCGATGACTGTTGCCAAGTTCACGTGATGTATGCCATTGCATTCGTTATCCTCTCCGTAACGTGGCGTTTTGTTTCTAGGTCGTAGGCCTGTATCGATTGTGTGGTTCAGCAGCTGTCAAGAAAGAGCTTCGCGAGGCTTTTGAGAAGGATAGCAAAACTGTTGGTCTGTGTGAAAACCAGTACCCAGATATAAATGTAATAACAGGTAAAAAATAGATTTCATTTTATGCTCATTCTGGAAAGACTACACCTGCAGGAGAGAAAGTGGAAACACGCTTTTATAACCTGCGTTTGATTTGATTCTGTTCTGAAGTCTAACTTTCCTTCCCCCACAAGACTGTGAGTCTTACTTTCTGAAGGGAGTTATTAAGATACAGCCAGTGATGGGGGAAGTGAGACCCGGGCTACATTCAGCACAGCAGGTCCGAGTCTTCATGGGGAGAACTAAAATGGCTCAGGAGTTCAATTTGACTGGTGCTTAGGTGATTGGTGGAAAGGAAATGGCCCATCTGGTCAGAGAATTTAGATTATTTAATAGGTGGAAGGGGTCCAATCAAGACCTTTGAGTAGGGGAGTGGGGTCATTGAAGGCTGTTTTGGGGGATGTTAATTTTGTAACTGTATGATGGGTTGAAGAGAAAGAAATCAAGGAACCACTTTCCCAACTCTTCCAGTGCAGCTGGGCTGGGAGGAGGAGTGGGCTGGGGAGGCAGGGGGATGGAGGGCGCAAACAAGCACCCAAAGCCAAGCAAGAGGAATGATTCTGAACCGTTGCTGGTCTTGTACTATCAGCAGAAATAAATGCGTTGGAGCAGGGATATTGTTTTAGCTGCAGAAATGTTGGGGAACGTTGCCATGAAGTTTTGAAGCAGGGGATGGGGATGGAGAGATCAAGTGGAGTGAGTTCTCATCTGCTGGGGATCGAGGTGTTCCTTTCCTATCCCCGAGACTAGGTCTCATTAAGTAACTGCAATCCTCCTGCCTCAGCCTTCCATATGTTGGGGTTCTGGGTCAGCGCCACCGTGCCCAGCGTGCAGAGACATCTTTGTCCCGGTAGTGACGACAGCTGTCCCGGTGTTTAGCACTGGAAACAGCACTAGCAGTTGTGAGGACTTGAATAATGGGAGCTTGTTGAGAGTGACTGACAAAGGAAATTCAATCCTGGGACTGTCCATAAAACTTTAAAAAGACAAGAACTTTGGTGATCTAAAGCTTTGGAGGCAGACGAAGAAGGAAGAGCCTTGGAAAGTTTGGAGGAGATGGAAAGTTTGGGAAAGCAGAGCCAGGAGAGGTTCCAGACAGTGTGAGGCAGCATTGTGGTGTGGAGGCGGGTATTGTGAGAACAGGAACGGTGTTTGAATTTGAGGTTGCTCCTCACCTTACCAATAATCTTCTGGGTCTGTTTTTCCACCTACAATTTCTTTACCTTTTAATTACTAACATTTGGGGGCCAGAGTAGAGGTACATCCATTCCGCTCACCTGGTTTTCATAGTTCGCAGCTCCTGACCAGCTCATCTTCTCTCCCCTATGTGATCCCCTCCAACCCAAGACTATTGAGAAGCAGACCCAGGCGTCAAAGCCTTCCATCTGTAGATGCCCCAGTGGGTTCCTCTGGCCTCAGGGTATTTTGATAGTTTTGTTTTCTATGCTTGGTTGTTAACAGTTTTTTTTTCTTGATGTGTTGATGTTTCCCTCCTAATTTGTTTTCTTATTTTATACACGATTAAGTTTAGGTAAGCATTTAAGAAAAATTCACTTACTGCTTACTGATACTGTACCTTGAAGTTTACTTTTAGCATTGCAGGGTAGGGATAGTTGAGGTTCTGGCTCAGGATACTGAGTGGCTTATTTCCCTAGAGTGTTTTCTGTCATTTTGAACGTTGTAACTCTGATCTCAAGCAGTTCACTACTAAGAGAAGCAAACCAAGGCATTATTCCTCTCTTATGAATATTTCGTTATTTACTTTCTTTTGAAACTTTTTAAAGATGATTTATTTTTTTATTTTACACACATTGGTATTTTGCCTGCATGTATGTCTGTGTGAGGGTTTTGGATCCCTTGGAGCTGGAGTTACAGATGGTTGTGAGCCACCATGTTGGGTGCTAGGAATTGAACCCAGGTCCTCTGGAAGAACAGCCAGCTCTTAACCTCTGAGCCATCTGTCCAGCCCCTCATTTTATGTTTTGAGACAGGGTCTCACTATGTAGTTCTGGCTGACCTAGAACTTTCTATATAGATCATGCTGGCCTCAAACTCACAGAGATGGTCCTGCCTCCCCCTCCCATGCCTTTTCTACCTGGCTTGATGAATTTTTAACAAATCAGAAACTACGTCTTTTGTAGAGAGGTTTGTTACTTAAAAAAGAGATAACATATAATTTGTGAAATTAGCAAAGGATTCGCTTTAAGAATTCATTAAAGGAAAATTGTATAGAGGTAGCTATTTCTAGGAAAGTAGAAACTAAAAGTAAATTTTTGTCTCAGTGAAGCCGCTGAGTATTTAGAGATGGAAGGTGTGATTTGAGTTGACTGTTTTGTTTAAGAAGGGACCTGGAGTCTGGATACTTGCAGTGTTTGTAGACGTGAATATAGGTTCGCGAAGGCCTGGTTTGTAACTTTCTTTTCTAAATAGGAGAGTCTGAGGCCACAAACTACATGGTTCTTCCCTCTGTTATTTGCACTGTTCCGTTTCAGTTAAACTATTTTACAAAAGAATTTGAGCTCCTTTCTTGATAAAAAAAAATACAAAAAAACAATGACATGATTTGTTTGAGAAACAGCGGTGGAATTGGGATAAATTCCACACGGGGCCACCGTGCCTCCAAAGAGAGAGTGCCGTGGGTTTGGGAACTAGCCAGTGGTGACGTTGCCTCGAGTGTTTCCTCTGCATGAGCTACATTTCTGCATAAACTCTGGAAAATAATAGCTCAGTGAGTCTAAACGCAGGAAAGGAACGAAATGCGTGCGCTGTGTGTTCAGAAGCTGATGTGTTTTTTAGTAGTCCTTTCGTCTGGAACAGAGTGGGATGCGTTGTGTTTTCGAACAGGCACGGGACAGAGTGTGTGAAGTCTGTGTAGTGAAATCTTTGATACCTTCTTTCTGCTTATATTTTCCATCATTTTAAATGATTTTAGCATGCAAACACCAAATTCCGAACACTAGATTCTTGGGTTTGTTGTCCCAAGTGACTTGTTGATTGAGACGGAGCTCCACTAAATAGCTCTGACTCGCCTCGAACTTACAGTCCTGCCTTAGCCTCCCAAGTACCAGGTAGGGTTCGTGACCCGTGTGCCTCCTGGCCTGGTGCCAGGTGACCTCTTCGTCAACTCGACTTGGTGACTCACTCCTAAGATCCAGAATCCGTTTATTGCTAAAATTTGGAATTGTTTCCGTTCCAGTTCTAGCCTTTCCTGTCCTCAGGCTTCCTCATTCCTTTTCCAGTTGCTTTTTCCCACTGAGTTAGCCTCCCCTAATTTACGTGTGCCTGCTGCTTTCTCCTTAGTCCCTGCTGTTACAGTGTTCTTTCCTATGGTTCATTATTCAGTTACTTCCATCAAATGTCCTGAGTGTCCTTCCATGGCCCCTTTTTGTTTCTTCCGGCTGGCAAAGCTTCCACCCCGCAATGCCAGTAGTTAATCATATACAACAGCTTTATTGAGGCATAATTGCCATAAAATAAAATAAAGCACATGTATTTAAAGCATGCAGCTGGTGTTTTCACGTGTATATGCGCCATGAGACCATAGCCACAAAGAGTATCAAGGATACAAGTGTCCCCAGTGTCCCCTTGTGTCCTCCTTAGTCTCCTCTGCATGCACAATCCACCACCCCACTGCCCCCATTCACAGGCAGCCACAGATCTTCCTATTGCTATAAATTGGTTCTGTTCTCTAAAAGTTATATAATAGAACCATACAGGAGGGACTTTGCTTTTGCTTTTTATAAGCAAACAGATGTGGTTTTGTTTACTTGCAAAATTACTTTGAAATTCCCCCATGTCGTTCCAAGTGTCTATGCCAGACAGTGTTCCACTCTCTGGATGCAGCGGGTATGACGGCGTTGGCTCATCCATTCATTGCCTGGTTCCCAGTGTGGGGTTGTTACCGGTAGAGCTGCTGTGACATTCATGTACCAGTTGTCATCAGCATATGTATGTCTAGCGATGCCTAAGCCACACTATCGTCTTGTTTAGGTTGTACGATGAGACTTGCATTTTCAGGTACTGTTATGGTGTGGATGGGAGATGTCCCTGAAGAAAGTGTGCAGGGATGAGCTTGGGGCCATGACAGGGTCATGAGGGCTCTGACTCAGTGGATTAACCGGTTGGTGGATTTATAATCTGATACCATTATTGGAAGACGGTGGAAAGATGGAAAACCTGGCCTGGTTGAAGGAACTATTTTACCCGTTTGTGACCTTGAAGGTTGCTCCTTGTCCCTGGTCTCTGCCTCCTGCTCTCAACGTCCCAGCAGCTAGAAGGTAGAAGGTAGCTCCTTCTCCATGCCCCTCCATTGAGCTTCTGCTTTACCACAGACCTAGCCATGGAGCCAGCCACGAACTGAAACCTCCAAAACCATGAACCAAGTTAAACTCTTCTTTAAAACATTACTTGTCTTAGGTCAGGCCTGCTGTTGCCTGCCTTTAATCCCAGCTCTCGGGAGGCAGAGGCAGGTGGATCTCTGTGAGTTCAGCGTCAGCTTGATCTGCATAGTGATTCTCTGGGCAGCCGGCTATGTAGAGAGACTCAATGAAACAAAACAGACAACAACCAAGTATAACTTTGCAGGAATCACGTTGTGGATAAACGAAGGCCTCCTGGGGGCTGAGGCTGTGTCCAGCACCGAAAACCTAGGTTCAGTTCCTAACCCTAGCGCTGCCCCTGCTGTGGGGGTTGGAGGAGTGGGGTGGGGGATGGGGGCAGGATACGGAGTGGGGTGGAACTTTTTGGATCAGTTTATACGTTTTGGTGACAAAGTAGATTGATTTTGTTTTATTTATTTGGTGACAGTGGGGATCAAACCCAAGGATCATACATGCTAGGCAAGCACTCTTTCACTGAGTTATGGGCTAGGATTTTGTTAGGATCTGCATTGATTCTATAATCAGTTTAGGGAGTGTTATTATCTTCAGGTACATAAACATAGACTTGCTGCATTTTTTTAAGCTCTCCTATAATTTTTTTCAAGAGGAATTGTTAGTTTTCTGAGTAAAATTTTGTACCTTTTTTGTTTCCCGCAAGTATTTAATTCTTTTTGGTGCTAATGTGTTGGGATTGCTTCTTTTTCTTTTCTCTCTCCCCGACTTGTCCTCTCTCCCTCTCTCCGCTGTGCTGCACCCCTTGTTCTCCGGTGTCTACAGATACATCACCCCTCTGATGCCCTCGTCTCCTCACACCACAGAGAAGGACGCCGCCTTCAGGGGCGAGCAGTGCCTTCTGCTTTGACCACTCAGTGAGTCTTCTCATCCTCCCCTCTTCTCTGGGTGTGGGATACACACGATCTTCCCGACATCTTGAACTGATTCCATCCCTTCCTGTTTTCTCAGGAGTCTCTGCTTTCTTCTCTGGGGACTTCCCGAGTTGGTTCCAGCCCCTCTCTCCTGGGCCTTGGAGACCTTTCTGCTGTCTTCTTTCATGCCTATTCATCTAGCCAGCCGTCTGGCTCCGTCCTTTACCGCTTGCCAACACAGCTGATGTCCTTTTCTCAGGGCTCTTCTCTTTGTGGTCCTTATCTCTAATTGCCATTAGGTCATTGGCTCCTAGACCTTGCTACAGAAACCCTTTGCCATACACTCAGAAGAGGAATTTGTTTATAAATACATGCATGGGTCCTGGCAGGAGATCCTGATGTGGTGGGGCAGGAATGGGCTGCGCCCCCTGGCATTTATGGCCATTCTTTTCTAACCAAGTTACTGTGTATCATTTGGTACCCCAGAGTCTGTCTTGAGGCAGCTTTTCCTTGTCCTCCTTGGCAACATGCATGCCTTTCTTTCTTTTTTTTTTTTTTTTTACTCAAGCAGTCTTTAATGGAAACTGTATGAGACGCCCCTACTCCTGCATCTTCTCAATCGTTTCTTCCTTGTATTTGCCCTTCTCCTTTCCTACTTGTCGAGACTTGGCTTTCCTTTCCAGGATCTTCTTTCGGTCTTTGTCCAGCTTTAGCCTAGTGATCACCACCTTGCTGGGGTGGATGCCTGTTGAAATAAGAAGCGGCGGGGCTGCGTCCCCAGCACCCCGGCCGCCTGCTAGCTCATGCCCAAAATAACAACACACAAACTGTATTCATTTAAACACTGCTTGACCCATTTCTATCTAGCCTCTTCTAGGCTAATTCTCACATATTAATTTAGCCCATTTCTAATCATCTGTGTAAGCACCCCAAGGTGCGCTTACCGGGAAGATTCTAGCCTATGTCCATCCTGGGTCGGAGGAGCTTCATTGCATGCATCTGCCCGGGAGAGCGGAGCATGCCTCTCTGTCTGAGGCGTCTGGCTCTGAGAGGAGCTGCATTACTTCTGACCTCACTTCCTCTTCCCAGCATTCTCTTCTGTTTACTCCACCCACCTATGTTCTAACCAATAAAATGGGCCAAGCCAGTTTCTTTATTAGCCAATGACCTTCCTCCATCAGATGCCCTAGTGGACAGTTGTGCCATTAGCCTTTTCTCGCTGCACCCGTTCAATGTAGATGACGTATTTCTTCCTGTACACGTGGACCATTTTGCCAATCTGCTGGCCTTTGTAGTGTCCCCGGACAACCTGAACTTCGTCATCCTTTCGAATGGGCATCGAGCGAACAATGTACTTCTGTCTCAGCTCTTTGGAAAGGGGGGAAGACATGATCTTCCTCCGAATGTGAGAAGGTGAATTGAAATGCCGTTTGCGGTTCTTGCTCCGGTCAGAAGTCACAAATGGATTGAACTTCATTTTGGCGGCTGCGATCCAGCAATGGCCGCAAGAGGAAAGAGGTCTCCATGCATGCCTTTCTATTCATCCCTGAGAGCATCTTTTCTGACCACGTGGGTCTTTCGTCATTCTTCCTTAGCTGTGTTTGAGAGAGCTCTTCCCTTTGGAACTATTTCCTAGTCATGTCTTGACACGGTTTTTATGCTTCCCAATACTCTCTCTGTCACACACACACACACACACACACACACACACACAGAGAGAGAGAGAGAGAGAGAGAGAGAGAGAGAGAGAGAAAGACACAGAGAGAGAGGCGCTCAGTTATCAGGCTGTCCTGGAATTTGCTGTGTGATAGGAGATGAAATGACCTTGAACTTCAGATCCCAACACCTTCCACAGTCATCTTTAAGTTGCTCGTTCTCAGGTCCAGCTCTTTGCTCCTGTCTTCCTAAGCCTCCTAAGTTTTGTATGGAGCAAACTTACACATCCCATAGACACTCTGCCTACCTGCAAAACTGTCGTTTCTTCTTGTGTCCCCTAATTTCAGGCAGTATCACTAAGACTCCGTTGGATGGCGAAGCCCTAGACATGGTATAGAGGCAGGTTCTGCCTTCCCTTTTGCTGCTGAATTAAAGTGTTTTTAAAAATACATGTACTATAGTCATCTCTTGACACAGTTTTTATGCTTCCCAATATTCTTCAGACTTCTCTTAACTTTCACAGTGAGAAATCTGATGCCTTCCGTTCTTGACTTCTGTTTAATGTACTTGGTATAAGAAGTGATCCTTTTCCTTTTGAATGACAGAACATTAGAGACTAACGATCTCGTATATCTAAGACTCATGTGCAGAGTTAGAGAGGAAATATGTTGATTTCCCTGATGTCCCTCACCAATTTACAAAGGCTTTGGGCAATTGGTGTCCCTTTACCCACTAAAAGTTTACAAGCTCAAAATTTGGGCAGTTGAATAGTTTACAACTAACATGCATTTGTCTTACTTTCTTAACTGCTTGCACGCGCGGAATCTTCTCGTGGGGGCAGAGTCAGGAGAGCTTATATATTAAGAACATCTTTCATCATGACTTAGCAAAACTATGGAAATTATGTCTGTTTTTAGCATGTTCCAAACAGAGTTAATTACGAAGGAAACTTACACGAATGCAAATTGCCAGTGGTTTTTTTGATGATACTTTTCATGTTGTTGTTTATATTGTTTTCAGAATGTCAAGTCGACTGCCATAGCGTTTGCATTTTTGAAGCGTTCCCTGTGCTTACTCCACTGCGGAGACGCATCAGGGCTGTCTCTGGTCTATTCCCACAGGTGTCCTTAAGGACTATCTAAGAGAACTCCCTGCTCCCCTGATAACGAAGCAGCTGTACGAGGCTGTGTTAGACGCAATGGTGAAAAACCCTCTGAAAATGCCACCGAATGGCTGTGAGTCCGAGTCCAGTGACTCCAAGTTCACCGTTGGCCTGCTGAATTGCTTGCCGGATGTTGAGAAGGTGAGTGAACGTGATCGACGTCTTTCCCGAAAGCTCGCAGGAGCCCATGCTGAAGCGCCATCACCGTACAGTCTCCTACGTCTCTGACATTCGTGCACTCGGGTTTAGGCTCTGCCTTTTCCACTTCTTGAATGTGTCCAGAAATCAGTTTTGTGTTCTCTGTGTGTGACTTTAGCCCAAGCATGCATGTGCCTATGTGCCTTCTAAGTTCTGCTTTGAAGGTTTATTTTATTAGCCGGGCAGTGGTAATGCACACTTTTAATCCTAGCACTTGAGAGGAGAATCTCTGTGAGTTCAAGTCCAGCTTGGTCTGAAAAATGTGTTCCAGGACAGCCAGAGGTACAAAAAGAAAAAGAAAAAATGAAAAAGAAAGTAAAGGAAATTTCTAGCAAATCAAAACTAGGGAACGGTTTGTCTGTCTTTCTGTCTATCACCCATCTGTCTGTCTATCTATCTAAAAGGTTTATGTGTATATAAAGTGCCACTGTGTATGTATGTGCACCATGTGCTTGCATGGTGCCTAAAAAGGCCAGAAGAGGGTGCCGGATCCCCTGGGAGCTGGCGTTCCAGGCCACTGGGAGCTGTTTGATGTAAGTGCTAGGAACTGAACTCTGGTCCTCTGCCAAAGCAGCAAGCATTCTTAACCACTCAGTCATCTCTCTAGTCCCTGAATAGCAGTTTTAAATAAACATTCATTGGTTTAATATAATATAAAAAGAAATTACACCTCATTTCTTGGAATGGTGATAAAATATACTATTTTTTAAAAAATCACTCTTTCCCTTAGGTGTTTAAAATTTAGATAGTCTTTGAGTCAACTTCCTTAATTAACTTAAGAATTTAAAACAGTATTTTCTCGGGAAATATATACCCATATATATGTATATATTTGATTTTTTGAGATGGGATTTCTCTGTGTACCCTGGTTGTCCTAGAACTCTCTCTATAGACCAGGCTAGACTCAAACTGCTTCTGCCTCCCAAGTGCTGGGATTAGAAGGCGTGCACTACCATGCCTGATTCAGAAAATACATTTTTTAAAAAAAATTCTAACCATTATTTTTCCATTTTTATAATTTTGTGTGTTTATAAAATATTTATTGGTTAAAAAGCACGGTGGGGAGACGAGAAGCATGGTGGACTTTTTTAGTAGATCAATCACTGCAGTCCTGGCCCCTTTCTAAGTTCAGGCTCCCTGGTGTGGCAGTCCAGTCCCCTAGTGCAACCCCAGGGTCACTTCGAGGACGAAGGAGTGAGTTGATGGGAAATGTATTTTCTGAAGGGGGCCCATTGGAATTCAGAATATGTTGCTAGTCTTTTACGTGGCCGTCTAACCACTCAGTGGATTAAGTTATGTTGGAACATATTTATCAGGCAACCCTAAAGATGTTGCTAGACCACCTGAAGTTGGTGGCTTCGTACCACGAAGTGAATAAGATGACCTGCCAGAATCTGGCTGTGTGCTTTGGACCAGTGCTGCTCAATCAGAGGCATGAGACTTCGCCCCACAACAACAGAGTCTTCACGGATTCCGAAGAACTCGCCAGCGCTTTGGATTTTAAAAAACACATTGAAGTTCTTCATTACCTGCTCCAGCTCTGGCCAGGTAAAGGGGTCTCTGGACGTTTCTTTAGCAGCCACGGGATGTACGGGTTAGCTGATGATTAAAATGCCTGGATGTAATTGGGGGGGAAAAATCTAGGTTTTTGCTTTTTTTTCATTACTGAAGAATTGACACTTGCTACTTATATTTTGCGTTTGCTCGTAACGTTGTAGACATTTGAGCCATTGTGCACATTTTGGGTGTGGTAAGACCTGAATTGGGATGCTACTTGGACCACCTACAGTGAATGCTCTGACCTTGGCAAGCTAAGTTTCTAGACTTCGTGTGGCAGTTAAGTACAAGGATGTCCTTAATGTGCAGCACAGTTTTGAGCACATTATACCCAATTATTAATTTATTTTCTCACCTTTATTTAATTTGTTCTGAAGCAAAATTCATTTTTCTTTTAAGTTTATTCTTTTTGTAGTCTTAAGATTTATTTTATTTTTATTTATGTGGTGCGTGCCTGTATATATCAGAGTCTGAGAAGGCCAGAAGAAAAGGTTCCCTGAGGCAGAAGTTAAACAGTTCGTCTCTCCAGCCCATGTCCAGTCTTTCTGACAGAATTATTGTACACATGGTTATTTTTAAATTACCTCAGCTTCTGCTGGCAATTATCTTTGATATTTTGGTCTTAAAAAATTTGATTTTCATGGTACCGAGATGAATCGGTGGTTCGAGCACTAGTTGCTCTACCAGGGGACTCAGGTTCGACTCCCAGCCCCACAGAGTAGCTTACAACCGTCTGTAGCTCCGGTACCAGACAATCTGATAGCCTCTTCCTCACCTCTGTGGGCATGAGTGATTCACGTAATGCATATTACATACATGCAGAGAAAAGCATACATAGATAATATGAAAATTCTTAAGATTTGGTTTTTACGTTTTCTTTATTTTGTGCGTGAATATGTGGGGCTATGAATGTGCACCTGAGCTCTGAGGACAACTTTTACTCCTTCTTCCTTGCGGGACTGCAGGTCCTCACCCTTGTGCAGTCAGCGCTTACTCACGGAGCCGTCTTCCTAGCACCCCCCCCTTCTCTGTGCCGCACACACGTCTATGTGTCTGTAAATTGGAATAGATTTATTATTGACTACCTTTTATTTTTCTAGGATTTATTTTATTTTGTATGTGTGTTTTGCTTGCATATCTGTCTATATATTTCCTGTTTAAATTTCCGTGGAGGCCAGTAGACGTCAGAGCCCCTGGAAATGGAGTTACAGACATTTGGTAGCAGTCATGTGGGTACTGGGGACTGAACCCATTTCCACAGCCAGTGCTCTTAACCTCTGAGCCATCTCTCCAGCCCATTGACTGTATTGTAATGATAACTTAAACAGCTGTCCTGTGTTCAACATCGTATTCCAGAGACTTTCGTTGCTGGTTGTAATCATAACCTTTTTCTATAGCCTGTTATTTTCCTTGAAAGTACCCTAGACAAAAGACGGAACCTGGCAGAGGATAAGGGGAAACAATAGTTTCCCCCTCTAAATTGCCTGGTACGGCTCTTGGGAAAGGTGGACAGCGTGTCAGTAAGGTGCAGTTACTGCGTCTTTGACAACCGAGGTGTGGCGTAGAGAGCGCCAGGACTGTCCCGCGCATTCCGTGGAAGGTGTACAGTCAACTACTCTTCTGGGGTGCTCCTCCACTATCAAAGAGTTTCCTTCAGCCTCTTCTGTTATCTGTCTGTCTGTCTATCTATCTATTTATCTATCTGTGGTTTTGCTACACATTTTGCTTTCTCTGATCTTACCCTCGCCCCCTCATTTGGGGCAAGAGGTAATTTACTTTGAGATTTCTGTTGGTAAAGTCCTGTCTGCAAAGTGAGAGGCCTGTTATGTTAGCCCCTGAAGGTAACGCTACCCTGCCCTCCGCACACCCTGCCCATCTCCCTGCCAGAGGCTCTGCAGCTGGGTGAGCTAGGGTCCTGGCACAGTAGAGACATTTATACTTTTAGGGGACAGTCTTCTTTTTATATGCTTTGTGTTTGGGGCTTTTAAAAAAAGCAATGGGTTTGCGATTGGAAAGAATCCTGGATGCTATTGTGAGTCCACCCTTATTTTCAGAGTAGGGACATAGATTTAAGGTTGTTGCTGTTCCACGTTCCTCATGATGAATACATTTGGGGCGGTTTCCTGCTCCTTACTAGGTTCTCGAATTTGTAAGGTCATTGGTGATATTTACCTGCCCCATAGTCTGAGTTCCTCACACTAGTGGTCACCTAATATAGTTCTATTAAATAAAGGTGTTGTTTTCTAAATGAAAACAATATAGGGAATTAGAATCTACGGGTATAAAATAGAGGGAAAATGCTTTGAAGCGTTTCCAACACCCTTATTTGGCAGCATTTTCTTCATTCTGTTGAAAACAGGCATTCGGTAGCAGCACAGGGAACGGCAGACCTTCAGGGGTTAAGGTTAGCCATTTTCCTTACAAACTTGTAGGACAACGTCCCAGTATCAATAGTCTAAGAAGACATCCACATTGATGTTTCAGAAATTGAATTCTTAGAATAATGTAAAGATTTAATTGGTTTCTTGAGTGGTCTCCAAAGAAACTAAAAGTAGAGTTTCAGTAGAGTCCTGACTGAGCAGGAGAAACGAGGGTTTCTCTCCAGATTGCCAGTGTGCTGTTGACTGCTTGGCGGAAACTTCAGGCCCAAGAGCGAGGGCAGAAATAGCACAGAGGGTGCAGGAAGAAAGCGAGGAAACAGCGAGTAATAAGATCAGGCGCCTCTTGTGTCCTCCTCTGGTACCGGGCACAAATCTGTACATGTACATACGTGCAGCCACAACATTCATCCGCAAAATAGATCTTTAAAAATGTAAGAAATAGAAATGTTAAAAACATTCAGTGTACAGTTGCTAAAATAAAAGTTGAAATATGTAAAAGATCTCTCTAAAACGTTGGGAATATTATTTTAAGTGGAAGACTCAGATGTGTGTACCGTTCTTACGTTGTTTTCTTTTGCAAACAAACCTTCATTCTGTGTTGCAAAATTGATGTTATCACTGGCTTATGTCCCCTTATCCTAGAGAGGGAGCTCTAAGGGAGAGGCAGAAGAGAATAAACAAGCAGAAAGAGATAATGTGGCTATTCTTAAATAGCTGTGTCTTAGCATAAAATACACAGTCTGTTTTCTATGCAGAAGAACCTTAGACAAATAAACGTTGTTCTCAGTAAGCAATGTAAGTCTTGTTTTGTGTGAAGTCACGTGTGTGTGTCATCGGCTGTATGACCAGTACAACACAGGATGGTAGAATGAAGCTTATCTCAGAAGAAGATAGTCTAAATCCAAAGAATGTTATTTGAGGCTGTGAAATCTCTAACCAGAATTGGAAAATAAAATACCTGTGCTATTTCCAGGCAGAAAAAAGGAAGACTATTAGTAGCTAATGCTGTGTAATCACTCAGGTAACAATGACCAAGTCTAATATTGATGCATTTTATCAAAGGGAAATTTGGGCTGCTTGGTATTGATGACACACTGCTAACTGCAAAAAAGCCCACTAAGGTCAGAGCTAGAACGATCACTGTAGAAGCCTTTGCCTCAGCTAGATGTTTGTAGAGAAGGAACCTCTTGTTCCGTGCCTTTTACGCACCATGGCTTGTCCGCTTTTTGCTGTAGTCTTTAAGAGGAGCTACCAGCTTAGAATGACAGCTAGACAATTAACGTGCACAGAAAGTTGATCAGCGTTGCGAGTTTTATTGGGGAATGTTTTTATTTAGCATGAAGTAGTACCACTGAACGTTCTTCTAGTCTCTATGCCTAATCTTGATTGCATCTGGTGGTAGAGAAATCACTGTAGGATGCTTTCAGTAGAACGCATGTCTCAAGTGCATGTTTGTAGTTGATCATTAAATGGCCTCTTTGTGTGCTCTGTCTGTCCCAGGCCGGTGGCCGTTACTAAAGTACACGTATTCATTTCTAGTGCAACGTTTAACTGTGAAAGAACCCACCGACAGTTTGTGCCTGGAGCAGTCATCTCTGCATTATCTGAGGCGAAAGAAAGAGCGGCCCTGTGTATTGAATCTCAGCAGCGCGGACTCGTCGGGGATGCTGAGGCCACGGCAGGCCAGATTGGATAGCCCACTCAGCAATCGCTACGCAGGGGACTGGAGCAGCTGTGGGGAAAACTATGTTCTAAGTACGAAAGAAAATCTCAAAGATTTGGATTATGATGATGTCCCCCTAGAAGATGGGGAAAATGCAGATTACAGCAAAGTGGATGGAGCAGAGGTCACGCTTGAGCAGCGAATCCCCATGTCTAAACCGTGCACGTTTCAGACGTACTTGACAATGGAGACCATTGAGTCTACAGTGCATCAGAAAGCCAACCTCAGAGATCTGCAAGAAAGTATTGATACCTTGATTGGCAATCTGGAACGTGAGCTCAACAAAAACAAGCTGAATATGAGTGTTTGAGATGGACAGACGGGCTGTTTTATTTGTGATGTCATTAGGTGTGAGGTCCATCCTCGGCGTCCTGTCTTGTTCCTCATGGTGTCTCTCTTGTTTTGTATTTTTTTTTAAATGTTGAAACTGCAAGTTAATTCCTAATATGTTCCTGTGATTCACTTATAATCACTATTCATTAATACAGTTATTTTAGTTATGAACTGTTTAGAGTAAAGGTAACTTTGTGACATTTTAATAAACCTTGCAGGTTGGATGGAGGAAACTTGGAGGTGTTTATAAGGGTCAGGGACATTATTACCCCTGCGCGGCCTCGGTGCATTGTGAACTGCTCTTCTGTAGGTGGGGACAGATGTCCCCTGCAGAGGACACTGCAGCTGGCCCAGCTGATGTGCAGTCGGCGTCCTTGTGCAATGTCATTTGGTCACATTTCACTTGCAATACAAGTGTGCTGCTACAAGAAAACTTTTTATAAATGTAAAATTATACAGATATTAATGTATTTTGTATTAACATTCAGTAATTATTTAAGCTTATAAAATTAAATATTTTTATGATTCTGAAGATATGTATATATTTATATAAGTGCATTGTATATATAGGTTTTACCTGAGGGAAGGGGTTGACTGTAGAAGTCCATGTATTTTAAAAACTATGTGTCATGAGGCCAAATTTATTAGCTTAAAAAAATGTGATCTTCAGGGAAAGATGGTTTAAGTTAGAAGCTAAGTTACGGGGGAACCACTTGAATAGAAGCGCAGCAGACATGTGAGTAGAAACGGCAGCCCCCATTCTGCTGCATCCATCCCAAGAAAAGTCATGCTTCCAGCTGAGCCCTTCAGCCACTGACCGGGCCAAGTGACCTGCACTCGTGACTTAAGGAAACTTCACCTGTTCTGTGCCTTTCTGTTTTCTGTGAGGCTTTAAGTATTTGTTTGTAACAGTACGCTTCAAACGCTGACTTCATAATTGCCCTTGTTTCTAAAGAAGTCATCTTGCCAGGATGCTACATGGTACAGTTTTTTTTTTTTTATTAACTTATTTTGGCTAAGTACATCTATGGGTAGTTGTTACAGAAATCACAGTGGTGTTTGACAAATGTAAATTTTGAAGGCTTTTAAAAATTAGATTGCAATGTGTATAAAAACTTTTGTGCTTCCAGAATGTGTAGTTTTAAAAGTGTGTGCAACTCGAGTTGCCGAGTTTAAAGTGTGACAGCTATGCCAAAACTGGTTTCTTAGTGTTTTTCTAAATATTAATGTCTTTAATGTAACAGCCATTCTTATGTAACACACGTAACATCCAGGTATTTAATTTGAAAGCCACTAGTATGAAGAAAATAACTATTTTTGTATGAGACTTTCATTTTTTTTAAAAGCTTGTAACAAATCCCAGAGACTGTAACAGGTGTATGTCATGAGTAAACAGTGTTTTAAATGTTTTGTAAGGACGGTGTCTCTGTTCTCTTCCCTTTCTATCATGCACACTATAGAAATTAAGGAAGTGGCTCCAATTAAAATATTGTTAACAGTGCCAGGCTGTTATAGCTGATTTTAAGGATCACTTTTACATTTTTTTTTAATTTTTATTTTGTGTGCATTAGAGTTTTGCCATGGGTGTCGGGGCCCCCTGGAACTGGAGTTGTGAGCTGCCATGTGGGTGCTGGGGATTGAACCCAGGTCCTCTGGTAGAGCAGTCAGTGCTCTTAACCCCTGAGCCGTCTTTCCAGTCCTATCATGTTCTTGTTTCTCTGTGTAACCCTTGCTGGACTGGAACTGTCTGTGGAGCCAGGCTGACCTCTGCCTCTGCAGTGCTGGGACTAAAGGCGTGCGCCATCACTGCCTGGCTCACTTTCCTATTCTTAAGTGAGTTATCCATAAATATTTATGAAATTGATATGTCCAAATTTGGAATTTTCTGGAGTCTGAACTACTTCAGACTTACTGTTCTTACTTTATTTTTAATGAGATTAGTTCTTAATCGGTCTCTGTCGCTTGATTACTTGATTACGTTAGACATTGTTTTGTCTAATCACTGTCAGAACCAAAGCCTTTTTTATTGCCCCGCTGCTTCCAGAATCACCACATGTATGTGCCTTTACATAAGCATGTTTTTAAAAAAATTACACTTTATATTTTAGTGTGTGTGTGTGTGGTGTGTGTGTGTGTGGTGGAGACTGACACCTCCCATGGCATGTGTATGGAAGCCGTAGGGGTCAAACTCAGGCATCAGGCACCATGCATGGTGTAAGCATCTTACCCACTGAACCTTCCCTGTCCGGAGCAAGTCCTCACTGATTCGCGTTCAGACCCACATTCATCAGCTTCTGGATCCGTCCAACCACGGTAATCTCTAGGTGCTTTCTGAGAACCTGGGGGTCCTGCCTCTGCTTGAGGATGAGCAGGGCACGCCAGAGATGGGCTTGGAATCTCTCCGGGTCTCATCAGGCCGTCCTTTCATCCCCATTCTTTATTTTGATTGGGCTTGCAGTCTCCTGTTGAAACTAGAACACTGAAGGCATTTCATATTAAGTGATAGTCTTTCCAGTTGTCTTGTAAGCTAAGACGGAAACATGGCCATTCAGACGAGAAGCAGCAATAGGCTGTGTGTGTGTGTGTGTGTGTGTAACTTTATAACCATACAGAGAGAATTATGGATATATTTTGAAGTAAGAGCCAAAAGAATCTGCCTATAGGCTTTGTAAGTATACCTCAAGCAGTAGAAGCGAGTTGCCATAAAAAAAAAAAAAGTAAATCAAATGACCAGGCATGATGGCACACACCTTTAATCTCAGCACTCAGGAGACAGAAACAGGTGAATCTTTGTGAGTTGGTAGCCAATGTGTTCTACAAAGCAAGTTCCAGTACAGCCAGGTTACATAGACCTTGTCTAAAAACAAAATGATTTCCTGTTAAAGTGGTTCTTAGATTGGATGGTATTAGTAGCATCTGCTGTCAAAACGCTTGGTGAAGTCCTGTGAGCAAGCGAAACGTGCTCCCCATGTTTGGTGCTGGTGCTCAGCTACACAGACTTCACTGCTCTGAGGATTGCTGCATCTCATGCAATAGCTGTCCATGAAGAATGGCAGAGTGTGTAGTCTTATGCTGGGGACCCTAAAGAAAATGAATTTGGAATTTCTGATCACAAAGTAATTTTATATTTATTTACTTATTCATTTTGGTTTTTTTTTTTTTTTTTTTTTTTTTTTTTTTTTTTTTTTTTTTTTTTNTTTTTTTTTTTTTTTTTTTTTTTTTTTTTTTTTTTTTTTTTTTTTTTTTTGGAGAGGGTTTTTCCTTGTAACAGCCTTGATTGTCCTGGAACTCTCTGTAGACTAGGCTGGCCTCTAACTCTCAGAGATCCACCCACCTCTTCCTCCCAAGTGCTGGGATTAAAGGTGTGCACCACCACTGCCCAGCATGTAATTTTAGAATTTAAAACCATCATTTTCAGGTACTTTGAAATGATAAAATTGAATTGCCCTTAAGACTTAACAATTCCCTCAAAGGCTGGAGGATCTCTGTAAGTTCAGGGCCAGCCAGGACTATTTAGTAAGACCCTGTCTCAAAAATCCCCACAAAACTAAACTGGGCTCCTATTCATCTGAGTGTAGGAGAAATGATCTTTGTTCCTCATTTCCTGACCAGTTTGCAAAAATCATTTGGTTCACAGTTGATGAGCAGGAGCATTGCTGGAAGTAGGAATTCTTAGTTACATTCTGATTTAGCCAAAAATTAACCGGCTAACTCAGGCAGAAAAGGAATTTTAAAACCACGAGTCAGAGGCAAGGTTCTCCTAAGGTGTTGACAGACTCTTACATCTTGTTCTTGTTGGTTCAAAGTTGCATACTGTGATTTTTTTTTAAAGTTATGCTTCGATACATTAAGGTATATTAAAGACAATGGCGGGCCAAGAAAGCTTGAAAGGAGGCAGAAACAGGCTAGTCCTGACGGCGCTGCTGTGGTCAACACTGCTCTGCGGCTTTTCTGTTGTGGATTTCCTGACAGAAACACTAGTTTCGTTCCCTGTCTCCAGGAGTTAGGAATTAGCTGTGTCCTTCCCCTAGACCAGTGGTTCTCAACCCTCTTATGGCTGTCATCATTTAGTTCAGTTCCTCATGTGGTGACCCCCCCCCACCATAAAATTGTTTCTTTGCTACTTACTAACTGTAATTTTGCTGCTGTTGAACCGTAATGTAAATATCTGATATTCAGGATACCTGATACGCGACCCCTCTGAAAGGGTTGTCCGACCCCCGAAGGGTCTGCAGCTCACAGGGTGAGAACCACTGTGACCTAAAGCATATGGTAATGGATTTTCCGACTACGAGGAGAGCATCTGCATGGGAAGCAGGCAAAGCTGGCAGATGTGCCCAGCACTCCGCTGTTCTTGGTCTTACCCTGCCATTTCCCATGTTAGTCTTTTCCACCTACCCCCCCCCATCCAGCCCTGAAGACCTGCGTGTGATAGGTACCCACCTGCCCCTTGCTTTGTTATTGCTGACAGTCTACTTTGTTTCTTCCGTATGAGCTGCCACGGATCCTCCCTCTGTCCACAGTCTCTGCTCTCTGTGGGGACTAAAGTGACCTGGAGAGATTGAGTGTATCGCTTCCTGGGTGTTGTTGTTCCTTGGACTCCACCCACCCTGGGACATCACTTGTCCCAGGGTCTCTCTCTCTTCACTTACCTCTCTGCTTGGGAATCTCTGTGTCCACCTCTTCCTTGGGTAGTTCCTTTTCATCATCCCTGCCTCTGATGAAATGTCACTTCCAGGAGGCTATGTACTAGTTACTTTAGGACCATGACCAAGGCAACTTAAAGAAAGAAGGGTGTGTTTGGACTTACCACTCCAGAGGACTAAGAGCCCTTATGACAAGAAAGTGCCAGGCATGGCAGGTGGCATTGAAAGGTGAAGGCTCACATCGGGGACCATCTCTGCAGGAGGTAGCGAGCAAAGTGGGAATGGAGCCTGGCATTTAAACCCCAGGGCCCGCCCCCAGTGACATTAAGCAAAGCCACACCCCCTAAACTTCCCAAAGGGCACCATCAACTGGGGACCAAGTGTTCAAACGTCAGCCTGTGGGGGACATTGTCCTTCAAACCATCGCAGGCTGGAGTTGGCTCAGCAGGCAAGGGTGCATGCTGCCAAGCCTAAGGACCTGAATTTGACCACCAGAGTCCACGTGGTGGAAGGAGAGAATGGCTTCCATAAGTGCACAGTGTTACACATGTAGGCATGTACACATGCACGATAAATAAGTTTATAAAAACAAGCTGTATCACACCTACTGGCACTGGCTTATTTCCATCAGAGTGTTTATCTGGAGTTGCCTTGTTATCTACCTGCCTTTCATATGTAAACAGTGTTCCCATGGCAACAAGAATCTTGTAATGTCTAGTTCATTGCCATATGCCTAGAGGGGCAATAGCTTAGAAGAGAATCAGCTATTTATTAAAAGATGATTGACTTCAAAAGATACTTTTAGAATGTTTTTTTTTTTAAATTGAGGAACGATAAAAACTAAGGGCTATAAAGTGACTTAAAATGTGATTTAAAAAATACTCGCTCCTTGGGGCTGTAAGGATGGCACAGTAGTTAAGAACGTTTGTTGCCGTTGGACCTGGCTCTGAGTTGGCTGTAACTCTAGCATCAGGGAACCTCTTGCCCTCTTTTGGCCTCCATGGACATTAGCACACACGTAACATATGAACACACACCTACACAGAAAATACTCCTATTGAGAAATTATGCATCTGTCTTTAAGATGGATTTGGGGAATTAGTCACTTACAAAAGTGAGTCGTTAAATTCTGGGTATCATTGTTGCAGGGTGAGGATGATTAGATTTTGGGTATTGTTGTTGCAGGGTGAGGATGATTAGATTTTGGGTATTGTTGCAGAATGGGGATGATTAGATTTTGGTTATCGTTGCAGGGTGAGGATGATTAGATTTTGGGTATCGTTGCAGAGTGAGGATGATTAGATGAGGCGTGAATGAGAAGTGTATCTTACCACAAGAGCGGTCCCCAATTATTTAGATTATTTAAATGGATCTTCCTTTACACAAACTATGAGTAAAATATACCCCTTTTGATTTTAGCCCAGTTCACTTGTGTATAGATTTTATTTTCTAGAAATGCAAAATTCTAATTTGTACTTTATTAAAAGGAAGTCGTTTCGTAAACTCAAGCAGCACTTATAAGTGGAATGCTTCCTTGGCAGAGTGGCAGGGAAACCACACGGGGCAGATACTGCCTTTGATGACTTTATTTTTCTTGTCCAGTGTTGAAGCCTCTGGGCTGGATGATCTTCGTCCTTGCTTGTTAAGGCCTCTCAATACATTTTCAAGTCATTGGGGTGTATCAGTTTCTGCCTAATGAAGACATGGGTGTAGTGAGATCTTGGGTTACCTTCTATAGCCCTACATATGTCTGTGGAAATTCCATTCATCCAAATAAAGTTCCAACTTTAGAAATGTATTGTGCATGCTAAGTCAAGCAAGGGAACCCCCTTTCTCTCAGGGTGTTTTTGTGACATTACCAGAGCAGCCTGTCACCCATGTACTTGCCCCAGCTGCAGATAACGAACAGCCACCCTTTGTTTCTGACCTTTGCAAGACCTAGGTTGCCAGCTGGTTTGCGTCCATTCTTGCCTAGCCTTCTCCCCCTGTGGCCATGTCAAGCTCACCCCGACGGAGGAGCGAGTTTGAATCATGAGGTAAGTGAGAACAGCTTGTCTAGACTGGCAGATAAGGAAGGGCAGCACAAATACCGCTGGCTGTCCGAGGTTGTGGGTCCGCACTTGATCTCCTCTGATGTTTCCCGGGGAGACGTGAATAAATGTCTGCTCACTCCGGGTAGCACCCACAACAAAACCAAACCACTTCCAACCGAGTGTGGTTTGAGCAGCAAGTAACTTTATAAGGCTGCTGTGCATGCGCACGCATGGGTGACTCAGAGGCAGCTGCCTCCTGGGGAAGCCCACCCCTGCATGCATTGGTCAGGACTCTGCAGGACTTGCAGGCGGCTCCACGAAGGCTCTCTTCCCTCCAGCAGTTGCTTACTGCTTACAGACTTCAGGGTGGGCTCTTGTTAGTCCTGCAGTTTCCTAGGTTCTGAGTCCTGTAAACTTCTGACTGCTCGATGAGTCTTCCTCTTTCCATGTGGAGGAAGTAAGTACGCGGCAGATATGAATGCTATGTTAGCTGAAAGCCGAGCAAATGGGCACAGGAGGAGCTGCATCCGCGTCCTTTCTCTCCTCAGCCTTTTAGTGTAAACACTTTCATATGCCGTGTGGTGAGCACACTTCCCCGCCTATAAAAAGAAACATTTTAGGCTAGTCAGATGGCTGAGTGGTTAATAGCACTTGTTCTTGCAAGTGGGGTTTTGACTCCCAACACCCACATGGAGACTCATAATGGCAACTCCAGTTCCAGAGGATCTGGCCATTTTCTGGCCTTTGCAGGCGTGTACTGGATGCACATACATAAATAAATGCATGTAAAACTCATGAATAAAAAGTCATTTCCTATGGCTGTTTCATCATGTTTATATCCTTAGCTATCTTAAATTTTGTTTTGTGTTTGGTTTTTGGGACAGGATTTAATTATGCAGCTTTTGCTGTCCAGGAACTCACTCTGTAGACCAGGCAGGCCTTGAACCTACAGAGATCCACTTGCCTCTGCCTCCAAAGTGCTGGGATTGAAGGCTGTAATATACTTTTCTAATTTCTTTGAGGAATCTTTTTAAGGTTCAGCAAGATGGTTCAGTTGATGGGGTGGTTTGAAGGAAAATGACCCTCATAGACTGGCCCGTAACGAGGGGAACTATTAGGAGGTGTGATCTTGCTGTTGTAGGTGTGGCCTTGTTGGAGGAAGTGTGTCACGGAGGGTAGGCTTTGAGGTTTCAGAAGCTCAAGCCAGGCCCAATGGCTCCCTCTTTTCCTGCTGTGTCTGCTGATCCTGATGTAGAACTGTAAGCTACTTCTCTAGCACCATATCTGCCTGTGTGCTTCCTTCCATGACAATATGGACTAAACCTCTGAACTATAAGCCAACCGCAATTTAATTTTTTTCCTTCCTTTTTAAAAGAATACCTAACTAACTGAAATATATCTCTGTACATCTAGAAAATCTAACTAATATGACTATAAGTTTGGCTATTATAGATGATTATCTATTAACCTGTATTTCTTAATTATACATTACATTTTCTGTTTTATTTTTTATTGATTTTTATTGAGCTCTACATTTTTCTCTGCTCCCCTCCCTGCCTCTCCCCTCCTCCCTTCAACCTTCCCCCATGGTCCTTATATTCCCAATTTACTCAGGAGATCTTGTCTTTTTCTACTTTCTACTTCCCATGTAGATTAGATCTATGTAAGTCTCTCTTAGTGTCCTCATTGTTGTCTGAGTTCTCTGGGATTGTGGTTTGTAGGCTGGTTTTCTTTGCTTTGTGTTTTAAAACCACCTATGAGTGAATACATGTGATAATTGTCTTTCTGGGTCTGGGTTACCTCACTCAAAATAATGTTTTCTAGCTCCATTCATTTTCCTGCAAAATTTAAGATGTCATTATTTTTTTCTGCTGTGCAGTACTCCATTGTGTAAATGTACCACATTTTCCTTATCCATTCTTTGGTCAAGGTACATTTAGGTTGTTTCCAGGTTCTGGTTATGACAAACAAAGCTGCTATGAACATAGTTGAGCACATGTCCTTGTGGTATATCCTTTGGATATATACCCAAAAGTGGTATTACTGGGTATTGAGGAAGGTTGTTTCCTAATTTTCTGAGAAATCACCACACTGACATCCAGAGGGGTTGTACCAGCTTGCATTCCCACCAGCAATGCAGAAGTGTTCCCTTTTCCTCACAACCTCTCTAGCATAAGTTGTCATCAGTATTTTTGATCTTGGCCATTCTTACAGGTGTAAGATGGAATCTCAGAGTTGTTTTGATTTGCATTTCTCTGATGACTAAGGATGTTGAACATTTCCTTAAGTGCCTTTCAGCCATTTTAGATTCTTCTGTTGAGAGATCTGTTTAGATCTGTAATTTTTTTTCCTTTCTGAGAGTTGCTGTGGTCCTGGGGTCTCTTCACGGCATCTGTGGTGCCAGGGTCTCTTCATGGGTCCTGGGGTCTCTTCACGGCGTTTGTGTTCCTGGGGTCTCTTCACAGCATCTGTGGTGCTGGGGTCTCTTCATGGGTCCTGTGTTCTCTTCACGGCATTAGAACACTGACTACGGCAGCAGGTAAAGGTGCTTGGTTCCAAGCCTGGCAACTTGAGTTTGATCCCTGGGTCATACAGGGTTGAAGGAGAGAACTGACTCCTCCAAGCTGTACCACACACATTGGGGTACACGCTACACACATAGAAACATATAGTGGAATTTTAAAATTAAAAAAAATTTTTAAAGTAAAATTTGGGGTAAACCTTATCATTCCCTGAGTAGAAAACTCATATCCCTTGTCATCAACAAGCATAACTTTTTCTATACTTAAATTCATAACTTGTTAAGTGTATACCTTGAGCTGTGCATACACAGCAATTGAGGGAATGTTGCTGTGGTCTCAGTCCTGCCTCCTTTCCATCATAAACAGAGGGGCATAAAAGTCAGAGCTGCTCTGGAGTTGGGCATACAGCTAATATAGCAGAATATTCTGTTTAAGGGCTGAATGTGCCTTGTCCAGGTGAACATTTACCCAGTCTCATCTTGAGGTGGCGATGTAGGGTGAGGGTCTCCTAATGGGTCTGTCTGCAGCCTGTCCAATGTTGTGTCCCCAACATGGCTCATTCTTCACGACCTCTGTAGGATGCTGGTACAAACATCTGAAGCCTGGTCCTTGCTGCCTGGATGTCTGCCCAGGAATTCTGCAAGTGTTGCTGCCCGCACCACATTTTCCCCTGTACATTTAACACTGTAACCGTGTTGCAGTGTATCTTCCCCTGAGTTCCATCTGTTCAGCAGAAGGTGGTAGGAGACTCATAACAAACCGATTTCCCCTCCTACGATCAGAGCTAAGACCTAGGAGTCAGATATGTACAGATGGGAACATCACAGTTCCGGATGATGGCAGTGGCTGTAGAGCAGGAGGCAAATCCCTGCCCAGGTGAGTCGGCATACTTCTGTGGGTTGGTTGCTCGTGCCCGTTCATTGGCAGACTTAGTGCTAACACCTGTTGGCTCTATAAACAAGCAAACCCCTCTGCGGGGGCTGGAGAGACACCTCAGTGGTTGCTGCTCTTTCAGAGAACCAAGAAGTTCAGTTTTTAGCAGTCACATGGGATGGCTCAGAATCTCCGATGAGCTCTCGAGGATCCAGTGATGATGACTATATATATATATATATACATATATATGTATGTATGTGTGTATGTATATATATATATATATCTCAAATCTTTAAAAAATACACATGCTGGGCCATGGTGGTGCATGCTGATTTTTCTTTGGGCCACCAGCTCACAAATAATGACCCAGATACTTATTATTAATTATGAAAGTTTGACCTTAGCTTATGTTTTTTTTTCTTTCTTTCTTTCTTTATTTATTAAATATTTCAGTCTCTTCCCCACCTCCGCCTCCCCTTTCCCTCCCCCTCCCCCAATCCATTCCCCCTCCCTCGTCAGCCCAAAGAGCAATCAGGGCTCTCCGTCCCGTGGGAAGTCCGAGGAAAACCCTCCTCCGTCCAGGTCTCGTAAGGTGAGCATCCAAACTGCCTAGGCTCCCACAAAGCCACTACATGCAGTAGGATCAAAGACCCATTGCCATTGTTCTTGATGTCTCAGTAGTCCTCATTGTCCGCTATGTTCAGTGAGACCGGTTTTAACCCAGGCTTTTTCAGACCCAGGTCAGCTGGCCTTGGTGAGTTCCCGATAGAGCATCTCCATTGTCTCAGTGTATGGGTGCACCCCTCGCGGTCCTGAGTTCCTTGCTCATGTTCGCTCTCCTTCTGCTCCTGATTTGGACCTTGAGATTTCAGTCCGGTGCTCCAATGTGGGTCTCTGTCTCTGTCTCCTTTCATCGCCTGATGAAGGTTAATATTCAGGAGGATGCCTATATGTTTTTCTTTGGGTTCTCCTTCTTATTTAGCTTCTCTAAGAACCCGAATTGTAGGCTCAATGTCCTTTATTTATGGCTAGAAACCAAATATGAGTGAGAACATCCCATGTTCCTCTTTTTGGGTCTGGCTTACCTCACTCAGGATAGTGTTTTCTATTTCCATCCATTTGCCTGCAAACTTCAAGAAGTCCTTGTTTTTTTACTGCTGAAAGCTTATGTTTTTTTCCAACTAGTTTTTACAAATTAATTAACCCATTTTTAAAAAATCTACCTTGTGCCACGTGGCTCAGTGGCCTCCTCTTAGTGCACATCTGACTTGCTCCAAGTCTGCTAGCGAAATCTGCTCCTTGGATTCCTCACTGGTGTGGGTGGGCCTTCTGTATATGTGCTGCTTTTATTGGTCAATGAATAAAGAAGCTGCTTTTGACTTAACAGAAATATAGCCAGGCTACAATAGATATATAGAGTAGGCAGAGTCAAGGAGAAGCCATATAGCCCCACTAGAGAAAGACAGCGGATGGAACCTTACCCAATAAGCCACAGCCACATGGCGATACACAGATTAATGGAGGTGGGTTAAATTAAGATGTAAGTGCTAGCCAATAAGAAGCTAGAGCTAATGGGCCAAGCAGTGATTTAATTAATACGGATCCTGTGTGGTTATTTCAGGGCTGAGCAGCAACCTCTCACAACAACGCACCTTTAATTCAGTACTGGAGAGGCAGAGGCAGAGGCAGGTGGATCACTGTGAATTCAAGGCCATCCTAGGACACACAAAGAAATTATGTCTGGGAAAAACCAACCCCTCAAAAAAAAAAAAAAACCCAAAGCAAACCAAAACAACAACAACAACAAAACGCGCACACGATTTCCTGGCTGTGGGCAGTGCAGAGGACACCCAAAACAGCTCTGTTCGCTCAGGTGAGTCAGCCTTTGACTTTAGGGACAGTAAATGGGGGGCGCCAAAGTGGTAGGCAATCCTTTTCTGCCCCGAGGTTTAGGGTTTCCTCTCTTGTGAGGAAACAGGAAATGTGCAGGGTGCTGTCTCCTCATACCCGCTTCTAATGGCTTCCTCCTAGACTGCACAAATGTGGGAACCCTCTACAAGCAGAGTGGGAACTAGAAACGACCAACTGTGTTAACAGTCAGAAACAACACGGGTTTTCCGAGCTGTTGCTTCTGTGAGGTACCCAGCTAACGTGCCAGCATCAAGCAGTTGGGCATCTCCTCACCTCTCAACAGATTTCTGTTCTGATGCACAGCTGGCCATGTGCCTGTCCTAGCTGCCTTGAGCCCTGATAGCTCCCAGTTGTTCTTTTACTTCTTGTGCCAAGAGATTTCACCTCCTCCTCCCTTCTCCTCCTCCTCCTTCTTTTCCCTTCCCTCTTCCCCCTCCTTCTTTTTCCACTGGTCTTCCGTTGAGTTCCTACCTAGAAGAACATGACCTCTTTTCTGATAAAGTCCTAGGGTATTAATGGTGTGTGTGAGGTATGTGGTGTGTGTGTGCGTGCATGCATGTGTGTGTGTTGTGTGCACACGTGTGTGTGGTGTGTGTGTGCATGTTGTGTGTGTAAGCTGTTAGGTGAGGCTTTTGTTTGGTTTGTGTTTTCTAGGTTTTCTTGGGGGGGGAGGTATTTGTATGGAATATTTAAAACCTAAGACAGCTCTGATGTGTAATATGTTGGCTATACTAACATATTACATATATTAGTGCTGAAGGTACTGTATTTAACTAAGAAATGAAGGGAATATCACATCAGGTGGGTTTTTCTGACTGAAAATATGAGCTTACTAAATGCTACGGTATTTGACTAAATAAATCAATAAATAAAACGTGGGATCTGAGGTGAGCTGAGCTCCCTGGCGTATGACTTGGAGTTGCCTTAGATTGCTGTATACTCTTTCAACCTGTGGACACAAGCAACCGTCAGCTTAGAAAAGGTTTCCTTTTTTGACTTAAGGTTTCATAGACTTTTATTATTATTTTTGCTGTAAGTTTAAGTCACATTTCTGATTTAGTTAGTGCTGCACGTGTTCCGATGACGAGGTGGTGCCCTTGTCAATCTACCCGAGTTTATCAGCGTGGACTCTGCTCCAGTATAACAAAGAAACCCAGAACGCTCGGCGGTTTAATATGATAAAAGAGAAATTCCCGGTTGTGAAAATCTGCTGTGGTTGAGAAACGTTTCTCTATTTATAAATGCTGGACAAGTTAAAGATGGGGGGACTTCAGGGAGTCAGGTCAGGCCTGGGGAGGGTTTGTCTCTTCTACCCACACTCTGTGGACTAGAATTCTGTCACAAGGCTCCAGTGTACCTTGGGGCCAGCAAACATGGACACAGGAATGTGGACAAGACTAATCCATTTCTGCCACCCCCTCTCTGCCCAGAACGAACTGATGGACCTTTTGGTTCAGACTCTGCCTCCTTCCAGCATTTCTGAGAATATGACCTTTCCCCTCAGGTTCCCTTTTAGATCCAAAGGGTCTCTCCGGGGTTTGCTTCTTCCTGGTGCTGGGCTTAGCTGGCCTGCTGGAGAAATGTCAACAAAGAGGAGTAAAATACAGTCAAGGGATGGTTACATGATCACATGGTTGACCCAGAATTGAAAGGAATATACAAAAGGCCACCCTACCTTTTAAATGGGAGGCCCTTTTTACACTAAAAACCGTGATTTGTTCTTGTTTTTCTAGGTTTCAGACTTTTGTTTTTCTAAGTTGAGACCAATGTTAATTGTGGAGCCGAATTAATTGTCCACGAATACACACTACTTGCATATTTGCACAGTGGAGTGTGAATGGAACATCTCGATGAGTGTTAAACACCAACCATTAGGAGTCATGCCACAGCAAAAACCACAGCATAGCAATTGTAGGGAAACCTTCTTTGGTGATTTAGCTCATCCCAGAATCCAAAGAAGTTTAGTGTTGCTCACATTGTCCCGGCTGCATTTTATACCTTACACATTAGTTTCTCAGATTTTATTTAATTTTCATAATTCCACGCAGTGGGACTTATTATCTGTAAGTGTTGAGTGATCAAAATGGTTCTTCGGAGGCTGGGGTGGTTACTCTGTGGGGAAGAGCAGATGATCTGTAGATACGAGGAACCTGGATGGGTCCTCAGTGTTAATGTGAACAGCAGGTCCGTGAGGGGCTGTAGTCCCAGCATTGTCAGAGAGCGGGCCAGCCAGCCTGGGAGTGGTTCGCTCAGTAAGAGGTTCTCTCTCTAGGCATAAGTGGGGAGGTGATAGGAGGCAGCAGAAGTCCTAATCTCATCTCCACATGTGTCAACATGGGCATACGCCTTCTCCTGTGCACACACCGCAGATGCTTGCACCACATGCACACGCACACATACACAAATGCATGTGCACATATGCACACGCACACGCGTGCACACACACATACACAAACACTCACATAGTTTGCCTAACACAGAGGCTCTAGAGGGGTGGGCCTGCTCAGTGCCTCCACACTGAGAAATGCCTGCCTAGTTGAGAAGAGAGGGTGGAACTTGGCATTTTATGCTTTTCTTCTTTTTCCTCAAGAAGAAAAGAAACAAAATGTGGCAGACTTTCATGAACACTGATGAGCCGGGACTGGAAGAACATTTTTGTCCTCCGTCCTCTCGACTCCAGGGCACTGCCATGTTACAAGGAAGCACAACCAAGATTAATGGTCAGTATCCAAGTCCTATCTGTTAGTGAGGTGACATTTATCCAAGTCCTATCTGTTAGTGAGGTGACATTGAGAGCAACTGCACTGGCCCCTTGCTGTCCTCCTCAGTGGACTTCCTAGGCTGATTTAGGGTGGGATTCCGCCCACTGTGATCATCAGACAGCTCAAGGGCCATTCAAGGAGTGAATTCCCCGGACAGGCTTTAATCTGCCCTTCACTGGGATTCGGGTTCCGGGTGAGGACCCAGCTCAGTTACCTGGTATCTGCCCTGGCACTGGCAGCCTGGCACCAAGGTCGACTGTTACCTACCGCCGCCCGTGCTCAGGGGCAGAGGGGCACGGGGAGCTGTTAATTATTTACGATGGTGAGTTTGCAAACCCGCAGAGGACGCGGCCACAGTCCCCTGGGGCTCGTTGCCTTTTCATCTAAAGTTCGCGCAAATGATGTGCTTATCTGTGGGCCCGAAAATATCCCGGCTTAATTGCGCATTTCTTGGTGAGCAGAAAGCAATTTGCAAAGCTGAATGATTATTACATTTAATCTAAATAATCAGATATTGGGTGGCTAGTTATTGAGTAGTGTGTAATGTTCCCCCCCCCCCCAAAAAAAAAGAGTAAAGAGGTAGAAAAAAATCAAGTTAGGTAAGATAAAGAGTGACAGGACACTTGACGTCCTCTTCTGTATTCCACGTGAACAAATGGGCATGAAGTGTGCACACGCAAGTGTGTGCATGCACCCCCCCCATACACATACACACAAGAGGGGACACATACACAGAGAGAAAGGAAGGGAGGGAGAGGGGGTATATATATGAGAATTTCCCTTTAACTAAGATTAGGGGACAGTGCAGCTTATCCAAGGTGATGAAGCTGAGCTTTGGGTTCAGGTCTGGTAGGGTCTAGGGTCTCCTCTCTTTTCACGACGCTGTAAGGCAGACCAAAGGACTAGAGGACAGAAAAAGAAGCTTGAATTGCTCCACAATACAGGTGGAGGGAGGCTGGGGAAGGAGTTGACAGCAGGGGACAAGGGCTAAACTGGAGACTCAAGGGGAGCTCCGTCCCTGAGCTCTATTTCACACACACCAGCTGGCCCTGTATTGTCGTTGACTAGTTCGAGCCTCAATTCAACCGAGTTCTTTGCTGGGGCTCAGCAGGTCTGTCACCTGCTAATGAAGGCTCTGAGCCAGAGAAGTGGGTGTCAGCTGTTGGGCTCCAAGAGCCTGATACAGAACCCAGTATACTGCTGGGCTGTAACTGGGATGCTGGGAGACTGAGGTGCAGTCTGTCTGTCTTCCATCTTCTCTCTCCTCCCACAGGTGCAGATCTGCCTCAGATCTATGTCACCTCCTGGTGAAGTGCTTCAAGGCAAACTCATTGAGCAATTCAAGCCCCCTGAAGTTCAAGGCAGAATGGTTGAGACCAGCCTAGGGGTTTGCTGTTCTAAGCAACAATAAACTCCAGCCCATGTATGCTGCTAAACATGTGGATTCAACATGGTTGGCTGAGGCTCTCACAGAGCTCCGTCATCTGTCCAAGGGCATACGGGTGGGAATGTGCCAATCTCTGGCTGATTGACAGTGCCCTCCCCTCCATTAACCTGACCTATAAACTGTAGCCCCTCTCTGTCTCCCCTTTCCCATTCAGTGAAGCTCTCAGTTCCATCTTCATGTGATGTTTTACCTCCAGGGCCTTCTCGTCTCTCACCCTGAACTGTTACCGTGACCTCCTAAGAGGATTTCTGGTTAGGTGACTCTATTCTAATCCATTCCTTATCTTCCTACCAGGAAAGTGGATTGTGTCACCTTCCTGATTAGCCCTTCTGTTAATCCCCCACAAGCTAAAACTACCCTCCTTGGGCAGGGTGATGGGAGTGTTATGGTAGGGCTCCGTGTTTTCCTACAGTGCGGTTTCCTGTGCTAGTTATATGGGTACAATGCCGTTCTACGTCTTAGAGAAATTCTTTTACATCTTTGCCATTGTAGTGGCTCTTAGGCTTGGCTAACTAGGTCCCTAGCTGGTGGAACTGTTTGTGAGGGATTAGGGGGTGTGGCTGTGTCTAAGCTCCTGTTCCAGTGCCTGCCGCGGTGGCCATGATGTCTAAACCTCTGAAACTGTGAGGCCCATCTTAAACGGGCTCTTTTAATAAGGTGCCTTGATAGTGGTCATTTATCACAGCCATAGAAAAGTCTGTAAGACAGCCATGAGAAGGGTGCATTTTTTTGATTCCCTTCATCGGTTAAAGAGGTCTTTTCCATTGTTGCTAAGAATGTGTTGCTGTCATGAACGCTGCATTTTTAATGAGTATTTTCTGTACCTATCAGCACTACAATTAACTTATCCGCTTGGCCAATCTCTAGGCTTATTTTTCTACTGTTAAATAAATCTTGTTTTCCTGGGTAAATCCACCCAGGTCTTCATGTGTTATCCTTCAAAAATTACATCTCTGGGTTCAGTTGGCTAATACTGTGTTGAGAACATGGCCCTGCGTACCGGCTCATGGAAATCCTTTTTATGGAGAGGTGACAAAAGTCATGTGGGGAGAAGCAAAGTTGGATTCCTACTTCCACCAGGGATCAGGGCCTCTGCGTGACCAGGACTTTGGAGGAGGGGCTGTCAGGAGCTGTGCGATGCCACTGTAGGAAAATAAAGATGTTCTTGTTCAAAAGCCTACATTTTGCACAGCTCAACAAAACTCAGCACGAGATGGGATTAAATCTGATAAGAGTTTAATTCTTTCATACCAGTGAGCTAAAGCCTGCATTTAAAGATACACCTATATATAATTAGTCCGATGTTTCACCTTGCATACCGCAAATCAATAAAAGGAGCGGGGAGATCAGCAGAGTCAATCCAGGGACCGTCTTGGAGAATCTTGGCTTAATCATCTCCATGTATGGTCCTCTGAGACTTTGCCTAGGCCGAGACTGAAGAGGACGGCCTTCTCAAGCTCCACATAGCTCTCATACTCCAGCTTCAGTTCCGCCTCCAGGTGCTCTTTCGACTTGCTGTAGATTTTCTGGGTGGGAACAAGAGAGACAGCTCTCTCAGCCACTGGCAGTTTAAAAACCAAAGATGAATGAAAAGGAGTTGGGTTTTGTTGAAGAGCCGGTGTGGCTGCTCTCCCAAAGGGGTTTATGGGAGGGTAGGAGGACAGGTGGACAGAGGGGCTGTCTGAGGGTCTGGAGAAGTGGGGAGTGGGCAAGAGCCTGTCCTCTGTGGTGCCTTTATAGACCAGTGGTTGTCAACCTTCCTAATGCTGCAACCCTTTAACACAGTTCCTCATGGTGACCCACCTATAACATTATTTTTGCTGCCCCTTCCTAACTGTAATTTTGCTACTGTTATTAATTGTAATGTAAACATCTATGTTTTCCAATGGGCTTAGTTGGTTCCTGTGAAAGGGTTGAAAACCGCCGCTAAAGACTAACAAACTCCTGGCTCAGTCTTTCCCACGGGTCCTGCTTTCCCTATGTGGCCTGGAAGGTAGGTTGTTTGTACTTGGAGTTGTGGCAACTGTGGGTAAACTGTAGCGGGAGAGTGTGACAGTGGCTCCTACAGGAGCACTTAGACCCGTGCTTGAGGGTACAACAAGCCATCCCCAGCTCATTGGTTGTAGTGGGACAGTTAATTCGCTGGGATTGCTGTGTGCTGTCACCTCCAAGGGCAGCTTTTGGAATGAGTCTTCCGCTTTAATTGTGTGACCGTGGGTCTATCAGTGGGTGATGTGTACGGGACCTCACTGTAGTCACATCTGCCGCTTTGATTGTGTGACCGTGGGTCTATCAGTGGGTGATGTGTGCGGGACCTCACTGTAGTCACATCTGCCGCTTTGATTGTGTGACCGTGGGTCTATCAGTGGGTGATGTGTGCGGGACCTCACTGTAGTCACATCTGCCGCTTTGATTGTGTGACCGTGGGTCTATCAGTGGGTGATGTGTACGGGACCTCACTGTAGTCACATCTGCTGCTTTGCTTAGAGACCTGGGCTCTTGCCCAGAAAGTTACTTCGAAAGCTACTGTGTGCTTGGCTGCGAAGAGGCCACAGGTGGGGTTTGTTAGGAATCTGTGCTGACAGAGTGGCAAGGGAGGAGACAAACCGACAAGAGACATGATTGCAAACCCAGTTCTAGCAGACGGCAGAGAACCAGCTCCAGCGTTCCCGTCCCTGAGAGAGGGACGGAGGAGAGTGGCCCGGAGAGTGCTCTGTTCCTCTGACGGCTGCATGCAAGGTGGACATGCTCCCCACGTCTCGGTGTCAGGGTTCACAGTGCTGCCCATCACAGCACGACAAAAGACACCCCTCTCTGCCTTTCTGCTACCATCCTTAGCCTAATAACCGTTTGATGCAGTGGTCACGTGATTTAGCCAAATGCCTTCCAGCGAGCATCAGAGGTAGCTGTTGGTAGACAGCTCATGGCTTGTTTCAATGCAACGCTCTCCAGACATGGGAATTCCATGTAACGGAAGCACTTTCCTGGGGATCTTTGTATCTACACGAAAGGACTTTAGAATTACAGTGAGTTACAGAAGGATGGCACGGACAGACTCTCTCTGTTAGCAGGGCTGGGGCGCTGGCTCAGTGGGTATGGTGCCTATTGCCCAGCCTGATGACCTGAGTTCTTTCCACGGGACTTACATGACAGAGCACTGACTATGTAAAGTGCCCTCTGAGGTATGTAAGTTGTCTGCAGCCTCACCGCCACATACAGAACACACCCACACGCAATAAACAGATAGAAATGGGGTAGGATCTCATGGTGTGCTTGACAGGTAACTGTCACTCGTAGTGGCCTAGGAAACCAAAGAAATGTCCTCTTGGTTCTCATAAGGGAAAGCAGAAAGCTGTGGAGTGCACAGGACTCCTGCGGGGTGAGCCTGGCCACACTTTCCCACGGGGAGGAGGCAGAGGCATCTCTCCTTTCTGAAATCTCACTCACGGTTTTTTTCTTCACCAGTTCCAGGGCCATTTCTTTCTTTTCTTGATCACGGATCAACTTGCGCTGCTGGACATATTCCAGGTGCCTGACCTCTCTTTCAAAGTAGTAGTTCACACTCGATACCTGCCAGAAGCAAAGGCCTGTGATGAGCTAGCCCCACAGGGACGCCCGTGGTCTTTCCAAGGCTCTGTCCAGATGCCTGCTGCTCTGTGGTTAGGATTTTCCTACCGCATTTCCCCACTCCACCTGACCAAAACTGTATAACCACCTTCTGAACCATGAGCGGAAGAACCAACTAGAATGTTTCTCATCCCTTAGTGGGGTGTGAACTGGAGGTGCGCCTGCACGTCAGGGAAGTTAGCTCCGTGTGCTTGCTTCTGTGCTTACATTTAGGCCCCTGTGGTTTTTGTCGTTATAGTTGGAAGGAGAGAGCTGTAAAAACCTTCAATTTTTACAGTAGATTTTGCTTTTACGGTAGTATTTGCTTTTTCCTCTTTTCTCCCTTCTTACTTTGGAGACTGGAGTTGCATGTCCTCAACTGAACTTGGTAAACTCAGCTGAAGATAGTTACAGAGACTTCATATTTCTGGTTGTGAGCCTAGCCTTTAATGGCGGAGCCATCTCTCCAGCCCTCTCTGGAGACTTTAAAGAGACTAGAAGCAGAGATGCATTCCCCCAGCAGGCTTAGCATGCACTCATATGAACATCAGGAGGGAGTCAACAGAGACCTCCCTTGGGGAAGGCAGTCAGGGCAAGCTTGCTGCCTGTCCGGAACTAGCGTGATGCTGGGATGCAATAGACTGCAATCTATACATTTAATGTGAGTGCATATATATATATGTATGTTTTTCAGTCATCAATCCTTTTACACCCTCATTCTTAGGATTGCTCGAAACACTTAGATGGTGAGTATACGGTTGGAGGGGCAGAGTACTGTGGCTCAGATGCAGGGCCAGCAGTATGCAGATATTAGGGAGGATGATAGATGTATGATGTGTCGTCAGAGTCCTTGGGGAAGGGTGTCTCTGACATGGCCGAGCTAATACTCAGTTACAGTTTGAAAAGAACGACTTACCCACATCATTCATTTGACTTCAAATGTGTGATTATTTTCCTTAGCTTCAAACTATCTAATTCACATGATAAAATATTCTCTTATTATTTAAAATGTCCCAAGTTTAAAAGGCCACCATTTTAAACACACCTTTAAGGTATGCCCCCAAAGGATGGCAAGATGGTTTGGCAGGAAAGGGTGATTGCTGCCAAGTTTGCTGCCCCGAGTTCAATCCCTGGTACCCACATGGTAGAAGGAGAGAAACAAGTCCCGCAAGTTCTTCCCCAACGTCCAGACGCAAATAATTAAGTATAATTTTAGACAAAGAAATGCATCAGCGACATTAAACTCGGGAAGCCGGGACTTTACTAACCTCATTGAAGGAAGGGTGGCTCAGTGTCCATGGAATTTCTAAGATATGCAGTGTTCCATAATAATCGGCTATGGCTATAAACTGCTGCTTCGCTGGAGGGTTAGAAAAAAGGAGAGAGTCAACAAACAGAAAGTCCTCTGAAGAGGCTAAACGCAAAAGCTATTTTGTTGTGTGGTTTCCCGAAGGACCTGCTGTGGTGGCCGCGCTCTTGGCGCTCCGTCAGGCGCCCATGGCTGGACTATGTAAATACCGACAAGTCATTATTTCCAGTTGCTGGGATGAAAGCTAAAACCCCGAGTCTTTGTCAGCTTCCTGCCACCTCAAATCTCGCTTTCCTGGTGTCTGTCTAAGGAGAGGAGCTGATAGCTAACTTTCTCTGCCATCTGAGGAAAGCCCACCTGAGCCAACACAGCAAGAGCTGAAGGATCGTGCTGTGTAGACATGTTTCTGAGACACAGCTCGAACCACGGTTTTCCTATGACAAAACACTGAACAACAATAATAATAATGAACAGAGTGAGAATGCTCGTTCCCCAAGCTTCCTGGATGCTTCCCTCTTCTTGCTTTCAGAAGGTCTGGTTCAAATTCCTGAATGCTACACTCATAACCCTGCCGGTACGAAGCCAGTGTTTTGTACCAAGGGTAGGAGAACAAGCTTTGCTCGCGCCTCATGGCTAAGTGGGAACCAGGCAGATGCTCTAGAGATCCTGAATGAAGCCTGAGTCTCTGGGTGGGGTGTTTCTAGAAAAAAATCATTGAGAAAACCTTGTGCCTATAGACTTTTGGAAACAAAGGGGAAGTTCTTCCAGTAAAGACAGGCATCCTGGAGTTACACAGAAAATACTATTTGAGCCAAAGAGACAAATTAGAAAAACAGGCAGAAAAAAAAAACAAACAAACAAGGGAATAAATTACTTTTCTATAGCTATGTCCTTGGATTTCTGCTTGTTTGGTAGGTAGGATATTGCTGTTTACTCATTTTCAACCCAGACACTATGGCTTAGTAGATCTATAACCCTAGAGAGTTTTGTGATGCCGTGAAGGGAGGTGCCTGACGTGGTCATTGGGAGCGTCACTAAAGTACATGATATTTAAAAAGCTGACTCAGTATTCCTGGAAAGAAATAGCCAAAAAGCAGCAAAAATTTAGGACCACTCCCTCATACTCTGTGAAGGCTAGCAGATGCTTCCCATTTTGTGGTTCAAAATCAGCCTCGGTTGGACCTGATCAGAAGTCTGAAAAATCATGGCTGAGGAGTCCAAACAGTGAGGGACACTTTTGGCGTTCCCAGAGTCCGGGAGCAAGATGGAGAGAAAGAAGGGAATGTTATTGGAGAAACTAAGGGAAGCGTGGGGATCAGAAGGCACGGCCAGTTGGAGGAAAACACGGGAAGAGGGAGGGCCTTTTCGGGTGTACGCCCAGCCCAAGCGTTCCTAGCTTCTCCAAACCCGTTGCTCGAAGGATTAGATGAACATACTGGAAAAGGTCCAGGGTTTGATGTAGGTGATCATGGTGATGCAGATATTCTGGGACTGGGCCGGCTCGTGGGTTTTCTCCAGGAGGTCCCAGATATCGACGTATCCATCTTCTCGGCCGATGTAGAATACGCCAGGCCGCGTCAGTGACCAGTGCCCTGCTGTGTACCTTTTCGGTGCGCAGCATGTCTGAAGGAGCGGTCCAGTCTAAACACAGTGTAAAGGACACATTGAAAGCTTTTGCTCTGACCCAAGGAAAATTCAATCTTTTTTTTTTCTCTAAAAGTACAGCTCAGTTGGCCATTATTACTTAACCATAAGTTTATCCCACTGGGAGTCTTACTTCCTTTTGTTGTAGGGTTTTATTGTTTTAAGAGAAAGACAGACAGAGAGAGAGACAGAGACAGAGACACGGAGACAGTGGTGCACGCCACAGTGCCCATGTGGAAGTCGAAGGGCGTCTTTGTGGAACTGGTTCTCTCCTTCCACCCTTAACCACTGGGCCATCTGGTCAGCAATGTTGTGGGCTTTTATATAGGACAAGCTATTTTTCTCTCTCATATATTTTATAAGCAACCTTTTTCTTTCTTGTTTTAGTTGGTTTTTAGAAGAGATTGAACCTTCCAATTTAGTTTCTGGTCCTGATATCCCCATTGCCTCTGAAAGTAGTTGGTTTTTAGAAGAGATTGAACCTTCCAATTTAGTTTCTGGTCCTGATATCCCCATTGCCTGGCTGTTTCTATGAGGATCTGTGGACAGCAGATTTGAGGAGCATGTGAGGCTGTTTCTCCTCTAACTTTATCTTGATGACAGAGACCTGTTGCCCATGGAAACAGTCCGAGCATCCACAAAAAGCAAACACAAAGACGACTGTGATGATTTGAATATGTATCTCCCACAGACTCACGGTCGAATACTTGGCTCACTGCTGGTGATGCTGTTTGGGGGATGGTCTGGAAACTTCAAGTGGTGGGACCTAGCTAGAGGAAAGCCTCGCCTTTGAAGCCTACACCCGATCCTGTGCCTCTGCTTCTTGTCTGCGGAGAGGTGAGCATCTTTGTCTGCATGCTGCTTTGACGTGGGAGGGACGAGAACTAACTGAGCTACACAACCACATACCAGTCAGGCAGGCGAGATTTCTGCTCCTTTAAGTTATTGCTGAGGGGTTTTCATCACCACGGCCCAAAAGGAACTAATGCAGCTGTGCACTCCAGCTGCAAACCAGCAGCAGCGCCCGCAGACTTTTCATAAGCCAGTCTAGATGGCTGTAGCTATGTTTGGGAGAGACTCTCGGGCACCAAAGCATAAGGGAATCATCATTTCCCCCCTTTCCACCATGAGATAATTTGCTAACTTGGGAAAGTTGTCTCAGAGGAAAGAGATTGGAATATGCTTTACGCTACTGGCATGTCCACCTACCCATGAGGTATGTCCAAGTGTCCTTTATAGTTCGGTGACTAAAACAAGGCATGGGATTGTCTCCCACAAGTCAATTCCATGCATAGGAAACCCTGTCATGAGGACAGAAGACTGCCCAGGCCTGGTCACCTCCAAGCCTTTCTGTCCCCATTCTCTCAATACATTTAGTCTCTGATGGGGGGAGGGGCTTTTGGTTCCTGCCAGTCTTCTGAAAATCATACCAGAGTTCGTTCTCTTTCTTCCTCCCTCCCTCCCTCCCTCCCTCCCTCCCTCCCTCCCTCCCTCCCTTCCTTCCTTTCTCTCTCTCTCTCTCTCTCTTTTTTTTGTTTTATTAATTTATTTTTTGAGACAGGGTTTCTTTGTGTATCTTTGGAGCCTGTCCTGGAACTCACTCTATAGACCAGGCTGGCCTGGAATTCACAGAGATCCACCTGCCTCTGCCTCCCAAGTGTTGGGATTAAAAGTGTGCACCACCATCGCCGGGAGAGTTTTCTTTTTCTACTAAAAAATCCTTCCTCCTTGTACAAACAAACAAACAACAATAGCAAAACAAATGAAGCCTTCATTATTGACAGAAAGTTTGTGGAGATTTAAGTTTAATTTTTAAGCCTTCAGTTTTATTCAGTGACACTCCGTGTGCAAATGCTGACACACGTTTCTTTTTAGAATTATTTATATGAATTAGATATCTGGGGGGGGCTATTTGGTGGGCGAGCATGTATGTTCCAGTTGTGACACACATATGTGCTCTGCCTCTTGTCCCTGTTCCTCCAGGTTTTCACAATCTCATATTTCTCTCAAAGGGGCATAGTAATCCAGAAATCCCACCAAAAAGAACCAGTTTGCCCTGCCCTGCTTCACTGGATCTAACTGTTTTTTTTTTTTTTTTTTATTGTTTGTTTGTCTTGGCAGTCTTGCTCCCATCTGGCAGGGCCCATCTCTTAATCATGACCAGATCTTACCAGTGCACACATGTGTTTGGACAAGCAATGCTCGGCTGTCCCTGGGCCCTCAGTCTACAGATGCCAGCTTCCTGAACCTGCCAACATGCTGCTGGCGCAGAAGACAAGAGGCTGCCCAGTGATCCCCGGGGCTCCTCTAGTCATCAGGGTCCCACCCCCTGCTTTACAAGGAGGAAAACTCAAGTCTGAGGAGCTGCCCACAATAGATATTCTCGAGAACAAACACTATTGGGTTGGGTTCGAGAACAAGAGCCTTGCTGTGCTGTTTACTTCCTCTCTGGAAAGAAAGCCACGTGGTGGTGTTTACAAAGACTCCCAGTGGTTCTGCTGAGGAGCTAGAGCCAGGCCATCTGTTCTCATTTCTCTATAAAGTGCCCCACGGGCATGATGAACTAGAACAGTCATTGCTCCCATTGTCTTTCTCAGTAACAAAGGCACGCCCGCCCACTCCGTTCTGCGGGCAGCTTACCATGACTTCTTCCTTCCAGATGGCCACGTTCCAGCCCCCAATAGTGAGGATGATGTCGTTGTAGAAAGGGGACCTCTGAACAGTGTGGACAGCCCCATCATGGACAGTGTAGAGGTTTACAGGTTTCTTAGCTGTGGAAGTAGACAAGGCCAACTTTGGGTACATGGTCTGTTACAGAAACTTGCCTCCTGGGCCACTTCTCAATGCCACGTTCTCCTTCATTTACCTGTTTGTCAGTTCATTCAGGGAGTTACTATTTGTGGATTGCTTACATATACAAAGGTCTTCGTGTGGGTGGCTGGACATTGGCTAGCTAGTAACTCAGTGTGGTCCTGCTCTTGAGTGGCTGACAGTCTAGTGGGAAGAGAAGATATCCAGTAAACAAATCCTCCAGCAAGTAACTCACTAGGAAGAATGACAAGAGACACTCCTAACTTAGAATGATTGGGGGAAGGAATTATTTAGGTCTTAGTGAAGTTGAGTGCTAGAAGTTTCTGGTGCACATTGAAGGACAACATACACAAAGTCCCAGAAGAGGAGCGGTAAGTGGAACCTGGAACCACAGGCATGAGGCATGAATAGACTGGGTTTAGGAGGATCAGACTGTGCACGGCTCTGCAGGGAAAAAGAGTTCAGATGGAGGCCAAAGTGCAATGTCTTTGTATGAGTCCAGCTCAGACCCAAGGCTGTTTCCAAAGCTGCTATGGTGGGAATGGGTTAGAGGCAGGTGGAAGCAAGATGGGGACCCAGTGAGGACTTCTGTGGTAGTTTAGGGGTGTGTGTGTGTGTGTGTGTGTGTGTGAGAGAGAGAGAGAGAGAGAGACAGACAGACAGACAGACAGACAGAGAGACAGAGATAGAGAGAGAAGAAAGGGAGGGAGAGAGAGAGGGAGGGGAGGGAGGGGAGAGGTGACTATAATTAATCCACAGTAAAGGAATGGATAATCAGGACACATTTGTGGATCAAGATATGGAGGCAGCTTGGCCAGGCAGGGAGTGAGGTGCAGTGCTAAGAGCAGCCTGATTTCTGACCAGAGCCACAGGCTTGAAACGATTTCACTGATTGCAACTAACAAAGGTAAAGTTCAGGTGCTGAGACCAGAGCTCAACAGATCCTCGGCCACAGGCCTGGGGGGCTTCTTGCCTCTCAGGTCCCTGCCCAGTACAGGGTAGGGCCTGGCTTTCTCTCCCATCTGCCAGGGTTGACCTGAATGTTCTTCATTCCCTGCCCCAGACTCCAGGGATGACCATAAAAGCAAAGACCTACGGGGCCTAAGCTGCAATGACTCTATCTACACTAAAACTGCAAATTGATTCTGCAGCTCATCATTTTAAAGGTATGTGAGGGCTGACCCCCCCCCCCCCCGTGCCTCAACACTGAAGGGATATTAAAGACAAAGGGACCTCCCAAAATTATAAATCAGGGCTTTGAAAGGCTATTTGTCCATCCACATTCACGGCACCACCATTTGCAGTAGAAGAAAGGTGGAAATAACCGTGGATGAATGTCCAAACAAAATGTGGCCTAGGTAGGTGATGGGATACTATTCATCCCGGGCTGCAGAGATGGCTCAGTGGTTAAGCACACTGGCTGTTCTTCCAGAGGTCCTGGGTTGGATTCCCAGCTTTGGAGCAGATCAGAACACCGTGTTTCTATTTAGAGGCAGAGACGTTCTAGTAGGAAGGGGTCACTATGCTCCTGTAATATTCTTCCCTCAAGAGCAGAGACCCTAAGACCATTTAAGAGATGAGTTGTAACTGGGAATTGATATAACCCCTTCCCACCATGAACATCCAGAAGTCTAATCCCAAAGCTGTTCACCAGAAGGGATCAGCGTCAGGACTGGAGTTTGAGGTCACAGGCTCAGGTGTAGCTTCCAGGCAGAGGTGCGCATTCAGAAAGCGATAAGAAACCAGAACTCTCCACTGGACCTCAGGGGCTGGAAAGCGTGGACATTTCCTGCTTCTGGCCAAGGACAAAAATGGAATTGTTCGCCTCAAGGTCCTTGCCCCTAAAGTGACTGCCTGGTTCCTACTTCCGGTCCTCGTCATTATGTTCACTGACCCCACAGTGGTGTCGTCAGGCACCATCTGAGGCTGCGAGCAGAAGTCCCCGCCCTTTGCGGTGACACAGCTCCCTGGTGTGTCCAGCAATGGACCTGAAAAGTGTTGGGATTTATGACTTTCTTTGCTTTGTTGCAACAAAAATTTCAAGAACTTTTTGGGAAAAAAAAAAAACATATTTGAAAGGGAACTTCGGGTGGCTCAAGTCTGTGTTTTCAGACCATGATCATTCTCATTCTCATTTGGCTCTCGAATAAATTTTCTTTTAGCCCCTTAGAGGTGAGAGATGGTTTTACATTAACAGTGGGTTGCAGGATGACTACAAAGGGTTAAAAAGAGTGGGGTTCAAGAGGTCTCAAGGGTTCCAAGAAACAGGAGAGACTGAAGGAAATGTGGCCTGTGGGGGTGAGCTGACTAACCGAAGTTAGTCAGAAGTCAAAGGAGCTGTTCTGACTTGCTGGCTGTGGATGCAGGCTTCAGGGTCAGAGTTGAGCTGTCCACTTCAGTCCAGTTGCAAAGGCAAAAGGGTAGGGCTGGGTCCAGCTCAAGGGAAGGGAAGAAGGTCTAGGTGGGTGGACAGGAAGGCAGGTAGCAGTTTTATCTAGGAGACCGTATCAGACGAGAATGAACTAAGCTGAAGCCCCAGGCATAGTCTGGGAGTTCCCCGCACGGGGTCCTTGACAGGTCTGGAGGAGCCATGGTCTCTGCAGGGCTCAGTACCTCCCTTTTGGGGCATGGGGAGGGCAGGTGAGGGAATTACAGCCTTTCCTAAGTCTGAAATGTCTGATAAGTTCTTGGGGCTAGTTTCCCTGATTTTTTTTTAAATTTGCCCTTGTTTCCTTACTGTCCCAAGTCACCCTGATACATTTACAGGGTGGCACTCTTTCTACTCTCACTGATAATAATTTATCAGTCTGTGCACTGTGTGTGGTACCAGACAGATGCCATTTGAATGCCCATCACGCTGCAAATGTCATCCTCCATCCTAAAACTCACCCCCAGGCTGAGTGTAAGAGGAGTCTCGTCGGTCGGTCAGGGCCTGGTCTGAAGGGCCACTGCTTTATACAACATAGAACAGACTGATCTCAACAACAATAATAAACTAATAAGAATGGTGGCTCTTCTGGGCAGGAAGCAAGAGATCCTCTTTCTGAGGCTTCATCTTGAAGAGATCATAGAACTCATATTTCCCAGGCCTTCTTGAGTGATCTAGAAAATTCCTTGTAAGGCAGAAGACGCATGAGACAACTAGGGGCTTTGTTTCTGTGGATGTTTTTGTTTGTTTCAGGGTTACCCTTGAGGAAGTTTCCCTCCACACTGTCTCTGAGTGAGCAGGGCTGTCCTGGGGCCTGGAAACCCTCGGAAACTGTCTGATCAGCTATGACATTATCCACAATGGTAAGGTGGGTTGTTGTTAATATCATCCTACGCTAATCTTTTCTTTCTGGTGTCCTTTGGAAGACTAGCGTGACTTTCAACAATGAACGGAGCTGTCCTTAAGTTATTAAATGGAGTGTCATAGCCCCCAGGCCAGGTCGGGTAAAGACAATTATAACAAAATCAAAAGGCACAGACTGGCGGCAGACTGCCTGCATTCAAAGACTGCATTGCCGCCCAAGGCAGCGATCCCACAGGGCTGCTGTGACAATGCCAGGTGTTTAGCCGTGGAAAGTGCTGGAAGGGTACCTGGCATGTGTATGTGCTAACTGCACAGTTTAAGGGTCTTCTGCATACAATGGTTTATGCCAACTGTCCTCACTCAGATCTGCATCTCTTGACTTGGTCCTTGGATCATGTGGAAATATTTAACGTGACCCCCACCCCCATCTCATTTGGGGTAATCTGCCTTTTTTCCCCCTAAGAGGATGGAATTCTCCCGCTTGCTTGTGTAGAGCTAGGCAGATGAGGAGGGACAAAGTTGTGGCTGCTCCCTCTGCCTTTGCCCAGGAGACATCCTGGTGTTTATGACAGATGCAGGGTGGGAGCTCACAAGGAAAGCATCTGCAGCCCACGGACTGCCAACAGGGCACATGGATTACAACTGAGGGCAGCTGCGTACCAATCCTCCCACCCTGCAAGCATTATTCAATGGGAACAGCAGGCTGGCTCAGCGTTGCCTGTCTCATGACGCTCCGCTGATGGCTTCAGGAGCTCCCACGGCCCTGGGCTAAAGCTCTTCTAGTTTGCTGGGAACGGACTAAATGCCAATGAATGAGAAGCAGCTCCTTTCCATCCTGACCACCCATATCCCATTGGCCAGGAAATGTTGGCGTAGAGAGCCTCACATCGCCCACGTTTTTCGCTATGTGGCTGTGACCATGCCTGCCTGCTAGTCCACATTGCTCTTATTAGGCCGCTGTGACTGTGCATCCTGCTTCCGTTAGGACCTCCACAGGCAATAGCCAGCTCCGCTGGCCCAGCCTCTACTCTCTTGCCAGGCGCTTTTTCTAAATACGGTTGGCTCTGGAAATCTCATTGATACTGTCAGAGTTCTTTGTCCCTGTGGGCTGTTGTTGACCTCTGGGTTGCTATGCTGTGGCCCTGAATTTTCCTGCTTCCTTTGGGTTCCCTTGCGCTTGCCCTTGTTGCTCTGTGGACAAGGAGGGTCTTTCCTCGTTTAATCTGAAAAGTCTCCACCCTTCAGGACTGTGGTGGTTTGAATGAGATGACTTCCATCTGCTCATACGGAGGTAACTATAAAGGACAGGACATGTGGCCTTGTTGGAGTAGGTGTGACCTTTAGGAGGAAGTGTATCACTGGGAATAGGCTTTGAGTCTTCAAATACTCAAGCCAGACCTAGTGTCTTTCTCTCTCCCTGCTGCCTGCCAGTCCAGATATTGAACCCTTGGCTCCTTCTTCAGCACCACGTCTGCCTGCATGCCCCCATGCATCCCGCCATGATGACAATGGACTAAACCTCTGAAACTGTAAGCCAGCACCGACTAAATGTTTTCCTTTATAGGAGCTGCTGTGGTCCTGGTGTCTCTTCACAGCCGTAGAACATTGACTAAGACAGGACTCAGCTCAACTGCGGGTCCAAGTGGGACCATTTCTTAACAGCCCAAGAAAGAAACTCTTCTCTGGGCTTCTCCGGCACTCTCTCTTTGCTGACAGCCGTAACACTAGCATCTGTTTGCCTTGCCAACAGGGCACTTCCTCCTCATCTCCTCTCACCATTGTCCAACCCACAGCATCAAACTGGAATAAAGGTCATTTAAAATAAATGACTGGTCCTCCACTGCTAAATAGTTTCAAAATCTGGCTGTAAGAGGAGATGGGACTCCAGGAGCATGTATGAGACCAGGAGGAAGTCACGTTTGCCATGGCATTGAATCCTCTACTGTGGGTCACAGGACTGAATGGTGCCACCATGATACATAGTGTCTGCATGCAGCACACATGTCCACATGGGCATCCCTGAATGAGCTCATAAGTATAGCAATACCCCCAAAGCTTCACAGATGAAAGGAATACAGAGAGGTAGAAGGTGGTCTTCAGAACACATGCGGTGGCTACACTCTTGATCTCACGGCACTGGTAATTACTGGCATAACATCAGGGCAAGCAAGGGAGAGCTGACCCACGAGGCCCCATTTCTCCTGAGGAACTATAGGCAGATGAAGGTTTTTAGTCAGGCAGGGGCTCACCAAACCCTGCTGCTTCCTGAATATCTGAGGATAGTCCATGGTAGCTGGAGAAGGTATGACATCTCTTCAGTGATGTAGACACTGGCAAAGAAGGCCATGCTCCTGTAAAGAAGTCTGAACCAAGGACCAGTAAGCAAGCCCAATGAAGCTCATTGGCTCATTAATAAATAAAGTAATAAGGACCAGGTAGGAGGATGAAGGGAGTTGGGAGCAGATAGGAGAAGCTGATGAGGAGTGGTGATGATAAAAATGCATTTTATATGTGTATTAAAATGCCATAAGGAATCCCGTTATTACATATAATTAACATATGCCAATAGCAACAGGAAGATCTTATTAATAGAGAGCTAGCCCATAAAACTTACGCATAAACCGTCCAGTTTCAGAGTCTCTCTCCATTTTCCAGTCTGTGTATATCACTTCGCCTTCCTAGAAAGATAACAGGTTCTGGATAAATGCAGTAAGTTCAGAGGCAAGAGACCTTGTTTTCTGCAGCCCTGGGCTAAGACTGGGGGGGGGGGGCGCAAAGACAAATAAAAGCAACAAGTCACATGAGAATTCAGTGTGCCAAGTGGAAAGAGAGGCTCAAAATTGTTATTACTGCATTTGATTCCAAGATGAAATAAACGCGTTTGCTTTATGTCCACATGGTGATAGGCGTGACCTGGTTGGCTGTGGAGACTGGCTATGCGTGTTTGCTGGCCTTCCTAACTTTCTGACGGTGAGTGGCTGGGCGAGAACAGGTTTGGGTCGTTCAGTGATTTGTTCTCAGCGTTTGAACCAAGTTAGGATGTAACAAAGACCTGGAACAAGGCAGAGAGGAACGATACATCACAGCATTTACCTTTTAAAGCTGAGAACAGGAAGTACACATCTCAGCTCGGATTTAAGGATTGTGCAGCCCGGTGCTAACCTATGGCTGTTTTAAGGAGAGGGAAAGACAGAAACCTCCAATGTGGAGCAGCCAAGGAGACAGTCACACAGATGGGAGACCGAGGCGGTGAGGTGAGCGACAGTGGGGCGAGGCAGTGGGCCCACTGTGAACCTGCTCCAGGTCACCCAGATCCGGGCGACCTTGAGTGTGTGCTCCTCTGGCCTCCTGCTTCCACCTCCTGGGTGCTGAGATCACCCATGTGTGCTCTCAGGCCTGGTTTATGTGGTGCTCGAATGGAGCCCAGGGCCTCATGCATGCTAGGCAGGCACTCGGCCAACTACGTCCCCAGCCCATTAAGGAGATTTCAGACCTGAGTCTACAAGGCATCTCAGTCAAAACTCTTAAATACAAGTGAACATAGTGAAACATGAAAACGCCTTCAGGCAGCAAACATGTCAACTAAAGGTTATAAAACTACAGCAGTGTGTGTGTGTGGGGGGGTGTAGTTTAAAAACCAGACAATTCTAGCTTACCTCTGTCCCCACAAAGAACTTGGTGCAGAAATCATCTATCGGCTTGAGCATATTGGTTAACCCAGCCTCGAGGTTGTGGTAGGGGTTTATTTCGGCTGCCTTCAGGGCTCTGATCTGGTTTAACATCTTGTCTTTCTGAAGAACATGGATAGAAGAAGTACCTGTTTAGAGAAAAAGACATAACATATTTGCCGTTGCTTGCCACACGCATCTATTACGTTCGTCCCCTTCTCAATAAGGCATCGGTTAAGTCTGAGACTCAGCAGGCTTCAGCTTAGCTGTAACTCCCCACCTTTTCAGACCACCACCAACTGTGTCATAATGTATGTATGTATGTATGTATGTATGTATGTATGTATGTATGTATATATATATATATCGCATTAGAGCTGAGTGTGCAAGCAGCATAAGGGACAGCTGTTCTGGAGGCCGACAGACTGGGATATTTTTTCTCGTATTTGATGTTATTTTACTTTTTTTTTTTTGCAAAAAAAAAACCCCGCTACTTTATTTAGATCTTTACCTAAAAATGTAAAAAGTTTTTATTGAACTGTGTCTAGGGGCCACTAACTTCCGGGTCCTAAGACGGTGGACAAAAGGAGAGGTCTTTGGTCACTAGATGGCGACAGAGTGCCAGAAAACCGAGCGGATTCAACAGGGGCAGGTGAGTCGTGGTCCAAGCCAGGGCTGGATCAAAAGGCAAAATGCCACAGGAAAGTCCTGTGTGCACTCCGCTGGCCAGATCCAGGCTGGCCAGAATAGGTGTGTAGCTGGCAGTGGGCCAAAACCACTATCTAATAAAATTCTTAAAGTTGGCTATTCACCCAGGAGGCAGGAAGTGGCCAACCTTTCTGAGACCCTGGGATTGTGGGTAACATGAACTTTTGTATAGGCCGTGTGTGTCTCTGCTGGGAACATATCTTTTGCTTCTATGATGTGGTTTATCCGAAATGCTTTTCTTTAAGGATAACTTATAACATCATGTTGTCCAGAAAGAAAATAGTCATTTGATGGCATGTCTTCCTGTTTGACAACTTAGGGGTGTGCTACAAGCTACTTACTTTAAACAGGCTTTTCCTTAAGTGCATGCAAATGTATTTGATATCTGCTCCACCAGAATATTAGCTCTGTGAAAGGAAAGACTTATCTTTAAAAAGATTTATTATGTTAAATTGTGTGTGTGTGTGTACACGTGTAAGTGCAGATGGCCGCTCTACGAGAGAGGGTGTCAGAGCCCCGGAGCAGGAGTTGGGCAGTTGTGAGTCATCTGCCGTGGGTGCTATGAGCTGCACGGGTCCTCCAGAGGAGTAGCATGTGCTCTCGCGGGCTAAGCCATCTCTCCCGCTGTGTTCTCGGAGCCTGGGGCTTTCTGAGAGCTTAAGAAGTACTCGTTGATTGAATGTAGTGTGAGCCTGGCGCCTAGCATGTGTGAGGCCCTAAATTCACTTCCCTGCAGCACGAAAGGAAGGAAGGAAACAGGAATTTTAGGATTTATGTTTCTAAAGGCAGAACTTCAACATTTGAAGCAGCAGCTGAAGGCCAGCCAGTACAGGGACTGACGAGTGTGCAACAACAGAAGATCACATCCATGCCTCTCCCTCAGCAGTCGCTAGGACTGAGTCTCCGCGCGCTGTTGCGATTTCTGTAACTTCAGTTCATGACTCAAGGTCTACTGATGTCAGGAGAGAGCAAATGGAAAATTCCAGAAGCACCTCATTTTAAGTTGCCTGTCAGTCTCCTCAGGGCAATGAGACCTGGTGCCATCTGGTTCCATGTGGCTAAGGTGTGAGTTGCCCCTGGGGCAGCACATCCGCTGGACAGGGCACCTGCCCATCAGTCACGTAGCCATCCTGCTAATCAGATAGACAGTGGTGGCACTGCAGAGCTCGGGCTCCAGGGACCCAGTCCCCTTTAACTTACTAACGGTGCCAAAGTGCAGATCAGTGAGACTGGTGAAGCCGCAAAAACACGTCAAGTGAAAAGCCGGAAGCACAACCCAGTACGTTTAGGGACCGATTCATGGAAGCTTTATTCCAGGATACAGTCATAGTGCTGTATTTTATGAATAGTTCCATTGTTAGCGTTTTAATTGTCTTGTTTACAGAGCAAATCTGTGTGTTTGTGTCTTGAAGAGGCTATTGAAGATCTTGGAACTCATCCCTCACAGATGGCAGGACCACTGCCTGCTAGCTTACTGGGCTAACAAAGCTTACAGAGCTTCTTGGAAGTCAGGGCCATGACCCCATGTCATAACTGAGCCTGGGGTGGGCATCACTAAAAATCAGTAAAAGTCTTCTGACCCTGGGCAGCTGGCACACATCTTTAATCTTAGCGCCCAGAAGGCCGGTGGAGCTCTGTGAGTTAGTCTACATTGTGAGTTCCATGACAGCCAAGAATTTGTAAGGAAGATCCTGTTTCAAACAAATCCTACCCAATAATGGACTTTAAACAAAAGTTGGAAATTTTACAACTGAATCCTTGGGGACAAGGCAAGTGAATGAGAAACGCTTCAGCTGCTGGGTAGTTCTGTGCACTTTGTACGTTTCCAGGGCACTTTGCTCTCCAGTCGAAGCACTCAGCAAGCAGACACTCCGAGGGTTCAGGCAGCTTGTGCACACCCTTCCATCACTTTCCAAAGAGGTATGGATTGAGCCAAGCTAGATTTAAAAATGAATTTTCCTCTTTCATTTGGTTTAATTTATCATGGTGCCATGTAGCTGTTAGCTTAAAAATTATAATGATAGAAATTGGTTTCTTTGTGTTTCATAATTGATTTGGCTATGCTTGAGATAAGTTTCGGTCTATAAAATTATTCTTTTTTATAATAATACACATCCCTTAGGTGGGCTTCGCTCAACAGTACATTTGATTTCTATGTTCTTTGAGGCTTTCATACTTGTTTACAATGTATTTTGGTCATATCCACCGTACTCGTTATGGCTAAGATTGCTGGGATGAAACACCACGACCAAAAGGCAGGTGGGGAGGAGGAGAGGGTTCTGCCACTCACAGTTCCATAGGACAGCTCATCATTTAAAGCAGTGAGGACAGGAACTCAAGCAGGGTGGCAACCTGGAGGCAGGGGCTGACGTACAGGCCATCTCAGGGGCTCCTCAAGTCCAGTGTTCAAAACCAGCATGGGCAATAAAACAGGTAGAACAGACAGAGACAGAAAGACAGACAGACAAACCACATACACGCACACACACACACACACATGCAGCACTCTTAGGGCTTACAAAGCTGAACCACAGAATTCTGTGGCGCCCTTTGTGTCTTGATGACTTTAGTACAGGCCATCTCTCTTACAGCTATTATAAACTTGAATTCTTCTTACAAATCAGACTGTTCCAGCAGGTAACTCACATTAGACATAGACAGATATGAACGCACCAAAATGAGCTTTTGATGGATAAAGGCAGTTAGTTAGTTACCTTGTATTTTGCAAAGAAGAGGGTCTTCGCCCAGGCTCAGCTTGGTTGGACAGTGATCTAAGCTCGTTTCCCCCTTAGACAGCTTTATCTGTTGGAAGAACATAAAAGAAAGTTACATGCTTAGCAAACCCTTGCATTTTTTCCTTTACCTGTCCCCTCTGCTCCTAGATGGTAACAAACTTACCTTTTACTTCCCTGCCCCTCCTTTATCCCAGTTACTTTTCCCCATGGAAAGCATCTAAATCCATATTTCTAAGACCATGCAACCAAGGGAAGCTTGCCTGGGCGCAATCGCACGGCGTCTTCTTTCTTTATACGTTTTATATCCATCCCCAAACTCACCTTTAGGAGTTGTGGCTTAAAACAATGATTTAGTGCCCTGATCCCTAAATCCTTCAGTAGAATGAAGCTTCAGAAGGGGCCTGGCTTCTACCTGGATATCTACTGGTCTGATCAAGGACACGCTTTACCCTGAATGATGGATGTGGCTCTGTGCCTACATTGTGTGTTCATGGTCAGAATAATAAATGGCCGTTGGGTTTCTTCCTGTATGGCAATCTCCCCCTATTTTCTCCCTCTGACTGTTTATCTCCTCGCTATGCGATTAGTCTTGGGTACATTTGCATATTCATTTGTTTTACATCTCAGCAAATCTTACCCAAGACAATTTCTTTCCTTTCTTAAAAATTGCTTTAGATTTATTTCACCTTATGTGTATGGGTGCTTGGCCTGTATGTATGTGTGTGCACCATGAGCATGCTTCGTGCTCACAGCGGCCAGAAGAGGGCATCCCATGCCCTGCAGCTGGAGTCAATGCTGGTTGTGAGCCACCACGTGGTTGCTGGAAAGGAACCCATATCATCTGCAAGAGCAGCAGGTGCTCTTAACACGCTGGGCCGTCTCTCCAGCCCCCTCCTCCAGAAATTATTAATATTCTCATTCATGTTCTTTCCCAGCTACCTCAGAAATAGTTTCACCCCTCCAAGCTCCTTCTCTGGGAGCAAACACCCAGGAGTGTCAATGTGATATTCATAAATCAAAAGAAAATATAAACATCAAGTTTGAAATTAGAATCACACATCTAAAGAAAAGATCTCCACATACCCTCCACATGTTCCCATACACTGCCTGGCTATTTTCAAGGTGAATTGCCCACTCAAGTTAAATACAGATGACTTCTCAGCTCTGTTTGCAGCAGTATTAGCCTATCATTTCTTACTACTGAGGTTTAAAATGTGCAGATTTTTCCTATTGAAGTGGGGAAAATTAGCTTTCCTGGGCCCACCTGAGTAGCAACCAATCTTCGAGGAACCAATATGCAGCTAAAGAATCATCACTCAGCTGTTTTTAAATGTAGCTTGCTTATACAGGAAATACCAGCCCCGAGTTCACTGCGATTTGGGTGTCTGTTTGGGTCTAGATCAGCATCAGTCATTATGGGCTGAATGAATGAATGAATTAGTGAACACTGAGATCCTGTGCTAGTCTGAACCATTCTTCATTTGGAGGGTGGGTGCACGGTGCAATCTAGGCAGAATGTGTGGGGTGTCGGATAGAACCACGCCCACGTTGCTTACTCTAGACAGGGGTTTCCAGGACAGATCCAGGTGTAAGAAAGTCGACGGCACATCAAAGGGAATTTCAATGGTTTCTTCTTTCTTTTTCTCTGCTACTGGTTGTTGGGAATTTGTGTTGTTGTTGGTTGTGGCTGTGGCAGTTGTTGTGGCTGCGGCGTTCGTTGCGGCTGTGCTTGTAGGTTTTAGGGGTCTAATATCCCAAAAACATATTGTGCTAAAAGAAAGCTCATGTGATTAGTATTATTATTTAATTAAGAACAAGCAAGAGGCACAATGTCTAGACATCACGGGTGGCTACATGTTAACATGGCAACTTCCTAGTGTTTCTGAAACTAAGCTTTTATGAAATGAGGCCATTCTGTGTTTCATTTCCAAAAAGATTTGATTTTTAACTAATAAGTTTGTGTGTGGCTGCACGTGACTTTGTGCATGTGAATGTGGTGTTCATGGAGGTCAAACAGAACCTTGGTTTCCTGGAGCTGGAGTTTCAGGAGGTGCTGAGTTTTCTCATGTGGGTGCTGGGAACTGGGCCTGACCTCGGCAGGAGCAGTCAGAGCACTGCGTCATCCCCCCCAGCACCACGCTCCATGATTTACAAAATCATACCATGCGTATAGGTGTTTGATTTTCTTTGTCTCGATGGTAATACAGGAGAATTCAATTTGGAAACTGATGACTTTGAAAAGGAATATAAGAGCTTTATTAAGATACAACTCATCTATAATAGCTCATCTAGCTCATCTATCAAAAACACATTTTTAATGATGGTTATTAAAGCCTCCAGGGCCTTTAGTTGAACCCCACAGTTTCTGCTCCATCTAGCTTCCTTGTCATAAATACCATGTCATTACTTTTTGTCTGGACCAAAGATTTTTTGTTTTTGTTTTTTGGATTTTTGAGTCAGGGTCTCACTACATAATTCTGGTTGTCCTGGAACTCACTATACACACAGGCTGGGCTCAAACTCACAGAGATCTACTTACCTCTGCTTCCCCAGTGCTGGGGTTAAAGGTGTGTGCCACCACACTGAGATTTAAAGATTTTTTTTTTAAAAAATAGGACCTTACCATATAGCTCCGGCTGGACTTAATTCATAATTCTCAGGCTCCAGTCTTTTGAGTGCTTTGATTATGAGCTACAAAGCTGTTTTTAATAGTATTTTTTTTCTGGTATTTGGAGGCTAGATAAGCATTATTACTTATCTAGATAAGTATTAAATTTCCCATGTTGTTATGAATTCTTAATTCTATAAATGGGCCGATGCAGTTTTATCTAAATGAATAGCCTCTGACATGTCTGTCAAATTATAACAACACTTTTCTACTGTTAGGAAGCCTTCCGGTCCCATGTGAGATGAACTGAATGTGAACAGCGTATACCATAGATTGACAAATACGGTCTATGAAGAAGCAGATACTGCTATGCACGAATACCAATGAGAAAGTGTAGTTAACTATGTTTTCTATTACGGTTATTATTCTTACCATTATTACTACTGTTGTGTGCACGATGTGTCTGAGCGCGGACACTGGCATGCCATGGGCATGTGTGGTACCCAGAGGACAACAGCTGACAGTTGGCGCTCTCCTCCACCCTGGCTCCCGGGACTCTAACCCAGGTTCTCAAGCTTTTCTGCCAAGGGCTTTTACCAGCTGAGCCTTCTTGCTGGTTCCCGTTTTCTTATTGTTTTCAAATTTATCCCCATAAAAAGCTCTTTTGTTCTCTTTTGGCTCGAAACCTGCTTTGTAGATGACTTGGCTTCACAATCTTAAGATCCTGGCCTACTGGAGCCTCCTGAGCACTGAGACCAAAGGCACACACCACATTGCTCCAGGTCAAAGTTCATTTGTTTTAAATGTCAGCAACACTATACAATTCTCCTTCAGTCATGTTAGGTTATTGCTGTAGTAACGATTATGGAATGAGTGAAGAAAAAGATGGGTTTTAGGAACATCGAAGCAAAAGAGCCTAACTTGCAAAGGGTTTGGGAAATGTTTGAAATGAAACTTACCAATCTGCTGAGCACGTGACCAGCTGACAGTTTATCCCACTTCGATTTTCAAAGACAGAGCCCATTCTGTTAATCTATTTAAAACGTTTGAAGAAAAGAAAATTTGGTAAACTAACAATAATAAGTTCCTTCTAAGGCTGCCTCTGGTTTCCCTAGCCTTCAGTATTTCACCAGGTTTACATGTATGAAGTTCCGAAAGCATAACGACTATTATTAAAAAAGCAAATTCTGAGTAGCTAGAAATGATTTTTCTCATAGCTCTTTTCCTCTTTTAAAAAGTTTTTCTTCTTTTAAAAGATATCATTAACACTACCATAGACATTTGAAATCTGAGTTTTAAGATAAAATACAACTGTACTTTGAATTCTTATCCACTCCTTGTTCACAGAAATATTTTTATACAGTTTTAATTAAGGGTTGATTCTCAGATTCTCCAATTCACAGTGTGAATTTTAACTGCATGTTCACAAAGTATTTTAAATGTTTTATAAAATGTAGGTGATACACATCGTTTAATGATCCACTAGTTTTAGAAATGCAGGCTCTTTCCATTTTCCACTATCGACTGATAACTAAGCCAAATAGTTTCAGGAGACTATTAAACAGGTAAGAGCCATAGAAAAGGGGATAAGTCTCGAGGGAACTGACGGTGACTGGGCATAGTGACAGGTGACTTTAATTCCTCGTCTACATAGAGAGGTCCAGAATAGCCAGGGCTACATAGAAAGACCTGTCCCCCCTAACATAAAAGAACAGAGTCTAGAAGATAAAAGGAAACGGATGGCGTCCCCTGTCAAATTACTACACAGCCTCGCAAGCACACAGAGGATCTCCAGGATCCACTCACGCTCTTAGAAGATCCAAAGTCGACACTAACTACTTGTTAAGGAGGTTAACATGTTCGGGAGTAACTTGTGAGGTTGGCTCTCTCAAATGTATATGGAAAAATGGCTGTCTTGATAGGGTTCATGTGTAAAATAGTAGACAGCAAAGGGGCTTTAGCAGGGTTGGGTGAGGGGGAGATGCTGCGACCAGGCATGCAGGCATCCTGCCAGCCAGGTAACCGCAGTCCAGGCTAACCCACCCTCAACTCCCAACCCTTTCTGGTTGTGTGTGAAATGCCAACTTTCATTGGATCTCTACTGAGGCCACCCTGATGGTCTCAGAGATTCATGACTGTAGGATCTTATATTATTATCTTTGTCAACTCAACACAGCCTAGGGTCAACTGAAAAGGAAGCCTTGGTTGAGGAATTGCCTAGATCCAACTGACATGCATATGGCGTGTCTGTGGAAAATCATCTTATTCCTTGGTGCCTGAGGGTCCAAACCACTGTGGGCAGAACCATCCCTGAGCAGGTGATTGTGGGCTGTATAATTCCATGGTCATGAACGTCTTTAATCTCAGCCCTTGGGAGATAGAGGCAGGCAGATCTCTGTGAGTTTGAGGCCGGCCTGGTCTACAGAGCAAGTTCCAGGACAGCCAAGGCTACACACAGAAATCCTGTCTGGAAAACAAACAAACAAACAAACAAAAAAAAAAAAACCAAAAAAGCTGGCTAAGCACAGTAGAGCTGTCAAGTGGTATTCCTTCAAGGTTTCTGAGTTAAGTTACTGCCCCGATTTCCCTCGAGGAGGGACTTGGAAGTGTAAGCCAAGTAAACCCTTCCCTCTTCTAAGAGGTTTAGTAAAAGCATTGCATTGCAGTAACATAAAGGAAGCTAGAACAAACCCCTGAAACTGCAATACTACTTCAGAAGCTTGAACAAACATATTTTATAAACTAGGCAGGGACTGTGGCTAGCTCAGTTGGTACAGTGCTTGCCGAGTGTGCTCAGAACCCTGGTCTGACCTCCAGCGGCACCACATACACAGGGCATGGTGTACACATTTGTACGCCCAACACTTGGGAGGTGGAGACAGGGGAGTCAGAATTCAAGGCCATCCTTGACTGCATAATAAGTTCAAAGCTGGCCTGGGATACGTGAGACACTGTATCAAAACAACAACAACACAAATATAACAGAATTTGGGCTTGGTGGTTAAGGGGACTGGCTGCTCTTCTAGAGGATCAAGGTTTGATTCCCAGCACCCACACAGCCATCAACACTCACCTCAAATGAGTCTGGCAGCCAGTGTATATCTGTGATTACTTTCCTATGTCCATTTTCTATTGAAGACACTGCACAGTGTCTGATGTACATTGCTTCTTTATTACTGTCTGGTTCAAGGAGAAACATAGGCTAGAGAAATGTTAAAAGAATATTAGATTTCAGAGAGGAGATGGGTGATCTCCACTTCACCGGCAATTGCAGTTAAAATGGAAAAACCCAGAGTGGTATCAGTTTAGGTAAAAACAAATTAGTGTTTCAGTATACCACAAATTTAGTAACAGACTCACCAACTTTCCCTTTCAATGGAGTCCAATCTCTAAACTTCACAAGGATTATGGACCCAATCTATTCTTGAATGAGTGTTTCCATGGGCACAGGGATGCATACCTCCTACCATTCCTCAGGGAGAGCCCTGTGGCTCCCAAGGCTGGAGAACTGGGATTGGAGGGACGTGTGAAAAGGAGGGTAAGTACTGACATGGAGGTTGATTGCTTTTTCCAGTGCCCCTGATGGAGTCCACAGCCTCATGGAACCATTACATTTTTTTTTTAATTTAAAATCAACATTAATATATTTCATACATGTGTACATGTGTGTGGGTGTGCTTGAGTGTGGAAGTCAAATCTCTCCTTTCACCTTCCACCATATGGGTCTCAGGGATGGAACTCAGTTCACCAGGCTTGGGGACGGCACTTTTATCCAATGTCACCCTTTCCTCTTACACATGTGACCTGGCCCTTGGAGAGGCGAGGTGGCACGTGCAAGCTCAGAGCCTGTGAGACAGCACCTGGGTACCCAGACTTTCTGTCCTTCCATCCTAGGCTCCTTCAGGAAAATCACTTTAGGCAAATCATTTGCTTCTTTCATTTTCTTTAACAAAAATATAGCAGCAAAAACCCATATAATCGTGTGCTGGTCAAAGAACCTTGTTTTATTATGTTTTTAGTGACCGCCTCCATAAAAAGTGATTCAGAAAATGCCTACAGACAGATTAAAGAATGGAAAAAAATATTGCCATGTTTCTTGTGCGGAGTCTTTACAAAGATTGGCGACCCTGTTATGTGTGTTTTGCGAACTCTGGAACGGAGAGGAGCATCCCTGTGAGAAGGAAGCTAGAGACAGCCAACCTTGAGAGTGGCCTTTTTACTTCTGCTGCCGCCGGTCTTGATGTTTTCTATGCGGTCTGCGTGCGCTGTGATATCCCAGAGGACGATCTAAAACAGAGAGAAAGGTGAGCGCAGCACTTTCAGGACACAGAGGACTGGGTTTGAGAGACGGCTTTGTAGGAAGCGATTGGTATGGAGCCTGAGAAAAATCAATCACCTTAGGGCATACTCAGATCTAGCTTGAGGCCTACGTAACTCGCGACTTCTAGAGCAGATACTGAGAGAGTTTTCCTCTCTCTAGCAGATACTGAGAGAGTTTTCCTTTCTCCAGCAGATACTGAGAGAGTTTTCCTATCTCTAGCAGATACTGAGAGAGTTTTCCTTTCTCCAGCAGATACTGAGAGAGTTTTCCTATCTCCAGCAGATACTGAGAGAGTTTTCCTTTCTCCAGCAGATACTGAGAGAGTGTTCTCATCTCTCCAGCAGTGTCTGCCACTCCTTGTTCTATGCTCATGGATGCTGTTATTGAGCAAATAAACGCAAGACAAATAGCGGGCACTTCCCCATGCTTTGGTAAGATTTTGTTCCTTGTCCTGCTCTGAATATAGGTATAGCTGCTTCCGACCTGGGGAGAAGCAGAATTTACCCAGATTCTCAAGAATTAAGTACAAACTTCCAATCACGGGGGAGGAAAGGCAGACAAATGATCTTACTTGCCTCTAACTGCTACCTCAGGATTTGTGTGTTACTTGGATGGTACTTCTTTTAAAAACAAGAACAAAGTAGAATATACAACGCCAGGCCAGGGCAGTGGTCAATGACTAGCCAGCGTGTCGGTATACAAGATGGTCACAGACTGCCATTGTTGGAGAACATTGTGCCCCTTTCCACAACATTCTAAAACAAAATCATATCGTTTTTGTCACAGATCAAAGGCACTTCAGACTTTCTTGGTTTAGGGGATGGGTCATTACTACAATCTCAGCAGCTGCTGAAGAAACACCAGGGAGGTGTTTGCTTTTCTGATTTTCCTGCTGTTCTGGAGAAATGTACTGGAAGCTGCTGATGTGTGAATCTAAAGAATTGTCTCAGCCACACACAGAAAGAACAGATGCCTCTATTTTTATTAATGGGCTTGGGTCTCATATAGCCCAGACTGACCTTGAACTATCTGTGTAGCCAAGGATGACCTTAAACTCTGGATCCTCCTGCCTCTGCCTCCCAAGTGCTGGGAGTGCAGGTGTGTGCCCCCATTCTCTGGGGGATCCAATTCAGGGCTTTGCAGTCTCTGGGCAACCCTCTCCAGCTACATCCTGTGCACTAAGTGAAGTTTCTAATTGTCAGACTCACTGATTGAAATAGCTTGAAGCTTAGACCATAGCAAGGCTTTAAGGTTTGTGTTTGGCTTCCCTAATACAACATTGGAGGGTAGAATCTCAATGTGGTATGAAGTATATGTCTTAGAAGAAAAATGAAGGAAACATAGTAAATTCAAGCAATGGTTTCTTTCCTAAGAGGCAGCAATGCTTGTAGCTTATTGCATTGGTTAGTTTTTATTGAAACTAGAGTCACCTGGGAAGAGGGCGGCATTACCTAAGTCAGCACGACCTGTGGGCATGTCTTTGAGGCATTTTCGTGATTGCTAATTGATGTCAAAGGGCACATCTTGAGAGGTCAATGCCTAGCCAAGTGGGTCTGGGCTGTATAAGTGAAAAAAGGATAGATCTAACTGAGTTTTGTTATCCTAACTGCATTATCTTATGTGTATCTTTTTTTGAGACAGGGTTTCTCTGTGGCTTTGGTGCCTGTCCTGGAACTAGCTCTTATAGTCAAGGCTGGCCTCGAACTCACAGAGATCCACCTGCCTCTGCCTCCCAAGTGCTGGGAATAAAGGCGTGTGCCACCACCCCCCAGCTTCCATGTGTATCTTAAGTGCCAATTCCATGATTGACCTATCTTTCTACTCAAGTCATAGCACAGTGGTTGCCATATGGCCAACATGCCTTCCCTGTGCCCTACTGCACCCTTGAGTTCTAAAGTTACCCCAATCAAAACTTCTTACAGCGTCAGTAAACACCTGAAGACAATTCCTAAGTACCTGTCCATTTATACAGCCTCCAGCGATGATGTTAGGGTCACTCGGACAGAATTCAAAGCAGAAGATGTCATCAGGGCTCTCCAGCATCAACTAAAGTCAATCCATGCATCAAAAAGAACAAGAAAATCTATTACATAATATTGAGATGGGGAGAAGTCTAATTTTGTAGCTGTCTATAAATAATGCACATTTGAGCTAGCTCTCAGAGGCACTTTTGTTGAATTTTATCATGGACGTTGGTTCCACCTATGAGATTGCAATCTGCGAAGAAAGAAACCTATTTCCTGTGATATACAACATTAGGAGATCATGAAATAATTTGCAGTTCAAATTTTTCTAAAGACTTGAGAACGTGGCATTTGAGAAAGTTAAGCTTTTGGTGTGCTGTCCATCTGTTACCTGAGGGTGTATGGGGTCAGAGAAACTCCAGAAAAGAATCAGGGATGGCTGTAGCAGTAGTTTACCCGAAAAGTGGACTCTCTCTTCGTAGGAGAGGCGCACAGCCACCGACACGACTATGAGTCCTGTTGAACCAAACACAAGTACCAAGCAGTCAGCAGTCCCCGTGCACAGAGACCCCCACACTCCATGCTTGCTGTAGTGGTAGATTTGATGTTGTGGGCATGAGCTGCATGTCCCTTAGCACTGAAAGCGTAGCTGGTGCAAACTGAGATGTGCAGTCCGCAGAGCCAGCTTTTTTGGAAGACTTGGTAATAAAAATATGATTTTGTCTTTACTTGTGTGACTACGTGTCTGTCTCTGTGTAGTATGCACATTTGAGTGCAGGTGCCCTGGGGACCAGTAGGAGGCATCAGATTCCCCAGAGCTGGAGTTACAGGTGTCAGTGAGCCACCTGGTGTGGGTGCTGGGAATGAACTCTGGTCTCCTCTAAGAGCGGCTTGTGCTCTTGACCATTGAGCCATCTCTCCAGCCTTCAAGAAATATTTTTAATCAGAAAAAAAAAATGTCAGTGAGGAGGGCAGGAAGGGAGAAAGTGAGCAGAGACTTAATTTTTTCCCATGGCTACACTTGAACACATCGTTTGCTTTCCTTGAGGTATCGAGCTCTTTAAAGGTGTCTGTCTGCCCAGAGGGTTAGGGTAGCACATTCAGCACGGGAGTCTGGCAGGCCCCAGGCAAAGGCAGCCTCTTCGTTCACTGTCCCTGCAGCTGTGTGGCCTGAACAAATCTTTTCCCCAAGTGTGTGTGGGAAATGCTTGCCTGGCAGGGCCCTGGCACTTAGCAAGCCTTGTATGTTTAGCTGAAGTCAGTCTCATCTTCAGTCTTAGATACTAAAATAAGACTTTTCCTTACCGTAGATGGTCGGGTGCCACGAGACACAGGTAATCATTTTCTCCATGGTGCTGTGAAGGTCTGTAAAGGACTGGTACTCTTTCAGGTGGGTGTCGCTCTTGTCCCCAAAGGTGCTTTCTTCCTCTGCAAGGTTCTTCCAGTCATTGATAAATGTGTTCATGATTTCATTTTGCTGAAGGGCTATTTCAACACTGTTTTATTTTTTTTTAAAAAAGAAGCAGCCGACATGCTATGTTTTAGTATCAATGGCATTGGAACTGTCATCACAGACACGAGGATGGTTGAGGAGGCGTGTGTGCCTGTGAGGACTATTCTTGCTCATAACCCAAAACTGCACAGCATGAGTCCCGTGGAGGGCAGGAATCACTGAGACTCGTTCACTCATGTCCCACTAACAACTGTCCCTATATTTCTATGTGTCACACAGGAAGCTGCTTCAGGAGACACCATTATTAAAAATAACTGGGTGCATATTATGTTTAAAGTTTTTAACAGATACTTTCTTACCTTGTGGACACGTTTTTGAGAAAGTCGACCAAAGACTTGGATTGTTCCAGGCTTTCTTTTTCCTCTTCTGAAAATTCCCTTGGATAATACTGTGTAGTCGCATTTCTAGGAAATGGCCTAATAGTTAAAAGAAAGTTGAATACCAAACTTGGATCAGAGAGAAGCAAATATAGGTAATGTCAGAGCGGGCTTGGGGCGAAAGGTAGATAAGAAACGGAAGAGGATGTGGAGTGCAGCGCTGGTTATGTCCAGGGGAGCAAGGACAGCTGCCATGAAAGTGGCATCAGGCAATAGCTGGAGCAGATGTGTTATTGTTGGGTTTCGAGGATGGTGTTTTAAATGTACACATCTCCTCTCTGTCCTATCATCTCTGCATCTTGCCACTGCTTAAATTAACAGTGGCCACATTTTGCCTGGTTTAATTATAGCCACTTCCTACCTGGTCAGCCTGTTCCATTTACAGCTTCCTCTACCCTGCCCCCCAGCACACACCACCACGGATCATTGTTACACTGTACATCAAGTCTCCTTTGTATGAGAGCTCGCCAGCAGTTCCTGCTGGCCCACTGCTTTTCTGTGCGCCACACTGTGGAGGAAATGAGACTTTAGATGCTGTTCAAAGCGTTCTGGATGGAAGTTTCTTGTTTTTTTCATAAGCGATAGTGGCCCAAATAATAAATCCAGCCAATGAAGCCAGGCAGTCTGACACGGGGTGCAAAAATGGTCACTTAGAGCTGGTGTGGTGGCACATGCCTGTAATTAATCCCAGCATTTGGGAAGCTGAGGCAGGAGGATTGCTGAAAATTGAAGATTAGCCCAAAATACATATAGCAAGTTCCAGGCCAGCCTGGACTAAATAATGAGACCCTATCATAAACAAAGTCTCTCAGCAGGAAGACAGTAACACAATTCCAGGTGAGAACCAGCAAGCACTGTGATTATTAATACCATTTCCCATTGTCCTGCTTCATAGTTTTAACATATATTTATGTCGTGTTCCCTAAGAGTTTAAAAAGAGAGTTATTGGGCACAATTCAGTCTTCTGAATTGAACACACTTTTGTGATGGCTGTACCATGTCATACCTACCATCTTGTCTGAGTGCTTGTGCCCTTGACTTCAGGAATGACTTGCAAGCCGATGTCTTTCTCAGCTTGTGTGAGTGTGTAATTTTTATCAACGTAGGAAGCACACTCAATGTAGGCATCTTTGACGCTAGAAGCATTCTGGTCTCTGAAAGCCACGGGGGCACCAAATTGACTTCTTTTCCTAGAAATCATGTACGTCACCTGCAACACACAATAGGCAGCAAAGAAAACCCAATGAAATCTCTGGAGAGAAGTGGGTGTGAGTGTTGGTTTACCCAGACACTCGCAGACTGCTGTGGATTCTTGCTGTCCCTCTCGAGCTTTGGTTCCCACAGCCTGGAGCCACTATTCCTCGATGAAGCCATGGTCACCATGACTGAGGCCTCCTTGCCTGTCAGAAAGACAAGCAGTGACTGAGAATTTACATCTTGACCAGTAGTGGACTGGTGTGAGGCTTCAGAAGTCCATCTCCATGGCTTCTCTTTGGGGTAACCCTGAGTGTAATTTGTACTCCCGAGTTCCTTTATGAACTCAGGACAAAGCCTTCCTTCTAGAGACAATGGCAAGCTTGCTCCCTCGGAGGGCTTCCTTCCTGCGCAGCACCCCGCTAAGCCAACTGCACCCAAGCCTCCCCTCAAGAGCTGCTCTGAGAGGGAACACTACTGTGTTCCCTTTCTACTGCTGCGGTGATCAATGACCACAGCTGGGGTGGCTTAAAACATAGGGGTTAATTCTATGTTTAGTCTAGCCATATAGGCTAGACTGCTGAAGTTGTCTAGTTGGGGGGCAAGGGAGAACTTGACCTTGCTTCTTTCCCAACCCCTGGTACCAGCTAGCAGTGCTCATCATTCCTTGATCATAGAGGTCTCCACAGTCTCCAAGCAATGGGGATTGAGCCGGGGGCTCGAAAGGCCTGAGAGCCAATTCTCTGTCTCTTCCATGTGGCATCCCTGCCTACCATCTATACTTGATCAACTTCTCATAAGAACACTAGTCAATAGATGGGAGGGGTGGCATAGGGGGAGCACGAGGAGGGGAGAGAGGGGAACGTGGTTGGTATGCAAAATGAAAATAAATTTTCAAATACAAAAATTAAAAAAAAGAACATAGTCAAATCAGATTAGGAACCTAGTCTATGTGTGACCTCATTATAGCTTATATATAGCTCATTATATATTAGCAAAGACCCCTCCCCATTTTACCAGTAATGTTACACTCTGGGGCACTAGAGGTCAAGAGATTTTTTAAAGATATCCTTTTTTTGGGGGGGGGCAGATTTAATTCCTGACACCCACCAAAGAAAAAGACCATTCTTTGTTGGGAGCTGTAGATCCCTGGCCCCTTGCCTTTCTTTGCCTGCCTTAGACCCTTTGCCTGCTGGAGTGAACTGAGCAAAACATCTGTGCCTACAGCTGCTCTGAGCACGAGACCTTGATGGCAGGGGAGTTTGGAATGAGGCCTGCCCCTGAAAGATCCCGAGAGCTGGGTGTGGCTAAGGATCCCTATATAAGCTTTCTCTGAGCACAATAAACTTGGAATTGAATCTTGTATGAAGGACCACCCGTGTCCGTGTCTCTCTCTGTCTGTCTCTGCCTATGTGTTTTTAAGTCTCTCAGCCCCATTCCAGCTTGCATACATCTCGGCCTGGGTGCTACAGGACCATTTGGCTTTTTACAGTTCTTCTATGAGAAAAAGAAGAAACCCCACACTTTCCAATATAGCAAAGTTCAGGCTCTCCCAGGAAAGAACACTTCTAGTTACAGGGGGGTAAAGACTGGACAGCATCAAAGATTCTGACCCGCCTTTTTGATTCCTTGATGGATTCTTCCTCAATTTCTTTCTCACTTCCCAGAGATACCCACGGCTTGGAGACCGGCGGTTTGTAGATGTACATGTCTTCTGGAGCATGCTCCTTGGGTTCTTCTTGTTCCTCTGGCACTTCTGGGGTCTAGGGCATAACAGAAGCATTTTAGAACATCTGGCCATCCATATAGTCCATGTGCCTCACACAATTAACTTGACTTTTCTAGGGGTGCATGGAGCGCTTTCTGTATCCTTGCCAACTTACGTGTTCATAAGTCCAGTAAGCAAAAGGGTGGTGGAGGAGGAAGTTGGCCCTTGACCTCTGTCCCAAAGGGCCGGGAGGATGGATGGGAGAGGAGTAAGAGGACTGTTGGCCACTGTATGGGACATGCGACCCAGAAGGAGGGAGTTGGGTAGGCAGGGTTAGAGGTGTGGGGGAGGAGCCAGTATTTCCGGCAGCATGGTCAGGGCAGCATTTTTAGGGTCACAATTCCCAGATAGGTGGGAATCTGGAGGCGCCATGATCCTAGCCAACAGGACAGGTGCTGTGGGACACTGGTTACTGAGGGAAGGATGGGAGCGTGGCACCCAGTGGGCATACGGGAGTTTTGGCCACTTGTTCCACAGCAGCGAAAGTTTTAGATATTTAAGACATATGGTATCAGCCCCAATTTAAAAAGATTTTGTTAAAGGCTGCCCAGGGCCTTTGTGGATCTGGCTTCGAATTGTAGGTGACCATTTTGCAAGTCTATGCTGGGACCGAAGCCTAGTGCAATATATTGACTGTGGTAGGCTTTGAGTCCAAAAACAGGGGGTGTGATAGTCCTTTGAACAGAATGCCTTCTGAGAAAAGGGATAAGGCAGGTCCTTGTCCCGGTAACAGATTGAGGGCCTGGTACGACTGTGCCTTTGGTGGGACCCCTGAAAATCGCAGCAGGCCCTGGGAAAAACAGCTTACCTAGTTGAAAGTCAGTCTTAGCCTGCCGGAGAGCAGGTGTTGGGGAGAAGGGTGTTTTACCACCATTTGGCCCTGCGCCAGTGGGGGAAAAACAGCCCCTTGGTGGAATTTCCAGATTAAAATTTTTTACACCCCATAAGGGGTCCATCATTTGGCAGGCTTTCTGAGATGCAGCAGGGTTTGGAGAGAAATGGGGGAGGGGCTTGGGGTGGAGCTTCCAGCCAAGCAGGGAGGATGAACAGGATATTCCATATGCTAAGAAAGCATAATTTATTGCACGTCTTTACAAATAATACAGATTGCTTAGTTTGGTGGCTAAAATATAAAACTCAGTTTCCCTGGATTTATGAAGGGTTATTTGATAAGAGGAAAGAGAGGAAAGTAATACATACATACATACACACATACACACATATGTGTGTATATATAGTATATATAAGTACATACATCTATATTTATATATAGATATGTGTGTGTATACACGTGTATGTATGTGAGTGTATGTATATGTATATGTGTGTATTCTATTTGGGATAACTCCATCCTGAGGTATAATTTATTTTCCTTAGTTCCTCTACAGGAACTGAGAAAGCTCACCATTCTGAAGCTGAGCTGAGCCCCGGGAACAGAACTCTGTCAAGGGGCCTAGGGATGACCCAGAAGCTTAGGCTTATGATTTTCTTACCTTTAAAAAGTTTTCCTTGCCTTCCTCGGTCCCAATGAGGTAAAAGTTGAGTCCATATTTGAAGTCTTTGTCGTAGACGAGCAGCAGCTCATCCCCAGGATATTCCTGTGGGGATCAACGGAGGGCGAGGGTCAGAGCTCATCACTTTGTGCTGGTGCCAACATCAAATCGACATAGTCTGCAATGAATCACGGTGATGATCTGCCCGCTAAACCAAATCCTCAAATTTAATTAAAACGTTCTCAAAAATAAAATGGATTCATGAAATTTTTACCATGCAATTAAGTGTTTTCTTAGAACATATGTATGAGCACCATCTGCTTCACACATGCACATAATGCACCTGCACTTACAGGGTACACTCACCCAGCCCAACACACACATGCACGCACACACACATATCTACATGCACACACAGTACACACTCATGCGTACACATGCACACACACATGCACACTCATGCGTGCACACTTATGTGTGCACACACATGCAACATGCATACGCACATGCACACACAATTCACACTCATGTGTACACACACATGCACACACACCTTAGAAAAAAGAGCGAGCTTTGTGCACTGCTTGGTGGTGCGGTCTTGGTGCTTGGAGGCAAAGCAGGACCCAAACTATAAATTTAACAATTTAAAACAACATAAGAAAAAAATTTGAGACACGGTCTTTCTTTGCAGCTCAAGGTGGCCTGGAAGTTGCCATATGTCCCAAGTTGTCCTCAGTCTTGTGATCCTCCTGCCTCAGCTTTCCAAGTGCCACCATGCTCAGCTCCATTCCTATTTTAAGCTACGGGGTAAGAATGAACCTTTCACTTGGCATTCTCACATAGGATTTCTGGGGGCTGAACGTAAAGGGAGTGCCAGAATTGAATGCGAAATCATCTCTAACTTGTCCTGGGCTGCTCTTGAGGTAGGACTGAGAGCAAAGATCAAGCCTGTATTTACCCGGACAATTTTTTTCACCGGGTGGAAGTCAGATACTGCGGCTCGGTTCAGCAAGTCTGCCAAGATATCTTCTTTTTTGATGAGCTTATATGTTTGCTCATCTGTGAAATCTTCCTCTGCTCGACAGTTGAATATTTCCTGGGTCTTGGTCGTTAATACTAATGGATAAATCTCTGGGTGGCCTGGGAGAACAAAGTGCAATTGGGACATTAAGTACAACTTAGAATGCTAGCATCAAGGAATGTTCTTGGTTACAGATTTGAGACTCTAAATTTCTCAGTCTTACATCTGAAGTAACTACATTCACGGTAAACATTCTGAACCACAGACTTGAAAGGTAACTCAGTCACTAGCCCTGCCTTGCAGACCTGAGGACCTGGGCTCCACCAGCCGCACCCACGCAGAAGGTGGGCAGCATGGTGGGAACAGAGACTGCCCTTCCATTTCCTGGCTGCCCAGACCCAAATAATCACACAGAAACTGTATTAATTACAACACCGTTTGGCCTATTAGCTCAGACTTCTTGTTAACTAACTCTTACACCTTAAATTAACCCATTCCTATTAATCTATGTTTGGCCACATGCTGTGGTGTTACTTCATTTTTTATATGTCTGTTTCCTTCAAGGCTGGCTTGAATCTCTCTTCTTCGGCAGCTGCATGGCATCTGCCTGACTCTGCCTTCTTTCTCCTTGCATTCATTTTAGTTTTCCTGCCTACCTACATTCTTCCGTGTCACAGACCAAAGCAGCTTCTTTATTAACCAATGGTAATAAAACATATTCATGGCACACAAAGGGAATCCCAGATCATGGTGGGATACCCTCATCCCGCCAGCAATGGTGAGCTGGGGATAGAGACAGGCAGATCTCTGGAGCTCCTGGCTAGGCAGCCTGGCCTACTTGGAGAGGTTCCAGGCCTATGAGAGACCCTATCTCAAACAAGAATGACATTCAAAGGTGTCCTCTGTCCTCTACCTGCATGTACACATGTGTGCACCCACTCAAACACAAACATGCATGCACACACACAAAACCTTGGGCAAAATAAAAATAAAGTGTCAAAGGCTTATTAATATCCTCTAAGAAACATTAATGTTTTCCTCTATTCATCCCATGCAAACCTTTTACCGCTTAACTGTCACCTCCCTTGTATTGCTACTATGACGTTAAATAACATCTCTGAAACACTTTAATTTATTTCTGTATTCGACCATCTTCTTACTGCTGAGTATTCAGTTTTTCTTATTTGTTTCTAATTATTATAACTACTCTTTTAAATTAAAAATGTTTATGAATTGTTCTTGTACTACAAACCATTTCTTTGGGGTAGTTTTAGGGGTGGAAGTACCAGTCTGAAGGTGTGGTGATTTTCTTTTAGGTCCTTTCAACATCTGTCTCTGTCCCTGGTCTTGCTGCTTCCTCCTACCACAGACCAGTCCCTAGCAGTGGCGTGTCCTGGGGGGAGGGGGAGGGGTCAGAGGATGCAACAGGGGAAGGGAGCATTTTACCCGTCATTACGGATTTCTTCCAGAGTCTTACACTATTCAATATCATTAGCCCCTGCCAGGCCTGCCTCTGTCTCCCTATAGCATCTTCTCCCATCTCGGCATTCCTGGGTCCCAGTGGTGATGTCCAGCACACAGACCATGCATTAAAGACTCTGTGGTTTCCTTAGGAAGCTGCTGGGAGGAACTGGGGACTCCTCAGCACCCAAGGTGGAAAAAGAGCAGGTTGTGTAACTTTTTGTGTAGCTTATTCTACTTGTGGGACTCCTAACGATGGGAACAGGGGCTGTCCATAATGCTTCGGCTGGCTCTTGGGACCCTATTCCTCATACTGGATTGCCTTGCCCAGTCTTAATACAAGGGGCAATGCTTCTTCTTACAGCAACTTGATATGCCACGCTATGTTGATACCCATGGGAGGCCTGCTCCTTTCTGAACAGAAGCAGGAGGAGGGGACTGACGATGGGAATAGGTCCTCTCTGGGAGGGGAAACTATGGTGTGGATTTAAAATAAATAAAGTAAACAAATGAAAAGGAAACAAAAGACTATTTATTCTTATTTTATATGAATAGATGTTTTGCCTGTGTACACATCATGCTGTGCACCATGTGCATGCAGTACCGTTGGAGGCCAAAAGAGGGCACTAGGTACACTGGAACTGGATTTATAGTCACTTGTGAGGCACCGTATAGGTGTTGGGAATCAAATCCAGGTCTCTGGAAGAGCAGTCGGTGCTCCTAATCACTGAGCCATCTCTCCAGCCTCTCCTTTCACTTTTACTGGGGTTCTGGGATCAACTGAGGTTGTCAGGTTCGCCTGGAGTGTGCTTTACCCGCAGTCATCTGACTACCCCTTCCTAGTCTCGAACATTTCTTTTTTTAAAGGACTGTTTTGACCAAACCTATTTCTCCACTTAATTTTTCTATTTTCATTGCTATTCTTTATTTTAAAAATTCTGGGGTGTGGGGGTGCAACCCGAGCAGACCCCAAGTTTGGGGCCCATCTGGGCTATGTCGTGAGCCTCTAAACAGCGAATCCCCAGTGCCGCTTCCGCTCACCCATGCTCTCCATGTTCATGGGCTCCTCTTCTTCGGCAACTGAAAGGCAATGGGATATCAAGTTTACAGTTTGAATCAGGTGATCTCCCCTTGCTATGCCACTGTAAAACATCAAACACAAACCATAAATAAAAATATATACTGAAGAATTCAACTACCACCCGACTGGTTACAGGAGAAGCAGGAAACTGTCTTCTTTTTAGTAACACATGTGTGGTCGGTCGCATTTCATTAATATGTCGGGAGAAGGTTAAGCTCCATTCAGTGTTTGTCTGACTTTATAAGAGCAAAAGTATTTCATTTTACTTGATAGATATAGCAAGAGTATATACTCCATAGTACACAGCAACATGCAATAATACCAAATAACACACATAGCAAGAAATAACCCAGTAAAAAAAAAATCCCCTAAACAAAAAGACAGTCCTACCTAGTAATGGTTGTTTGGCCTTCTTTTTGCCCTTTTTCTGGTCCTTGGGGCTCTTCTGCGCTTTTGGTGCCATGGTTCTGATGTAGGCTACATTGAGAGATAGCATTATTAAGTACTGGCTTATACTTTCAGGTATGAAGCATTCTTATTTAGTGAACGTAATATTTTCTAGGCTTAGGGCCTAGACTAAATCAGCAATGAATTTTCAGTAGGAACTCAGGGTTAGCTGTGTACTGTGTCTAAAGGTTTTAGTGCAACAGCCATGTGATTGATAAGACCCCGTTCCTATGGAGCCGTCCCTGCTGCCCTGGGGTCTTATTCTCTGTGGTTGCTCGATGCTGTCTTGGTCTTTGTCTCCTCACAGGTGTCTCAGCTACACAGATGAGCTTTAAGCCATGGGGTGAGTCAGGTCCGCAGCACACACATCTGTGCATAGTTTGTAAATGAATATAACTTAAGTCATACTCCTGTCTTACATGTAACCGTTAAGGTCTTATTTGTGCCGCCTCAGGGTGCTTTGACAGGATATGGCACTGAGCAAGGTCATTCCATGGCATCAAATCCCTGTCAAGATGCCCACCATAGACTCATCCTGTTAGATGGTTAAGAGTGTGATTTCAGAGTCAGGTATAGTGGCCATCCTATGATTGGAGCTCTTGGGGGTGGAAGCAGGAGGATTGTCTTGCACTGCAGCCAGCCTGGGCTACAGAATAAGATGTGGTTTCAGGAGTTTGTGCACCGGGATTTACGAACAGTCTTACTTTTTAGCTGAATGGTCCTGGCAAGCTGCGGACCGTCTTAGTCTCTATGTATTTCTTTGTTTCCCGGGGAAAATGGAATCCATTCAGAAGGCGGTTTTGAGGACTCAATAAAAGTAATAAAAATCAAATCATTATTCAGCTTGTCACCTCAGAGAGGTTTGTCTTATTTTATGAAATCAACATCAGATTGAGCATTATCTTGTAGCTGATGTCTAAGACACCATCAGCTTCTGTTGTTCTTTACCTAATCCCCTCATTACAGAATCGTGACCAAAGTGTGGGTGCCCGAGTGTTTGCATGCATTGCAAACATTATCATTATTGTGTATGTGTATATATGGATGCAGAGGAGGAAGGAGGGTGGCATATGTACCACTGTGCTTGTGTGACAAAGGACAACTCTGTGGAGTCACCTTTATGTGGATTCTGGGATTGAATTTAGGCCATCAGATTTGCATAGAAAGCATTTTTCATGTTGAGCCTTGAAAATCCAATGTGTGTATTATTATTATCATTAACTCTTTTTTTTTGAGACAGGGTTTCTCTGTAGCTTTGGAGCCTGTCCTGGAACTAGCTCTTGTAGACCATGCTGGCCTCATACTCACAGAGATCCACCTGCCTCTGACTCCCCGGTGCTGGGATTAAAGGCGTGCGCCACCACTGCCCAGCCAGTTTGAAGCATTTTATGTGCCTTTTAAATTAAATGAAATTTTTTTTGAGACAGGATTTCCCTATTTGCCTACTCACACTGGCTTTGAGTTTAAGACACTTCTGCCTCAGCTTTTCTGCGACCTTAGTTATGTGTTATTATTACTGTCATTTTTCATCCTTTTATGAAGGATGAAGGGGTCAGGTCACTGACGAGGGGACACAGAAAGGGTGAGCACACTCTCAGTCTCCACACCACAACATCCCTCGGATTGCTGTATTTCATTACAAATATATCTTATCTTGTAAGAACAAGACAGTATCTTCTCTCTGTTCCCAGCATTCTTAAATCGCTGTTCACTGCTCTCTCGTAGCTGTTTTGTCTCTGGATTGGGCTGGAAGCCCTTTGAAAGTAGTGAAAAAAGTCTTTGCTTATTTCGTAGACTTCACGGTGCCTAGCACATTGAGGGAGGTTTCTGAACGCCCTTGAAATGGTAATGAGATATTTAGTTTACCCTTGCCCATTCTGAACCGCCTTACCTGGATCACTAAAGGCAAAAGAAGATAGATAGCCTCTTGGTAGTCAGTACCCGGGAGAAAAGCTTCTCTAAGGGTTGGAGACGGGGGCTTGACGCTTCTCGCTCCGGAAAAATAAATCTCCAATCTCCAGCAACAGCAGCTTGCGGGTGTTGCTAGGACGCGTCCGTTGCTAAGATGGAGATTGACAAAACCCCCGACACCAATACGGTATCGGGCCCCCAACCGTTTTTGTCAAAGCAGGCTTGTAATTGGTTGTCATGTTGTGACGTCACCTAACGTAACCCCAGAAAAGCCGGCTGTTTTCCGCCAGCCAGGAAAGCGCCAGCGATTTCGGTCTTTTTGTGGCAGTGCTTCCGATTGTTACTAAATCTTACCATTTTCTCCTCCCTGAATGTGTGTCTGAAGATACATCTCCTCTAAGATGCTTTTGCCTTTTCCTTATTTCGGATGGCCTCATCTGTCACCTCGCTGGTAACAGCAGTGCCGGACACGACTCATCTTTTTCCCTCTAGTTTATCTTCTAAGCTGCCACGTAGTGTTCGGAACCAGGGGCCCAAGGCTGGCAGCACTTTTTGCACAGCCCCATGTGGTGTACAAAAAGTTGTACAAAATTCTGAGCATGACTTGAAAGATGCCTGGCGGGTGCCAGATACCGTCTTACCCCATTTCCAGCATCTCACAGTGCAACCCAGCACTTTTGATCCACCTCTCCCAGGGACATGAAGACTAGGGGGTAAAGGCTAGGCCGTGGACTGAAGGGAGGCGCACTCGCCATGTAAGTGTGAGGACCCACGTTCAGGTCCGAGACCCCCGCGGGTGCATCCCAGTGCTGGTATGGGTAGATGAGACCTAATGACAGGCGACTCGAAGCTGTCCAGTCTCCAAGTGGGCACTGGGTAGATGATTCACACAGAGATTAACGTTTTTGAGAATTTGACATTCTGCTTCACAATGTATCATATTTGTGTCAATTTAAAAATGTGTAAAGTCACCATTGACTAAAATAGAGACATAATTGAATGAAAAAAAAAAAAAAAACCCACACCAGGCAGCTATGACATGCTCGTCCCTTGATGTTAAGTAGCTCTGCCATCCTGGTTCAGGCGATAGCGTGTCCCCGTGGCTCCTCCGTGGAAGCCTTTTCCTCAGGACACGGTGGCATTGCTTCTATTCCTGTCTCAGCCTGAGTCTCTTTCTCCATCTTCACTGCTTTGTGAGGTCCTTCACCTTTCAGATTCAGCTCAGATGCCATCTCCTCTGCAAAGCCACACAGCACAGAGAGAATCAGTCACTCTTTCCTGTTCTTCCGTTTGAGCATCACAAAATGCAGCTAAGGCACTTCTTGACGTTAAGGCTGGGGTAATATCTCTTTCTTTGAAGTGGATGTAATACCCAGCACAGCTTCTGATGCACTCATGTCTTAATTATGTACACATTCATGCAGTATATGTAAATATATGATTGCTTATTCTAGAAAATAAATGCAGGAGATATTAGCAAAGGCTTTTCAAAAAATTTCTTAAAATGGTTTATTTTCCTTTAAGAAAATTTTCCCACAATCCAATAACTGGATTTGAAGAGGATTGTAACCTTGTGATTTGACTGAGACACGGGTCCTGCTGTCGTCTTTGCTTTGGACACACCCCAGTGAATGAGTCAAGAGTCACAATACCAAGAAAGTAAAAGAGAAAAGGGAAGTGAGTAGTGATTTCTTCACGCTGCAGATCCATGAAGAACATAATCCGTTCTTCAGTGGGAGTGGCCAGAAGAGAGGGCTGGGGTGACTAGTGAGCACCTGTGTACTCTCAGGGGACGTGGATTAAACTTGCCACAAACTCGAAGATATTCAAAATTCGTTTTTGTTTCATCAGTTAAGTTAGTGAGTGAAGAAGTTACATCAGAAAATAAGGACGCTTAGAGAAATTTCAAAGTGAGTTTGCCGTAGGAAATCTGACACGTTAGAGCTAAGATAGTTTTTTTTTTTTTTCTGTTTTTTTGAAGAGCTCAGAATGGAGGCTGTGAATAGCATCCTTGTACGGTCACTTGCTTCAGGCCTTAGGAGAGAGGACAGGTGAGAAGGAAAGGGGTCTCCGTGTTTGAACTCTGCCCTTGTGGGATCACTTCTAAGTTCTTGGGGAGCTGTCTTACTTAGTCTATGGCAGAGGGAACAGAAGAACATCCTCAATGAACTCTCAGCTTCAAAAATGAGAAAATCAGATGCAGACACCTGTCCTGGGGGCAAGGCTTAAAAATCAACCTTATCTCTAACTTGTCAGATTTTGTGCAGCAAATTTAATATCCATTGATGGAAAGTACCAATTCTAATGTGGTGTGTGTATATATAAACACCCATGTATGCAAGTTCCTGTGCCGGTGTGTATGTATATGTATGTGTGTGTGTGTGTGTGTGTGTGTGTGGTGTATTGTGTGGTGTATGTGTGTGAGTGTGTGGTGTATGTGTGTATATGTGTGTGTGGTTTGTGTGGGGGTGTGTGTATGTGTGTGGTGTATGTGTCTGTATGTGATGTATGTGTCTGTGTGTATGGTGTATGTGTGTGGTGTATGTGTGTGTGTCTGTGTGTGGTGTATGTGTATGTGTCTGTGTGTATGTGTATGTGTCTGTGTGTGGTGTATGTGTGTGTGCATGCACATGCGTAGAGGCAGAGGGCAACCTTGGATCTTGTTCCTCACTAGCCATCCATCTAGATGTTTGAGACAGGCTCTCGCACTGGCCCAAAGCTCATCAAGTAGGCTAGACTGGCTGGCCATAAGGCCCTACGACTCCATCCGTCTTTGCCTCGCCAGCACCAGGATTACAAGCACACACTACATGCCTGGCCTTTTTAGGTAGATCCTGGGAGTCAACCTCAGGACTTCATGTTTGTACAGTAAACACTATATTGACAGAGCTATCTCCTCGTCCTATTGTGGCAATTATAAAAAAGGCAAGTCTAAAAAAGACTTGGGTGAGAAATACACTAAAGCAAATAAAGGAAAGGATAATTCCCATCGTCACTTCTGCAGGGTAGTTGAGTCCAGATGGGACTGGAATGACTCAGGCCCCCTCTGTCCCCACACTTGATCGGTGCTGTATAGAGAGCAGGTGTCTCCAGAGAAGCTGGGGCAGCAGCTTGGGAGGAAGCCAAGAACCTCGCAAGGAAGCAGAGTACACCGTTGCTGGATGAGTCTTCACGCTCTCTACACGGAAACAGCTGTCAGGGGAGAGCCATGACCTGCTTGCTGGTGGTGGACCTTTGGTGTGAACAGGCATCGAGCCCACTGCATGCTGGTGAGGGACCTTTGGTGTGAGCAGGCATTGAGTTTTGGTGAACAAACCCCAGATATGTTTATTTTTTTTTTTAATCCTTAGGGCACTTTGAATGTTTTTGAAGTGATAGTACTGCATTTAAAGCAAGAAAATTGTATCTAAGCCTAAATTTGTTTTTGTCTTCACAAACTAAACTTCCCAAACGTCACTTTGGGGTGACAGTGCTTCCTTAGAGTAAGGCAGAAGAAGGTGGGGCAAAGCCAGGAAGGCTCCTCAGCTAGTCCTGGTTTCCACAAAGAACTTTCTATTAGAGCAGGAAAGGGGAGAAGAAGGAGAGAGAGTCAGAGAAGAGGATGAGTCAACTGTCTCAGCCAAGTAGACAGCTTCAGAGTTAAAATAAGATCTGTGTTCAATAATGCTGCCATGTGAAGCATGCATGACATGTGAAGGCACAAGTCATGTGACTCAATCAAATGATGATTCTCCCATCCCTCAGGCTAGCCAATCAAATGATTCTCCCATCCCTCAGGCTAGCCAATCAAATGATGATTCTCCCATTCCCTCAGGCTATTCACTGTTCCTTTCATTGGAGAGATTAGGCAGGAAGGGAAGTGGAGAGGAAAAGAGAGGAAATGATTCCTTATAAGTAAGTTGGGAAGAGACACAAAAGGGAATTTGGGCCCCACTGAACTGACCCCCAAAGCCAGACTTTTTTCATTCGCTACTAGACAGTGCTCACCTGCAGTAGGGTTGAGGGAGGGTCATCTCTCATTTCTGCAAACCCATCCAAAATTCAGATCGTGTCTGAACAATTATGCATTTCAAATTCTTCCTGCAATGATAACCTCAGCTACAGCATGGAAGAAGACAGCGTTAAGCTGCGCAGAGACAATGGGCACTAGAGATTAAATTATACTTCTAAATTGCACCTGAGAATAGAGTGTGCCAATTAGATGCTCTCAGCATCTAGCTCGTCAATCCCATCTGGGATTCGGGTTAATCAGCAGCATAAACCTTTTACACTCCATTGCAAAACAAAACTAGAAACACTCCCCCACCCAAAAAGACACAAGAAAAGATAGTTTCATTTATAAATTGTCTGTGCAAACTGATCTAGCATTTGAAAAAAAAAGTTTCCAGAATGATCCGTCTGTTCTGGATATAGTTGGTGGGATACCCCATTAGGACGATCTACTTATTTTACAACTTCAAAAAGCATTTATTATTTCTTTTCCAAGGGAGAGCATGCACACGGTCCCCAACTACTGCAAATTATGCAGTTAGTTTCTCACATTTGGGGAAACTGCAGGGCTCAGCGCATCCAGAGTGCAACGGAGAAGCCTCAGCCCTGGGAAAACCACCTTTGTGATCATGGTATCTCCCCTGCCAGGTAGGTATTCATGCCCCAAGATAATAAAAATAAAACAATAAATTAATACAAATCTCAAGCGATTGTAATTAAAGTTAGCTAAAGTTCCTGCTAGTCTTGATAAGTGGTAGAACCACTGTTAAATGTTTCACAGGAATTCGTGAAGAAAAGGTTACAGTTTAAAGACTGCTCCCAAGCATTTGCTTTAAGGTTTATTTTTATTTTACGTGGATAAGTGTTTTGATTGCGTGCATGCACGTGCACCCCAAGTGTCTACCTGGTGTCCCCAGAGGCCAGAAGAAGGCACCTGGTATCCTGGACCTGGAGGTACAAATGGTTGTGAGCCGCATTGCCGGGAACCAGACTTGGGACCTCTGCTAGAGCAGCAAGAGCTCCTAATGACGGAGTCATTCCCCCAGTCTGGCACTTTTAAGAAATTCATGTGTGGTGGCGGGAGAGATGGCTCAGCAGTTGAGAACACTGACTGCCCCTCCAGAGGACCAGCACCCACCTGGCAGCTCACAACCGTCCGTAACTCCAAGAGCTGACTCCCTCACACAGACATGCATGCGGGCAAATCACCAACGTCCATAAACATTAAAGGAGAAAATGCATGCATGAGCGTGTGCCAGTTTGTGTAAAGATGCACCTATGTGTTGCCATACTGGCGCACACGCATGCCTCTGAGAACCAGAGGACTGCCATGGTGTGGCATACTCAAGAATCCAGTGAGACAAGGTCTCTCATTGGCCCATAGCTCACCAATTAGACTAGACAGGCTGGCCAATGAACTCAGGGATCCTTCTGCCTCTGACCTCCCCCAGGACTGAGATTGTGGGTGCCATACGGATTTGGGGGATAGATTCAGTTTCTTAAGAGTGCAAGGCAGATGGTTTTTCCTAACTAAACCACCCTCCAGCCTTGTAACGGTGCCTGACATATTTGTATTCACATTGCACCCCGGGGCTTCCCAGGGCTTTTTCTGCACCTGCGCTCTAGGGAGAATCAACAGCCCTTCATTTCCCATCTTTTGACTGATGATTCAAGGCTCCGGATGGATGCCTTAAATTTTCCGAGTTCACATTGTCTGCAAAGATGAGCCTAGCCGGCCCGGGAGCCAGGTGAACGTCACTGTAGCTGAGCCTCAGTGTGTTTCCCATACCACCTTGACAGCTCCATGCCTAACCTGTTGGAACGGTCCCCTAGTTGGAATGGTCCCCTAGTGATCCACCTCACCAGTCACTTTCCAGCTTACAGGGAAAGGGAATGGTGGGAGCGCAGGGAATAAGCCTCTGGAGGTGTGCGAGAGAGGACAGCATCATAACCACAATCCTTCAGACGGCCTCCTCTCCCCACCTGTCTCAGAGAAAGGCCGCCCCACAAAGGGCGTGGCAGGGAACCCGAGCCCAGGGGAGGAGGGTCACAAGGCTGGAGCCCCTAGGAGGGAGGGTGGCTGCAGCCTGTCGGGCTCCGAACTGAGGGTGACTCTGCGCTGATCAGTCAGATCTTTCGGCGGCTACCAGGACCTGTCTCCTCCCCTCGAGTCTGCGCTGTCCCCTCCGGTGCCGGTGCCGGTGCCCCCTCGGCGAGCCTTGGCCGCAGGTGAGCCTAGCCCAGCGCCGCCCCAGGGCATCAGGTGTCGTAAGAAACTCGCTTGCGGCACTCCGGGAGGGAGCCCGATGTCTCCAGTCGGAGGTGACACAAAGCGGGAGGGTAGGGTCCCAGGACACCTGTGCCAGCCATGGAGGGCACACAGAGGGGAGCTGAGTGCGAGATGCACCAGTTTGTCACAAACGGGGCTCCAGCACGCACCACAGGTCAGTGGGGCTCATGGCTGGGGTGGGAACACCCACCCTCTCTGTGCCACCTCGGCAAGGTTTGGAGGTGACAGCAGAGTCCTGCCTGTGGATACCAGTCATGTTTCCTAGGAAGCAAGCGGCGAGAATCCAGTGCAGGATGCCACCTTAGCCCAGAGTGTTCCTGCTCTCTGGGAGGCCGGTGTCCGCTGGAGGTCAACTGGACTCCCACCAGAATCTCAGGGACCACTCCTGGAGTGGCTTCCCGTCTGCCCTTAACTTGGGCCCTTCCTTTCTAAAGGCTGTATCCAGAGGTAGAAATGGGGGCAAGAGCAGGGGTTCTGAGCTAGTTGTACTCCAGCAGGTTGCAGAAATCCGAGTATCTCAGGGTGTGGTATCAGGATGGCAGCAGGCCAGACTTTGCTTTCTCGCAAGGCCCCGGTACCACAGAGGCATGGAAGAAGAAAGAGGAAGGAGGGACGGTGGAAAGAGTAGAACTGTTCTCGTTTTGCAGAAGCAAAAACCAAGGCTCGGTGTGGACCCAGTGAGTGGCCTGAAGTCATAGACTTGTATTGTAGAACCAGAGAGGGAGGGAGGAAAGGAGGGGTCTGGTGAGATCCTGCGCTGCTGAGGAAGCAGCCTGTGGCAGTTGGTGGTGCTTTCTCCAATTGCACCTTCCCTCTGTATAGCTACATTTCTGCCACTCAACCCAATTCAACCTCTGGCTGCTGTGACAAGGAGGTCTGTGAGTCAGGCTAGGCCAGTGCCCTGGCACCTGAATGGACGTCTGCTGTTGTCCCCCCCCCCCCCCAGCAGGCCTTGACACCAGACAAAGAGTGGCTGTCAATACCTGGTCAGTCAGTGTGGTTCCCCGTGGGTTTTTAAGTTTAACAGTCCGTGGGAATGAAAGCTGGGCTCCTGGAACAACTTGAGCAGCGTTTTGAATAAATTAGTGGTGGTTGGCTGTTTTCTCATTGTTCCTGTAGGTTACTGTTACGTGGCGCACGGCTGGTGTGTTTAAAGTTTCATTTTCTCTGTATCACAGTGGAAAAGGGTTTGGTGACAAAACACTTTAGTAGCCACAAACTCATCACTGTAGCTATTCATGTGTGCTAATGAACAGGAATGGTTTGCGTCTCTCTTAGCCAGGGTTTCTATTGCTGTGATAAACACCATGACCACAGTAACTCAGGGAGGAAAGCGTTCGGTTCAGTTTATAACTCTCAGGTCACAGCGCATAACTGTGGGAAGTTGGGGCAGGGGCACGGGACCTGTCAGGGCCGGAACTAAAGCAGCAGCCGTGGAGAAATGCTGCCTAGTGATTGTCCCTTAGGGTTTGCTCAGCCTTCTTTTTTCTTTCTTTCTTTCTTTCTTTCTTTCTTTCTTTCTTTCTTTCTTTCTTTCTTCTTTCTTTAGTTCTTTTTTCCTTTTTCCTCTGTCTTTCCTTTTTTCTTTCCTTTTTCTCTTTTTCTCCTTCCTTTCATTTATTCTTTGTGTTTTTCACACCATGCATCTCCATCCCATTCATCTCCCCATCCCTTTGTATCCACTCTCTGTCCTTACAACCTTCCCTAAACCCAAAATAAAATAAAATAAAATTTAAGAGAGAGAGAAGTGAAAAAAAATCAACTTGTCTCACATGAACAACGTGTGGGCTCTCTCCCCAGATGGCAAAAACAAGCAAATGCTGTCTAAATCGTTCCACTGTTTTGAAAATTTGTCTCGCCACGCTTTTTTCCTCTCTTTTATATCTTTGTCCAAGCGTTATTACACACACTCATGCTTTGAGGTGTCTTGTGACACCGGAGCAAACCACACTTGAGGCGAGCCATTTCTTTGGGAGGAACTGACTGCGCTTGTTACATGAGAATATGTTTTATGCATTACTTTCTTCACTCGGCAGTGGCCTCATTACTTTTCATTAATCAGGAGTTTAAGATGCTCCTCATGACTGGTTTTTATAGCCCAAATATGCATTTTAGGAATCTTGGGTTTGCTGAGAATGTTGTAATCTACATGCAGCGTGTGATTCTAGACTTGGAAAGCAGTGGGTATGACTTATCAGATGTATAAATGTAGGCAAAAGTCTTCCCCCTTCGTTGTTGAGTGCAAGTTGTTAGGAAAACATTAAAAAGACGGGCTTTCTGTTTCATGTGGAAGGACTCTGCTCTCTCGGTGAGAGGTGGGTATTTTATTCAAATGGGTTTTCATAGTATTAGTACTAGTCTGAGGGGAAATCCCAGGTAACTCCCACGCTCTGGAGAGACCCCTTCCTCAGTCTGAAAAAGCTTCTTTACCCCTTTCAAAGAGGCTAAAGAAATAGTATGCACACATGCTTCAAAGGGTAAGCAAGGTCAGTATTGGGTCATTCTGGAATTGGGTCACAGTTGAGGGCTGCCTTCCCTTGGGTAGCTGAGCTCCGTTCTGGGGGCTCACACAGTCCCTACAAGTCTCGCGGTGTTAGAGAGCCTCCCCGAGGAGTGGGGCAGAGAGCAGGTGAGGCTGCCTGCTCACATTCTGTGTTAAGGCTTTATTTGCACTTCATTTAATGTTTGCTACAATCGTCCAAGGATAGAGATTATCATTTTGTAGGATTGAGGCTCAATGTGGGCTGAGTGAGTTGATGCAAATCATAGAAATATCAAGGCCCAAACTGGTTCTTGGTTCTTACAAAACCTATTTATCGATGAATTATTGTATGGGAGTTTTTGTTTATCCCCAGAGAGGAAAATGAATGACTATATCCACACGAAACTATGCACATCATTTCAGGGTCCATTTGCTCTCTGGAGTTCTTACTCCACTTCTCAGGCCCTGATCTTTGCAATGGCTGTATCTTGTACCCAATGAGCCAGAAAGCACACACATACCATATACAACCACACATGTAAACATCTAATCTTTTACATCACATTAAACGTGGAATCTCCTACAATCTAGTAGGAGCAGCCCTTAAATACACTAACTTTCAACAAGGTGAGAATTCGCGTAAGTATTGAAACCACTTAGAAACTGGTATCCCCTGTGCTAATGGGTGTTCAGCTAAGATCGTGTGGGGATACAGGATAACTCTACGGACACTGGGCAGCCATGCCAGCTTTCTTGGACATACTAACTAAAGTAGTTTTGAGTCTGAGAAGGCACAGCTCTACCACGGTCACCAGCAGCGGGCTTGGGCCATCTCTCAGGTACTTCCATTCGGGGGGGGGGGGGGGGAAACTGGATCCTTGGCTATGACAGGGATAAAAAAAATTTCAGGGCTAGTTAACATGAAGCCGGGTGGGAGTTTATCGATGACATTTTGATACATTGTAAAGCATGAGGGTGAAAAGAGAGGGGTGGTCCAGGAGGAAGAGTAAGGCCTCCTCATGCATGGGCACAGGCTTCCCAAGAGAGGATCACAAGCCTCCTTGTGTTAGCCCCATCTACTGTTTTGATGGTTTTCAAGCCACATCTCCAAGCGTTGCTGGGAAACAGCCTTTATTTCTCACTTTTTGATAAGTAGGGTGACAGGTGGCTCCAGGGAGATCTTGGATGGAATTGTTATCTAATAAAGTAAAGCAAGAGCCACTAAGGCTGTGCAAGGGGTTATGATGATACGTCCCTATTAAGGGGGTTTCCTAGTGAGAGTTCCAGAAAACTGCAGGTTTAGAGTTCGGAAGGGAGGGAGGCCTTAAGCAAATGTGAATTGTGCTAGAACATTTGATTCTCAGCTGGCCAGAGGCATGAACCAGGCGTTCACCCCATTCCTTTCTCGTGTCCCCCACTTTCCCGGTTTTCTATTCTGCCTCACTGAAGGTGATCTTTGGACACTGTGTCTTTCCCCACTGAGTGGGCTTGTTTGGTTCCCTCCCTAGCGATGGCAAACCCCGAGGTGGCGGGAAGCGGCTGTGGCTCTCACCAGGATGACAGTCCCTGCACCATTCACCAGAGCTCATCCCCCAGCGAGCTGCTTCTCTTAGAAGACCAGATGAGGCGCAAACTCAAATTCTTCTTTATGAATCCCTGTGAGAAGTTCTGGGCTCGGGGTAGGAAGCCTTGGAAACTCGCCATACAAATTCTGAAAATTGCAATGGTGACTGTCCAGGTAAGCGACTCCCAAGACAAGTGTGGTGCAGGCAGAGAAGGAGGGCCTGGCTTATGCTGCAACTTTTAACCACAGGCATAAGGGACGTGAGAAAATAAGGAAAGATACACCTGTATTAGCAAGGGGTTTCTCCTGCCATGGAGAGACACCATGACAATAGCAACTCTTTTTTTTTTTTTTTTTTTTTTTTGGTTTTTCAAATCAGGGTTTCTCTGTAGCTTTGGAGCCTGTCCTGGAACTAGCTCTGTAGACCAGGCTGACCTCAAACTCACAGAATCCACCTGCCTCTGCCTCCCAAGTGCTGGGATTAAAGGCGTGCGCCACCACTGCCCGGCTGACAACAGCAATTCTTATAAAGGAGAACATTTAATTGGAACTGACTTACAGTTTCTGAGGTTTAGTCCATTGCCAAAATGGCGGGGAGACATGGTGACATGCAGACAGACGTGGTGCTGGAGAAGGAATGAGAGTCCTACATCTTGATCCACAGGCAGCAAAAGGAGACTGTGTGCTACACAGAGCTTAGCTTGAGCATGAGCCCTCAAAGCCTGCCCCCACAGTGACACTCTTCTTCCAACAAAGCCACACCTTCCAATAGTGCCACTCCCTATGGGCCAAGTATTCGAACACGTGAGTTTGTGGGGGCCATACCTATCCAAACCACCACAACAGCTGTGAACTTTTTTCTCTTTAACATTTGTGAAAGACTTCGGCTTTTTGTTTCTTTAAAAAAAAAAAAAAGAAAGAAAAAAAAAAAGACAGGCTCTCACTATTTAGCTCTTATTAGCCTGTGACTCCCTGAGTAGACCAGACTGGCCTTGAACTCACAGACAGCCACATAACTCTGCCTCCCCAGTGCTGCTATTCAAGGCGTGCATCAAGACATCCAGATCATTTTTATTTTTCAGTATTGTAATTTTACCACCATCATAGTTTTCAGGAATAAACAATTTTAACATCTGGATCCTAATGAAGACATTTCTTGAGAGATACCTGAATCTTCCACAGATTCTAGCTGACTCTTAACATGAAATTTTTCTTTTATTCCTAATATTCTGGGCATTCCTTTCTCCAGAAACCGTGTGGATTTTTGCTTTAGTCAATCTCTGGGATTCCTACAGGCCTGGATAACAAGAACTGTGCAGTGGAAGAACATGGGGTAGGCAGAAGGGATCCTGCAGGGCCTATAGAATACATGCTTTCATTTTTGTGAGAAGGGAAAAAAAGGCAATCTCTTTCCTATAACTTCTTTAAATTTTTTTTTTTGAGGAAACAAGTTTTGTGATAGTTGCATGGTTTGTTATAAGAATGGACTTTGGGTGCTGGCAAGATGGCTCCGCTGGTCAGCCTGGCAGCCTGAGTCTGATTGATTCCTAGACCCCACATGGCAGAAGATGAGAACTGGCTCCTGTCATTGCCCTCTGACCTCCATGCATGTGTGCACACAAAAACAAAATAAACAAATGTCAGAAAATGGGATTTCCTGCTGGTGAGGGGAAGTATCTCTTGTTAAAAGCAGTAGGAATAAAACGAAGGCCAAATTTAGGTTAGTGTTTTTACTTTCTGTTCTTGGTAAACACTTGTTATTGAAGGATTTTTTTTTTTAAATTTTGAGATGGCTAATCTTAATTGCCTATTGAAAACAGGTACTTGTGATTAGTAAGCCATTTTCTAGAACCAGCTGAAGTTGGTGGAATCTTATCTAGATTTCTAACCCTGGGCTTGGGAGAGCACTCTGTCTGAGCGCATCATCTTACATTGTTCTAACCACCACCCTCCTCTTGGGGAAATCCCAGCCTCTCTCACCTCACAGAGAAGTACTGATGCTTGCAGTGTTTGGATAAATAGCTCATGAGTGGCTTCATGGAGACTCCAGAGGCAGGGGCACTTTCTCCCCAATATATCACCATGAAAACACGCTCAGTTCTCAGTATAATAATTGGCAACTTGCACCTGAAATTTTATTCCCAAGTGATAAAAGCAACATGTTACAACACTGAAAAGCTTATTTGTGTCATCTTTATGGGGAGTTCCTACCAGTTGATAGGAATGCTATTCTATTTACTTAGGGTAATAATGGGTACATTTGGGTGGCTGCTGTGTGCCAAACTCAGTGTTTTATATACATGCTCATGCTCAAGTCTTAGGACCCGAGCAGTGCATCCCTGTCTCTCCCACAGTGATGAGGCTTAGTGCAGGCGTGTTCCCCGTGTAACACAGGACTATAGCAGAGGACAGCGATGCACAGCCTTAGGTTTGCACACTCGCAGGCTTACACTCGTAAATACTCCCCCATCGATTTAGAGAATCCCCAGTAGTTTACTAGAGTGGTCAAGGGATGTTAGCCAGTGGTTTAAGCCTTTAGGTAAGAAGCACACAAAGGTGTTTAGGTGTTGAGATGGAGTCTCAATCTATTGCCCAGGCCATAGATAGTTTTGAACTCTCTATGGAGGCTAGACTGGCTTCAAAGTCAGGGAAATCCTGTTACCTTATTTTCCCGAGTGCTGAGAATACAGGCAGGACCCTCCATACCTAGCGTTCATGCTCTTTCTTTCTTCTCTCCCTCCCTCACCTCACTCTCAGAATCTTTTAAAGAAAAACTATATTGAAATTTTATTTATCTATTTATGTGTGTGCATGTGTGTGTGTGCGTGTGTGTGCGTGTGTGTGTTTGTCATATATGCGACAGTGCCCCCAGGAGCCAGAATAGGGTCCTTATAGGAGTGCTGGCACACATGTGACTTTTCTTTGGATCTGGGGAGTCTAACTCAGGTCCTCATACTTGTAAGGAAAGCACTTTCATCCACTAAGCCATCTCCCAGCCCCCAAGCCGTGAGCCTTCTGGACATCCTGCCAAATCCCTTGCACATTCTTGCTAGCCAGGACAGCAACCACATGCCTCCGTTTCTTTCCTGCTCAGACATTTCACCCTCTTGCTGTTTCTTTTTTTCTTCTTTAAGCTGGTTCTGTTTGGACTAAGCAACCAGATGGTAGTAGCGTTCAAGGAAGAGAACACTATAGCCTTCAAACACCTCTTCCTGAAAGGATACATGGATCGAATGGAAGACACATACGCAGTGTACACTCAAAGTGACGTGTATGACCAGGTCCTCTTCGCAGTGAATCAGGTAAATCGATGGTGTGCATTTGCTGTTGGTTTCATTTGTTTTAGGTGTTAGGGGTTGGACTCTGGGCCCTGCACAAGCTAGGCAAGCATTCTAACAACGAGACGCCCAGACCATGTGTGCACTCTTTATTTGGGAGAAAGAACTGACTGGAGAAATACTAACAACAGATTATACAGAAACCCACACCCAAGTACTGGACAGTTCTGCTTAGAGATGACTTAAGAAGTAACTGAAATATAGTTTAAGGTCTGGAGAAATGGCTCAGGGGTTAAGAGCACTTGTTGCTCTTCCAGTGGACTTGAGTTTGCTTCCCGACACCCACACCAGGCATCTCACAACTGCCTGTAATGCCAGATTTAGGGAATTCATTGTCTTTCTGGCCTAGTAGTACCACCTACTCCTACATAGAGCATGCGTGCACATCCACGTACACACACACACACACACACACACCTAAAATTAAATGCATATTTAAAAATTGATTGAAAAATATTGCTGACAAACAATTATACAACTAAAAATTGACAAAAGTTTTCATTTCCAACCATCAGAAAGGTTGCATTTCAGTGACTTAATGAAAAGAATCAGGGCTAGGACTGGACTCGGAGCTTCAATATTTGAAATTACTAACACAACCCTGGCTACAAGTAGTCATTAAGTCTTCAAAGCTTATACTTTTAGAGGCCTAGAACAGATAATGAGGTTTTTAATTTTGAACAACCAAGGCCTTCAAGCTTATGTAAAGTCAGGCTGTTGTGTCACGCCTGATGCTGATCCCATGATGCTGGCTATCTGCCCGACAAAAGGAAACTTGTTTCTCATACTCCAGGGTCAAGTTTTCGTTCTGGGCTGTTCTTGCTATAATTAGTACCTTCTCAAGGTTCAGAGTCACTTCTTGTGACGGGATAATTAAAAATGTGTTTGAGATCAATATATATATTTGTTTTTTGAGATAGGGTTTCTCTGTATAGCGGCCCTAGCTGTCCTGGAACTGGCTTTGTAGACCTGGCCGGCCTTGAGATCTGCCTGCCGGGATGAAAGACGCAGGTCACCACAGTATTTTTAACCTAAGGTCACATTTCAAAATCATCAAATCCCTTCTTCAAACATTGATCCCGAGCAATCATGACTCTTCCTTTCTGGAGATAGCCTGTTCAAACAGTGGTCATGAGCTGCTGGAATGAAACACGTCTCTCTGGGGCCCGGGCTCTTAGCAGCAGGAACATGAAACTTAGAGACTAACGCTGCACAAAGTTGGTAAAGAGAATCATGGCCTACAGTTTTAGAAGGAAAATCGCAAATAACTTAGTGATGAAGGTAAGTTTAGAGAATCAAAATAAATTGTGTGTGTATGTGCATGCAGGACGTGGCATGGCATTTGCGTGAAGGTGAGAGGACAGCCTTGGTTGTCAGTCCTCAGCTCCTACCTTGTTTGAAATCAGAGTCCTCTGTTCATTGTTGCATATACTAAGCTAGCTGCTTGCAAGCTTCTTGGGGAATTTTCTTGTCTGTGTCTCTCACCTCACCATAGGAAAATTGGGATCACAGATGCAAGCTACTGGACCTGGTGTCCCATGGGTTTTGGGGATTTGAACTTAGGTCCTCATGATTTGGTGGCAAGTGCTTTACACACTGAGCCATCTCTCAACGCTGGATTTAACTTTTAAACGTATTAAGTATCTGTGAGCACTGTATCAAGTTTCTTAGGTGTTATGTAGAGACAAGAACTAAACAGTCCATTACATTTTGTTGTTTTGAGGCAGGGCCTTATGCAACCCAAGGTGACTACAAATTCCTTGTAGCAGAGGCTGGCATTGATGTCTTGATCCTTCTGCCTCCACCTCTGAAAAGCAGCCTCTATGCCTGACTAAAGGCCGGGTAAATTCTTTATAAACCATCTTTACCTTCATCACTAGGACTAAACTCAGTCTTCAAAACACTGTGCCTGGCACTGAAGCCACACAGCTTGTTAGGTGTCCATGTTCTTTCCATGAAGAACCCTTATCTTCACTGCCACGTTCTTTCTGCTGCTGGAGGAAACCATCTGTCAGGATAGTGAGCGAAAGCCATTTCCCTCTCACCGTTCTGGAGGCGTGAAAGGCCAAGATCTAGATGTCTACACACTCATCTCTTGTTGGAAGGGACACCGAGAGCCAAAAAGGCCCACATAGTCCCACTGGCCTTGTTATGTTGGAAGTGTTTGATGTAACAGTCCAAATACACCATGTTAAGCCCTGTATCTGCCTGCTTTCTCTTATTCCCCAATCAGTGGTCCCAGTAGCTCTGCATTACTTCCTAATGAATCCACAGAAACCACTGCCCTTGCTGTATAGACCTGCTCCTGCAGCAGAGAGACACATGATCTCTTCGTTTCCATACATATCCAAGCCCCCATCTGTGCTTAATGGCATAGCACTTGATGATCTTACTCCATGAAGACAGAAGTGTCAGAGAGACACAAACATGTTAGGTCCTAGGTTCAAAATCTTTATTGTACATGTTCCAGGGACAGGGAAGGACTGCAAATGAGCAATGGGCAATGGCTTTACTTCCGATGCGTGGTGTTTTAACTTTAACTTCATTTTTTACTTGACCAGTCGTAGAATGACCTGGGATGCTGCATCTAAGTGAGGAAGGAGATTCTGGGTGGGAGTGTAGGGAGAGCCTGTGGTCAGAAGGCAGTTTTGACCCGGAGAATTCCTGGGTAGATGGTACAAAGTATTTGAGTGTTCAAGGCCTCCGTCGGGCTTTCCTTGGACGTGGCTGTCCCTTCTGGTCTTCACTGCTACTCCTTAGAGCCATTCATTCACTCAGATGCAGCATCCCAGTGAGTGTTTCCTGAATGTCTGCACACTGAAGGGAGATGGGAACCCTCCCTCTCAAGACATGGCCAGGAAGGGTTATAGTGGCTCTCCTCTTCCCTGACTGGCACCCCCTTTGCCCTGGGTGTTGTTCCATTCCCATCTCTCTCTTTTTGATGAAGTACTTGCAGCTTCGCAACATCTCTGTTGGCAACCACGCTTACGAGAACAAGGGCACGAAGCAGTCGGCCATGGCAATCTGTCAGCACTTCTACAAGCGAGGGACCATCTGCCCCGGGAATGATACCTTTGACATTGACCCAGAAATTGAAACAGGTGATGATCTCCTATAACCTTCAACTATTTTTTTTTAATTTCCTGATTTACACCTAAGCCCCGTGATGACTGCATCTCTGAAAACAATGACAGTTGGTGCTCTCATGGCTTAGGAAGAACTGTACAACTCTTACGTGCCAGCTTCTGTTGTGAACATTTGTTATATAACTCATGAATTCAAAAGAAATATAAACAGATAACACATAGAGGAAATAGAGACAGGGAGAATGATGACATTCTGAGGCAGAGTTTGGGTCTGTCTAAATCTTTGATCACTCCAGAAATGTCTTAAAAACAGGAATGTCCGGACAAGCGGCATTGATACCGAGCTCCCACAGGGTTGATTAAACAGCAATAGCATGAATAGTTGATCTTAGCCATCATCCTTTGAAAATGCAGTTTTATTTATGGTTTTGTTCCTTTCTGTTGCAGAATGCTTCCTGATAGAGCCAGATGAACCCTTTGACATCGGAACACCTGGAGAAAATAGACTCAACCTGACCCTGGACTTCCACAGGTGAGGAGAGCCAAAGGGCGCATAGCTCAGCCCGTGTTCTCGACTGTCTGCTGGAGGAGCATTCGGATGGGCCTGTGTGTGTCCCATCATCTCATGTCCTCCTTCTGGAGGGGCACACAGCTCGGCCCGTGTCTGCCCCTCATGTCAAGTATCTTCTGCTTTCCAGACTCCTGACGGTGGAGCTTCGGTTTAAGCTGAAAGCCATTAATCTGCAGACAGTTCGCCACCAGGAGCTTCCTGACTGCTACGACTTTACTCTGACTGTAAGTGTGGGCTGTGTTGAATACGGCTCCTGTCTAGAGAAGATCCGTTTTATCTAGGTGTATAGTTCATGTTCATATACTGGTACTAGACATAGGATGCTGTACCTGAACTCCTGGGACATCGCTCCAGCTGGCTCTAGTCTGTATATTGCTAACTTGCTGTTTGTCTTCTGCACCTCGGTGTGTGTTCTGTAAGACAGGGACTTACCTTGTCTCCTACTGTCTCCACTGTGGGGCCTGATATCGATGCCTAAGATTCAGTGAAATCATATTTAACCTTTGCCTGAGAGTGCTAAGTTGGATGTATAACAGAAAAAAAATGGTTCATCTGCATTCAAAAGTCTCATGTGATGTTTTCTGAGATTCTTTATTAGGCATATGAACCTCTGAAGTCCTTGTTGGGTGTGTTTGTGTGTGTGGTGTGTATATGTGTTCACATGTGTGTGGCCCATGGTGTGTGTGTGTATGTATGTAGTGTATGGGCACCTGTATATGTGTGTTCACACATGTGTATTCACACATGCATGTGTGGGTGGATGTGTGTGTGTGTGTGTGTGTGTGTGTGTGTGTGTGTGTGTGTGTGTAGGTTCCCTCACTGAATCCAGAGTTCACCAATTCTGGCTAGTCTGGATAAACCACTTGCCTAGGAGATCTCTTGTCTTAGTTTCTCAAGTATCAGAGGCAGCTGCTTTGTCAATTTGCTTTCACACAGGTTCTGGGGCTCTGAATACCATGCTTGAGTAGCCAGCGCTTCCATCTTCAAATGCTATAACCTTTATTTCTGCCACACTCTTTTAAAATCCTAATCAGCGTCCTTTCTCCTTGGGGACACTCAGCATCTGCTGAGGCTTTACTGAGACACCTCCTGAGTCCCCAAGAGTCCTTGAGGCCCCTTGTGTGGAGAACGAATACTTTCTCATTGGGGAGGACTTTCGACCCCATCAAGACACTGACATCTCCTTGTGTGAGCTGTAGGCTGTGTTCTTCAGCCACTGTGGGGAACACAGCCAATGGCAGTGGCCTCAGTTGCTAGGGGAAGATGCTATCTTGCCACCTTGAGAGAACATAGTGACTTAAAACATCTCATATGAAGTTACTTAAAATCTCATATCTTAGCCATGTATGTTCTGGTCTTCTGATGCAAGCAACTTCAGAGATATATGAGCAATTCTTTCCAAACTATTGTAAATGGGATTTAGTTTTTGCTACAGTGGAAATAGAAGGTTTTACAAATAACCCATTGTGCTATGTTTTGGCTACTTGGGCTATGTCTGCCTTCCATATGTGGAGAAGCTTCAAAAAATTTAATTTAAATGGCAGAACTTTCTGAGAATTTTCAAGGTTCTTTGAGAATTTCACAGGCAAATACAATGTATTTCAATCTTGTTCACCAGCACCGTCCCCTTCTTCTAGACCCTGTTCTACCCTCATCCTTAGTCCAGGTAGTGCCACCTGGATATGAACGGGTGTGAGGCCATTCATTCCCCAGTGCATGGATAACTTACCAGAGGCTACACACCCAAACAGAAATGAGTCTTCCTCTTCCACTAGCCACCAGCTGCCAAGTGCTCCTCAGCTGGGTGTGGAGTCTCATGCATCCTTCCTTCGTCTCTGCTGTAAAGCTGAGCGTCTTGTCTTGTGTAACCACAGCTGCCGTGTGCTCACAAGCGCAGTGGCCTCATAGGTCCAGGAGACACTTTTCACAGCAGTACCCCCATCTTTTGACTTTTACAATCTTTCCGCCCTCCTCTGTGTTGCTCCTCCAGCATGGAGGTGGAGTGAGGCGAGAGAGATGCTCATTTAAGGCCGGGCAATAAATGAAGGACCTTTAACTGCACTTCCTCTTCCTTTGTGGGAAAGGGAAAGAGATGTAGGTAGATTTTTCCACTTTCCTTCCTTTTCTCTGCTTGGCGGAAGCATGGGGATGAGAAGGAGACACGGGAGGAAGACAGAAGGCATTGAGCTGTAGTTTTGTGCTGTCTGTACCCAGCGTTTTCACCTGTTTGTCTCAGAAGCAAGGCAGGCTAGCAGTTCTGTCACTGAGCCCTTGATAATACATGTGATACCATAGTGATGGAGAAATCTAGACCCAGAATGAAAACAAAAAACTCTCCATGTGGGGTGTCTAAATCATGTTAGGACAGACATGATTTCCCCAAACACCAAAAAGCCATCCATTGTTAAGATTCTGTTGGAAGGTGGGCCAGAGCTAACCTGTAGGAACTTCTGCCAACCCAAGAATAGGAAGGAAGGGAAGGCACTCTTGTTTGCTAAGGTATCCAGGGATGGAATGCATCCTTAAAAATGGGGTGTTAGACACTAAAATCTCCCCATAGCATATCAATTTAATATTCTCAACTCACAGAGAAATCAAGGGGTACTCTTCAGGGATTAACAGTTACCATCTGGTCAGAGATGAGGATCAGCATTTCCTGTATCCTTCAATGAACTGCTTCCTGATGAATTCAGAGAGCCATCTTGATTCCAAAACTTAGTCATGCATGCTGGACCCTTTTTCTTGTCTTTACAGATAACATTTGACAACAAGGCTCACAGTGGAAGAATCAAAATAAGTCTAGATAATGACATTTCTATCAGAGAATGCAAAGACTGGCATGTATCCGGATCAAGTAAGTAACGAGCTCGGCTCGTTTGCAGGATGGCAGTTAAATAATTAAGCATTGAATTATTGCCTGCAGGACATAAGGACCAGTAAGTAAAAGACTGAGCTAGTCCTGAGTCCCTCGATATTCTGTAAGCAGATGGGTTTGTTGTAGATGTCCGGTGTTTCAGACAGTACGCAGCACTGAATGGCTCTTTACCGTCTCCACAAGTCCTCGCCTGCCTGCTCCTTATGTAGCTACGTGTTCAGTTCTGCGCTAACAGCCACACATGCCTGTGTCCTCATGCTAGTATTTTTAGATATCTCAATGAGCAGCAGAATCCTTACAATCACAGATGAAGAAACCAAGGCTCAGAACTGTTTTCCATCGGTTGCTAGATGAAGGTTCTATGGTAACATTTAAGATATTCATCAATCTGATTGTAGGGCAAGGCCAGTTGGGGCCCCCTCTCCTCTATTGTTTAGAGTCTTAGCTGAGGTCATCCTTATGGATTCCTGGGAATTTCTCTAGAGCCAGGGTCAGTAGTTTTATAGCAAGAGCTGAGGACGTCTCCAAGTGATACTAAAACAAAACAAAAGGACCCTGATGCAGATTGGGAGGTGCTGGGAGCAGGTGGTGAAGGACTGAATGCCAACTGGGCCACTGGCTGTGTCACCTAGGCAAATTATGTGACCCTTTGTGTTTCAGCTTCTCACTGCAACGTGGGGGAGTCCCCACAGCCTCTCTGGGGCTGTTGTGATGATCTGTGCACACAAAGTGCTCTGAACGGAGTCAGGAGAGAGTGGCTGGGCAGAATCTGTAGTTGCGACTTAACTTCTTTGTCTCACTCCATCTGCATGTTTGTCCACGCACCTGCTTGTTCCTGTGCTTGTCTTGCCGTTGTAGATGTTCCTGATAGGTCAGGGGTCTCATCTGTTTTGTTCATCAATGTCTTCTAGTACCTAGAAAAGTACCAGGTACATAGGAGTGCTTAATGATTATTTTATACCAGGCTAAGTATTTTAACAAGCAATATAGAAAGGCTTATTAATGGATTGATTTTTTTTAAAAGGATTTCACTATATGTAGCTCAGGTTGACCTCAAACTCAGTATATAATCCAAGGTAGCCTAGACCTCCCGGTGACCATTCTGCTTCTTGCTCCCAAGTGCTGGGAATAGAGGGGTCACCACCACACCCAGCCAGGAGCACCCATTCAGCATAAGGACCACAAACTGATATTTAAAGACCTTTGATTTGGAGTGTTATCTTTTTTAAAGGAAGGACCCTCAGCTTTTTAAAAACACTAACGGGAAGATTGTTCACAAGTTATTTTTTTGGTTGTCGGTCTGAAATGCTTGAATTATCTAAATCATTGTAAAAAAAAAGAAGCCAACAGCATCATATTCACGCCTCATCCCTGAACCCCCACGGCCTCTGTCTTCCAGTTCAGAAGAACACCCACTATATGATGATCTTTGATGCCTTTGTCATTCTGACCTGCTTGTCCTCGCTGGTCCTCTGCGCAAGGTCTGTGATTAGGGGTCTTCAGCTTCAGCAGGTAGGGCACTGTTCCCTGAGATGCCGCAGACATACTGGGCCACAGGGATGCTCACACTCTTTCTCATCTTGCCTAAAGGAATTTGTCAGCTTCTTCCTTCTCCACTATAAGAAGGAAGTTTCTGCCTCTGATCAAATGGAGTTCATCAACGGTTGGTACATTATGATTATTGTTAGTGACATACTGACCATCGTTGGATCCATTCTGAAAATGGAAATCCAAGCCAAGGTAAAAACTCTTCTTCCCAATTGTGCAACCCCAATGGTAAATGTACTTTTTCAAGCTATGAAGAGATTCAAAGCCAATGCTTTCCTCTGAGATTTATATTCAGTTAAATCAAAACTGACAATAGCAGTTTTCTAAACATTATTTTAAATTACTTATTTTTATTTCATGTGCATTGGTATTTTGCCTGCATGTCTGTCTGAGGGTGTCAGATCCCCTGGAGCAGGAGGTGCAGATATTTTTGAGTTGTCTTGTTGGTACTGGGATTTAAACCTGGGTCCTCTGGAAGAACAGCCAGTGGTCTTAACCACCGAGTCATCTCTCCAACCCCATCTCTAGAAGTCTCCTAATCAGAGTTTTAAAAATAATAATCCATAAACTAAGAGGTCAGAATCAAAGTGGCCAGAAAATACTCTGTGCTATACCAGGAGAGTTCAGACCCTCCAGGCCACAGACACCAAACGCCATGTCTACACTGAAGAAATTATGCTAAGAGTTAAAAGAAAATGTTGAAGCCAGGTGTGGGGCCTGGGGCAAGTGAGGTCAACACATGACCCTGTGTGTTTTTGCATGATCTCCTCTCAGAAAGATGCTTGCCTTCTTACTTTTCCCATTGTTATTATTCTCCTGAAATAAGGTTAATCTGGTCTAAGATTAATCTTTCTCCCCAAACAACAGCAACAACAAAAATTAAAAATGTTCAAATGAATCTCACTCAACTTTATGCTTTCCTAGACTTGCTGTAACAAACTGCACATCACCTAGGCAGCTGGTTGTAAACCTAGGTAGAGACTCAACACACAGGCTGGGTCAAAGGGCAGCTTGCTCTCTGGGGTGGGGCTCTACCGTGGCCAATCCCTCGGCTCCGTGCAGTCTTCAGGGACCTGAACGCTCCTCATTAGTTCCTCCTCAGAAGTTAAGAGCTCATCCTGACTTCATGAGTGACACAGGGTTGCCTCATGAACTGGCTACAGTCCGTGGGAAGTGAAAACACCAGCTGTTGGCAGCTCTCCGGTGTCACATGTCACGTGGCCTAAGCGGAGGAGTAGCAGATTTCACTCCTGCTCACACCCTCTAGAGTAGACAAACCCACCTGCAAAGGAGCTGGGGAATCAGTAGACCTAAGTTAGAGAATGGTGCTGCTCACCGTAGGCCAACTGTGGCCATGTAAGGCTGTCGTTTGAGCAGTTTAACTTTAGGGAACAACGACCGCAAAAAGATGGTGGGTTTGTAGTAACTATTTATTTCTTTATTATTTACTTTTGAGATAGGATCTCATACAGCTCAGGTTATCTTCAGACTCATCACTTAGCTGAGACTGGGCTTGAACTCTGATCTCCATGCCTCCACCTCCCAAATTCTGGGATTACAGGCACAAATCACCATACAAGGCACAATTCTTTATTTTCACCAACCTCAACTACCATTTCCTTCAGTGAGCTAAGAGTGCCCAACATTTTCTTCATTTTCTGGACTATCTTCTTCTATTCTGAAACCTCTACACATCCTCCCGGCCCCACATCACTTCCTGTTTCAGAACACAAAGAGACACCCCTTCCACAGCCCCCTCACTGTCTCCAGTGTCTGTATATTCTCAGGCTGCTGTCCGAGGCTAGCCCCCTCACTTGCCTCTCAGGGGTCAGCCCCAGGTTCTTAGTGGAGGACATAACTTCAGCTCCGTGTTCTCCTCTCCAACAATTCTTTCTCTCCTGGAACTTTCCCATACTGTTCTTGCTTCTTGTGTAAAATTAAAATCCCAGTTCCTCCACCCTCCTCTTTACCTAGATCTCTGCTCCACTTTATAGAATGAAAGATCTCAAAAATAGTTATTAACCCTCATGATGATTCTGATTCCCCCAGCACCTGTTCTTCTAGAATGTCTCCCTACCCGGCTGCCTCACTTCCCTGTGGAAACTCCTTTCTGCAGATGTCCTGTGGTTCCCCTCAGTAGCTTCTCACAGCTGATCTGGTTTGTGCTGAGGTGCCTTTTAGCTGAATTGACACTTACCCAGGTTTTCTTCAGATCCCCGGCTGGTTTTCAGAGCTTCCCTGGCTGGTTCCCTCTCACTCACCAACCCCCATGTGAGAATGTTTCGAGACATCCTGCTTGGAGAGTTCCTTTCTGCCACTGCCTTGGTGTTATCGTCCTGACCCACACAGATATTTTGCTATTTATTTGCCAGTGTTTGCTAAATCTGCATCTCCTCCCTGGTTGTCTCTGTGTTGCATCCTGAATGTCCACGTGTTGACCACATATCTTCTGACTATCCACAAATCTTCTCAGGTTTAACAGACCCACCTCAGAACTCCCTCAGTCTTCCTCCTCAATTCAAATCCATTTCTCCCATTGACTTTCTGGTGTCCGTTAATGGCAACTCTCTGTGAGTTCACGCCCCAAACAGTAGTACATTCCCCGAAGTTCCTCTCTTGTATGAATCCCCTCTCTCCCGTACCGTATCCCACAGAGATCATATGTGTTCTACCTTTGAAAATGACTCACCGTCTCTTAGACCCAGAACCCTCTCATGCCTCCGGCAGTCTGCTGTCTGTCACAGCCAGCACTTGGTCCTGTCGCTCCTGTTCAAGGCTCTCAAATCTCCCTGACCTTTACTGACAAAACCCATGAGGGTTTATACTACCCACGCCTTACCTCCATCTGTTGCTCACTTCTTGCTAGGTCCCTTGTATTTGCTGCTATGTGTGCCAAAGGCTCTTCTAGGTTTCTGCTTGATTTTCTTCCTTTTCTTTCAGATCTTTGCTTCTGTGTCTCTTATTCACTGAGATTTGTCCTGCTCATCCTCTTTCAAATTGCCAACTCATACACGTTCCTTCTCTCCCTCTCTGGCTGGCCTTCTTCCTCAGCATTTACCATTAGTGAATGTACCGAAGGCTGAATTCGTCTGTCACTGGTTTGTGCTCCACACGTTGCACTAGAGTGTAAACTTCACGAGGGTAAAAAACTGTTTGTCAATTGCTTTATCTTTCATACCTAGAGCAGCTCCTGTTGCATAGCTACTTGACAAGTCTGACCCAATGGACACATTGCTATATAACCAATCTTTTCCATCTGTCTAGAGTCTCACAAGCTATGATGTCTGTAGCATCTTTCTTGGGACTTCGACCATGCTCGTGTGGCTTGGTGTCATCCGATACCTGGGTTTCTTTGCAAAGTACAACGTAAGCAGTCCTACAGAACCCATCAGAATTATTCTACTGCCTTGGCTAAAGGGCAGAGAGATTCTAATGCCCCTCTTACTTCCACAGCTCCTTATTCTGACCCTCCAGGCAGCGCTGCCCAACGTCATCAGGTTCTGCTGCTGTGCCGCTATGATCTACCTAGGCTATTGCTTTTGTGGATGGATCGTGCTGGGCCCTTACCATGACAAGGTACTGATAGTCAACTTCTTCCTGACAGTATTAAGTGCAAATAACAGGCCAATAGCTTCTATTTTTTATGATTACTACTTTTTATTCATTTATATTTTTGTTTGTGTTCAGGTTGGCCTTGAACTCACATGTGTAGCCAAGGACAACCTTGACCTCCTGGTCCTTCTGCCCCTATCTCCCAAGTGCTGGCGTGACAGGTTTGTGCCAACACACTGAATTTGCTGTTTTATCTTTTTGAAAAATATTAATACTTTTATTTATTCTTTGAGAATTTTACACATATACATAGTATGTTTTGATCATTTTGATACCTTACTTCTCCCAATTCCTTCCAGATTCTAACTTCATATCTTTTTTTTTTTTTGGTTTTTCAAGACAAGGCTTCTCTGTGGCTTTGGAGCCTGTCCTGGAACTAGCTCTTGTAGACCAGGCTGGCCTCAAGCTTACAGAGATCCGCCTGCCTCTGCCTCCGGAGTGCTGGCTGGGATTAAAGGCATGCACCAGTACCACCTCTAATCCCAGCACTGCTAATGTCCTCTTTTTTAAATAACCCAATGGGTCCAATTAGTGCAGCCCACATGCACACGGGTGTGCAGCCATCCATAGTAGTATGGTGGTCAGTCTACCAAGGACCCCACACTGAGCCCCCACCCCCAGCTAACACCCATCAACTGCCAACAGAGTTATCCTTCTCAAATGAACTCCTTTGATTACGTAATTCAGCTTTAAACTATGGAAAGTCATATATCTACATCCACATATTAGGTCCAAGAGTGAGGGCGTCAGTAGTTCTAAACCAGTCAAATGTGAGCACCCTGAGAGCGTCATTGATCTTCTCCGTTGCCTGAAATCCCGTTTGGAATACATTAGATAATTATACCAGTGGTTAGTTCATTTGGGTTCACCAATCAATATACATCTAAGCAACTATAGGGAAAAAACACTGTAGGAATATTTGAAAAGTTTGCTGTGAGAATGTCTTGAACGTTAGACATTATCTGGATGAGCTTCCGAATGAGACAAAGGACCATGTGAGTCTGGGACCTGGATGTCTCTGCAGAAGCATTCAAAGTGTTTCAAGGGTTTCTTCTGTGACAGGGAAAGGGTGAGGGAAGGGAAGGGAGGGGAACTTTTATTCTGTTTACAAAAGATTTGCTTTTAAAAACAAACAGTGATTTCCCCCGCCCTTATCCTCACCCCAATAGTTCTATTCTGAAAAGGNAGGGGAGGGGAGGGGAGGGGAGGGGAGGGGAGGGAAGGGAAGGGGAAAGTCTGACTCTGATGAGTCAGCTTTACATGGAAAAAGAAGAGCTGTCCTTCCCTCTCTCTGTCGGGCTGCTGCAGCTCAGAGGAACATCAAAAAAGCCACTTGAGCCCCGACAAAGCAGCAGCCTCAGACATGTCATATGCAGCAAAGCAAATGCTTGTGTCTACCTCGGGGTGGTTGTTGGGAAAGCATCACCTGGGATACCAGGTCTGACCATTTTCAGGATGATGTCATGAACCAAAACCTCCCACATTGAGGGAACATGGAAGACACTAAACTTCTCTTGCCCCCTTCCCCAGTTCCGTTCTCTGAACAGGGTCTCCGAGTGCCTTTTCTCTCTGATAAATGGAGATGATATGTTTTCTACCTTTGCAAAGATGCAGCAGAAAAGCTACCTGGTGTGGCTGTTCAGCCGAATCTACCTCTACTCCTTCATCAGCCTCTTCATATACATGATTCTGAGCCTCTTCATTGCGCTCATCACAGACACGTATGAAACGATTAAGGTGGGTTCGTCAAGAGCCAGGGCATGCTGTTGCAGAGATGTGTAGCGGTGATACATAGCTTAGGGCTAGGAGGAAGGAAGACTGTGCAGAGAGACACAGCTCAATTTTAGCAATCGTGGAATAGAAAAAAAAAAAAAACAAAGGAATATGGAATTTCTAGAATGCTGAATGTCTTGTTTCTCAGTCTTTATGTTAAAAAAAGTTACTTTCTCCTTTTTAAAAAATTCATTGTTAACTGTACTAAGGATCAAACCCAGGGCCTGGCATATGTCAGGCAAACCCTGTGCCATTGAACTGTATGTCTCCAAGCCTTAAGTATGTTTTAGAATCTTTTGTTAGACTAATAATGGTCAGCAGGTATTGGGTATACAAAATACACATTTGAGAAAGGCAAAATTTTGTGAGGTCACCTGTGGAAGAATAGGAACATTCACTGCTCAGCTCCTAGCCAGGCTCTGTTCATCTAGATTGGCTGGTATTCTGTGGCCTGAAACCAGTTCCACCCAAGGAGCTTCCTTCACACTGAGAACCACGGGACTGCAGGGCAGACTGGTGGTGGACACTGTAGCACTTAGGACAAAGCTGGCTGAGTATTTCCCAGGAGAGGGTACAGACAAGGTTCCCAAGCCTCTCCAGGTATGGGAAGAGGCAGGCACAGATGGACTGAAGCTGATTCCCGAGCGGCTGGCTCCGGAGGTGATAGCCCCCAGACATGCCTGGGAGCAACGAAATAGCCTCGAGAAAGATCACTTCCGTTTGTTGCCAAATGCACCATCGTGAGTTTGGAATATAGCTGTGGGAGAGGGCCTTGTTAATGAGGACGTTTCACCTTCTCCCATGCAGCACTACCAGAAAAATGGCTTCCCAGAGACAGAGCTTCGCAAGTTCATAGCAGACTGCAAAGACCTCCCCAGTTCTGGAAAATACAGATTAGAAGGCGACCCTCCAGCATCTTTCTTCTGCTGCTGCAATAAGTAACCATTGGATTTCTCTGGGCTTGCAGAGGAAAATACGGCATGTGGCTGAGCCAGAGACAATATGAACAATTGTGATAACGCAACAGTATGCCCAGATACTAGTATTCTGAGCTCACTCCTGACTGAGACATAGCGAGACCTGTTTCTGTTTTTAAAAATATTTTAGGTCTTTTCTACTTACATTAGCATTAAAAAATAACGGATTTGGCAGGGTGTGGTGGTGCACACCTTTAATCCCAGCACTTGGGGGGCAGAGGCAGGCTGATCTCTGTGAGTTTGAGGCCAGCCTGGTCTATAGAGCTAGTTCCAGGACAGTCAGGGAAACCCTGTCTCAGAACAAAGCAAACAAAACGAAAAACTGATTTGGTGAGGGAGGCTGCTGGACCATTGCTGGTCTTAGCTGCTGTAGCTCTTGCGTGTTCTCCCTGGGACCCTTTGCCTTCCAGTGTGGCTTCTGCGTGCACTGGGCATTTGGATGACCCAGTGTCCCTCTCTGAGACTTGGGATAATTATAATTATTACACATCTGACACCACAGCATCTGAGAGTTTCCCCCTTAAAAGAAGACAGAGCAAGAAAGAGGCCTCCAGCGTAGCCGGTGGTGCAGTGCTTGTCTCCTAGAGACAGCTGTTTGATAATCCTGCCTTTCAGTGTTAAGGCTCAAGGTTGAAGAGAGTCTAAACATGAATGAAAGCTAAAGTGAGTGCCAAAGGGTATTTGATCAAGCAGCGATGGTTTTCCGTAGCAACCAAGCAGTGTGGGGGAAGCTAATGGTATACCATGCCTGCCATAGGTCCAATCCGTCTCCGCAAAGCCGTGTGCGGCCAGGATCTGTGGTGCTATGGACTGCAGTTCTAGAACCCATGCTAAAAAATTTTAAAATGAATATATGTATTTGAAGAGGCACTAAGTTAGGCTCTATACTTTATAGTTTGATGATGGGCAAGTATGGGGATTTTTATGGTATAATACTCATTTTGTGTACTGTTTATCCATGTAGACACTAAGTCAATTGTGTATAACAATGACTTTATAAATAACCTTTAAAAACAATAAAAATTCTTAACATTTTAATATTGAACTGGAGTCATAATGATAATAGCCCAAGACATTGAAATCCTTTTTTTTAAATTTGAGACAGGGTTTTTCTGTGTACCCCTGGCTGTCCTGGAGCTCACTAAGTGGACCAGGCTGGACTTGAACTCACAGAGGTTCACCTGCCTCTGTCTCCCAAGTGTTGGGTTTAAAGGTGTGTGTCACCACCGCCTGGTAACACTGACATGTTGAGATCTAATCATAGGCATGACTCCAGATGTTGCGATGTGAGGCTTTGCAGTGGTATAAGTCACTTTTGAGGTACCTGTGCCTTAAAATTCTGACCCTCTAAGCCTTTAGATGAGTGTGTTAGGGCTTAGCTCTAACACTGATGTCTTAGTTAGGATTTCTGTTGCTGTAAAGAGACACCATGACCATGGCAACTCTTATAAACTTAACATTTAACTGAGGTTGCTCACTTACAGTTTCAGAGGTTCAATCCATTGTCACCATGACAGAGAGCATGACGGAGTATAGGCAGATATGGATGTGGAGAAATAGTTATGAGTCCTACATCTTGCAGGCAACAGGAAATAGACTGAGACACTGGGCGGTATCCTGAGCATAGGGAACCCCAAAGCCCGCCCTCACAGTGACACACTTCCTCCAACAAGGCCACACCTGCTAATGGCGCCACTCCCTATGAGAATACACTCCAACTACCACAGCTGCTGTTGTGTTTATTTTGTAATTGATTAAGACGCAACATGAATTTTAAAACTGTGTTTATTATCTGAGAAGTCCTTATTATTACTCTTTTTGCGGTTTTCGGACTAACAATATTTTATTGGAAGTACAAAGCTACTGAGCCAGGTTTGCACACAAAGCAAGCTGGCTGTGGTCGTGCAGAATTGGAGAGCACTGGGTTTAGTTGAGAGACCATGTCTCAATGAATAAGTGGAGAGCAATCATGGAAGACTCTTGACATCGAATTCTGGCCTCCATACACTTGTGCACACACATACACAGGTGTGTGCATGCCATATACATACATACATATAGCATAAATGACAAAAATTAAAAATAAATGTTAGGAAAAATTAAAAGTTCTGCATTGCAATGAATTCAAGAATATTCAGGGATACATAAAGAGATGCTGTTTTAAAACAAATAAAAAAAGAGAGAGAAAAAGGGAGAGAGAGAGAGAGAGAGAGAGAGAGAGAGAGAGAGAGAGAGAG
>NW_026067995.1:3639716-3691247 GCF_014885135.2 Alexandromys fortis
CCCCCCCCCCCCCCCCCCCGCCCCATCCAGCGGATGAGAGGAGGGGCTGGATCTCTGACACTCGTGTTCTCAGGCCAATTCCCCTGTGCTCCTGTCAATAGGGTCAGCTCTGCTGTGTTGTCCAGGCAAGATGTAGGGCCCGCTTTCTCTAGTGCTGCAGCTAGGAAAGGAGAGGGTCAGCTCCCTTGCCTGTGACCTCACGGTCCGCCCCCCCCCCCCCCCCCCCGCCCCATCCAGCGGATGAGAGGAGGGGCTGGATCTCTGACACTCGTGTTCTCAGGCCAATTCCCCTGTGCTCCTGTCAATAGGGTCAGCTCTGCTGTGTTGTCCAGGCAAGATGTAGGGCCCGCTTTCTCTAGTGCTGCAGCTAGGAAAGGAGAGGGTCAGCTCCCTTGCCCACCACAGCTGGCAGGGGCAAGAGAAGGAGGAGGGCATTTTCCTCTCACCCACTCCACCACGTGGAAGATGAGGGGCGTGTGGGCAGTCATCCCATGCCTTGGGAGCCTGGGCCTAGTGGGAGGCATTTGGTCCATGGGGATAGAGTCTTTATGATGTGTTTCTCATGGAAATAGTCAGTCATCCTGAACCTTTGCGCTCCGTTCCTTTTCCTTTGTGCATGTCCCTCCTGCCCCTTCTACTTCTCACAGGCTGAAGCAGCGCAGAGTACTCACTAGAAACCAAACAGATGCTGATAGCATGCATCTGGACTTTGTACCTTGAACCACATGAAACTCTATAAATTACCCTAGTGTCAGGCATTCCTGTTATAGTAACAGAAGACGAACTAAGTCAATGGCTCAATTTCACACAAGGGAGAATAGTTAGTTTCACATTTTTCTTTGTTTCTTCTTTTTTTTTATTTTATTTTTGAGACAAACTCTAACTACGTAGTTAGTCCAACCAGCCTGAAACTTGATCTGTAACCAGCCTGGCCTCAGACTCACAGAGCATATGCTCTGGAACAGGGGAAAGAGATGAGTAGGAGAAAATGTTTGCAAAAAGCCAGAGCTAATGATATACACCAATATAATATACAAAGACCTCAGAATTCGACAATAAGAAAGCAGACTCCCCATTTAAAGTGGATATAACAACTTGAAAAATGCCTTACTAAAGACGGCATCAGGTGGCAAACAAATGTGTCACAGAGGGTCACCGTCACATGACACTGGGGAACTGCAGATGAAGTCATCTCCTGCCCGCCTTTACAATACGTCAAAAGTCAAAGCACTTCAAATCCAAACCTTGGTGAGGATGGGAAGTGACAATCTTGTTTATTGTTGGGGAGAATTCAAAATGTTATAGTCCATTTGGAATAAGGGCAGTTTCCTACAAAACTGTATTTCCGTGGCATGCAGTCTAGCAGCTAACACTAGTGCTTTTCGGTGTTTAGCTAAAGGAGTTGGAAGCATGTTCGCTTTAAGCAACAAAGGAAAACAACGCTAACAGATGATTTTAGCAACTCTCTTCAAAATTTACAACACGTGCAAGCAACCAAGATACTTTGAAGAGGTGAATGGATCAATACCCTGTGATATATCCATCCAGTAGAATGGATCAATACCCGGTGGTATGTCCATCCAATAGAATGGATCAATACCCTGTGGTATATCCATCCAGTAGAATGGATCAATACCCGGTGGTATATCCAACCAGTAGAATGGATCAATACCCAGTGGTATATCCAACCAGTAGAATGCTATTCAGTCCCAAGAAGTAGTGAGTTAGCTGGCAATGAGAAGACATGAAAGAAGTTTAAGCCCGTATCATGAAGTGAACAAAGTCAGCCTGAAAATGCTACACACTGTTGGATTCCAACCATATGGCATTCTAGAAAAGGGGAAAACAGAGATAGTAGAAAGAAAATCCATCGTGCCTAGGGGTTACAGGAGATGGGGGGATTAGTAGATTGGTAGATGGTACACAAGCGTTATCAGGCAGTTCTGGCTGCTATGACACAGGAGTGTAGCTCCAGTAGCTTAAACCAAACAATAAGCAGTTATTTTCCACAGTTTGGGGAGCTGGAATGTTCAAAGTCAGGGCGCCAGCAGATCTGCTGCCCAGTGAGAGCATATTCTGTGATCTGATCTCCAGACTGTCGGTGACCCCAATGTGGGATGTGGGTTGTGGGGGAGGCAGAGGGCCTATGGGAATCCTCTGTGCTTTCTGCTCAATCTCACTTTGAACCTATATCTGCTCTAATAAACAAAATCTATTTGTAAAAGCTTAATATTTCCATGACTGGAGAAACAAACCCATCTCTTGTTTGTTTCCCTGTCTCTTGTCTGTACCAGCGTCTATATCACACATCAATTGCCACAGAGGCAGCACCAACCACAGAGCTCAGAGCAGCGCCTGTCCCCTGCCAGAAAGATCACCAAACCCAGGGTGCAGGCTGTTTTTGCTGAGCTGATTGTTTCTTGCAGTCAGCTGAGCCGTCCTTACCTCCCACCATAGGTGAAGTTGAAGCACAGAGAATTTGATATGGCAGATAAAATCGAGCTCCTACAGAGAAAGCAGAATACCTGTGGCTCTTGAGTAGACTTCCTTCCCGACATCAGAAATGCTCAGATCATAAGGATAGATACTGACATTAGAGACGGTTGGGTCATAAAGATAGATATCGTGCTGACTTTCCAATGTCAAACAGAGAGACCTAAACCAAGGAGGACCTAGTTCAGAGATTAAGGACAGAATAATATATTTACAGTGTTTAAAACCAGCAAAAGACTAATGTCTAGAAAGTTCAAAGCCTACTTACTTGCCCATCAACGAAAATCAGAAGGATGTGAAAGCACATAAACAGAAGGCAATTTCCCTATTATTTTATTGCGCTCCATCTGCATATTGACTTCCCAGTGGATATTGCTTTGGATTACTGTTTTATAAAATTGTTTCAGGTCTACCATTACCCTGGCTGACACTTCCTAGAGGACTTTAAAAGAATTCCTTCTATCTGTGACTTTATAAAACTGTTCTAAGAAAGAAACCCACTGGAGAAACTCATGACTGTGATTGGTAAACTTGCAATGTCACCTGATACATAGTGCAGGGTTGAACAAAGATATCTGGTCACGACAAAACTGAGTTATGATACAAACTTGGAGGTATGGTATGAAGAGCAGAAACCTGAGATTGGAATGTCTGACACACAGCACCAAGCAATACCCGTGGCTGCCCAGTGAGAGGCGAGCTGGGCTCTTCACTGTAAATAAGAGATCTTGGTAAACTAACCATTGAGAGTGGCTCCCCCGGCTGCCTGGAAATGGTAATTCATGTCTCTCAGTGTACCTGGTAGCCATCCACTCCAGCCATCTGATTCTGTCTCCTGCCTTTCTCCTCTTCCACAGCTCCTTCCTACGTCTAGGTCAAGTTGCTTTGGGGCCCTTGCTACTTTAAGGGCAGCAGGTGCGCTGACTGCAAGGATAGAGTCTTCCAGTTGAGGGTGCAGAGCACTGCTTGATCCCAGTGAGGCAGGCTGGAGTCATGCTCCAATGAGGACTGAGACCCAGTACCCTCCTTTGGGAAGCTCCTCCTTTGCAGCGCTCTGTGGGAATTTGCAGGATGGGAGAGATGGGTCAACAGATCGGAACACCTAATAGCATCATTTCTGTCTTTTTTTTTGTTTCTCCTCTGACCTCTCCCATATCACACCTCACTCCTTCTGAAATGGATGACCTCATTTTGATTATCGTATCCCTCCCTGTGTCTGGTTGATACAAACATGGCGTTTGCACATATGATTTCAGGGCTGACCGTTTTGCATTGGATACTCCTGAACCAACTGCTCAGGGAAGATCTTGGAAGGGAGGGTAGAAAGAACTAGATGCTAGGAAGTCAGGTGTGAGGTCCTGTCTCCTAGAAATGGCTGGGAAGACATGTCTAGATAAATGTATCTTTTATAACTATTTAAGGAAAATGCATGTTTTCTCCACCTGCGAAACAGTTTCTAGATTGTCGTAGGTGGGATGGGAATCTGTTTGGAGAAACTCATCCAGATGAGGAAAGCTACTGATCACCAGCAACTGTTTTAATGATGTGCCTGCCAGTGGTTGGATGGAGCAAGAGCAAAGGTTTTAGGGAATCAAAGACCTAAATAGAAAGATTGGACCTGCTGGTTGCTCTGTGGGTGACTCTGGAGAAGTAAAAACTTCTCTGACCTTCCCCCCTCCCCCTACAGGTTACTGTCTCTGTCCATCCACCACGTGGTCCTGGAGTCAGCCTCAGGACTGGCTATAGAGCACCTCTACTTCCTCAACTCTCTTGCTGGCTCCATCTTGTCGTTTCTGGTGCGGGTAGGGCACAGAATTCTGAACATAGCGGTATGGTGGGTACTGTGACTTCTCAGGCAGACTCTCCAGGCTCGCTGTACCCAGTGGGCATTCCTGCTAAGAGGAATTCCCGAAGAAGAAAAGGGGTGTGTGTGTGTGTGTGTGTGTGTGTGTGTGTGTGATATTTTGACCTGATCGTCCTTGGGAAGTGACTTTTAACAGAGGGTAGATTCGGGGTGGGGTGGGGCGGGGCGGGGGGGGGTGGGCAGAATGAGGCTGGAATAAACCTTAACGCCAGCATCAAAATGTGAGGTGGATGCAGGAGGAACAAGTTCAAGGTCTTCTTTAGCTTTGTAGCAAGTTGGAGGCTAGCTTTGGTTAGTTACATGAGGCCATCTCAAAATTAAAAACAAAAACAAACCAAAAAAAAAAACAAAAACAAAACCCAACAACAACAACAACAAAACCCCGCCCCTACAGAAAGGGTCAATAATGCTTCGACACCTGTCTTTCTGTACAACTGTTTCTACATAATCCTCTGCACACTGCCCTTTGCCCTGGCTAACCCTGGGGACCTGAACACGTACTGATGCGCATAGTCTGAAAACGGAGCCGTTTTGCTCATCGGGCTCCTGTTGAAGTTCTGGGCCTGTTCTGTCCAAAACGTCCTGCCAGCTTCAGGTGGAGCACTGTAGTGTGGTTCACAAATGGAGGACAGTCGTGGTCTCAAAGCTCCAGGTTTCAGACAGCAAGGGGGAAGGGCAGGGTACCGCTGGCGTCTGCTGCTTTGGCTTTGCAGGGGTCGTGCAGACTCTGGCTGAAGAAGGTCCACCTTGCGTCTTGTTTTCCACGTGCTTGTCCAATACCTCTGTCACTGCTTGTCAGGGAATTATCAGAATAAAGACTCTGTAATGAAGAAACCCGTCCCCACGAACTTGTTGACTCCTAGGCGGAGGAACTGCAATGTATTTATCCCGTAGAACACAGTATGGGCACTTAACACGGCAGAATAGAACTGGCCAAAGGAACGGACAAGCCAGGCGTCGGTGGCACGTGTTTGTAATCCCAGTACTTAGGAGGCCGAGGTAGGAGGATCGGTCTGAGTTCGAGGCGAGTCCGGGCCACATAGCGCGCTCAAAAGAAATGCAGCAAATGTATAAAGGGGTCAGACACTTTCTTGGAGAGGTCAGGGAATGGATGAGGGCAGCGGGGTGGCGGAGGGAGAGCGGGCGGGGCGACCGGGGCGGGGTGGACAACGGGAGGCCTCTCAGCAGGCTCCCTGGGCGACTTCCCTTTATAAAGGGCGCCTCCTCCGCCTGCCTCCCGCAGACACCCACAGGCGGAGCTGGGTGTCAGAACTGTGGGGATCGAGGGGGATGGAGGCTTCGCACGTCGGTGGCGCTCGCGCCATGCCTGGAGGCGAGGAGACGCTGGACCTGCCTGCTTGGAACTGCGCCCTGGACCCGGCCTGGGACACCCACCACAGGTCTGTACTCCCCCGGGGCGCCACGTCTTGTGACCTCCTGGGTTCCAGCGTCATCTCCTTCCGGGACTGCCCCAGCTGCAGTGTCCCTGCGCCCACACCTGCTCCCGGTTCCACCTCCTGCCTCCGGCTCGCGGTCGCTTAGTTAAAGCTCTTCGCGACACTGGCAGAGCAGCTCCCGGGTCGCCCAGCTCTGGAGAAAGGCAGCGGCGGCCGGTGGGGACACGGGGGCGTGGCGGGAGAACAGGGCCACGCGTGGCGACCAGGGCTCACACATCCGCGGGGCCCCGGGGCTGCAATGAGAGCGCTGACTGCGAGGGTAAGAGGTTTTGGATACCTCCAGACTTCCAACTGGGGGATGCTGTCCCGAGGGTCGGGAGATGGGTGCGCAGTGGGTCCGCTTTCCAACTCCTTCTTGTTCCCCAGAGTCCTGCAACCTGACCGTTTCCCCAGGTAAAGGACCCGGAGAGAGATCAGATGTTTTCAGGTTAAAGTCCTGGTGAGGCTTTTTCTGGAGACAATATTCTGAAAGATCCTGGTTGGCTGAAGGATCCTGGTTGGCTTTACCGGAGCGTTCTTACTACCTTGGGCAGGCCCACGCTAACTGCTTGCACTTAGTTAAATAAGGCCGGGTTTTACATTCCGGAACAAACATGCCTTTTCTTAGGTGGGAGGGTTACGGTGTGGTCAACCCTGGTTTCCTCAGCTCTATGAAAAAGCGTTCAGTCAAGCCAGATGGCTCTGCCAAGTGGCCCCTCCTATGTGCCTAAACTTCTACAGCAGCTCAGTTGAGGTGAGGACAAAGTGGCCTTTGGCTCCTGCTTGCTGCTCTTAAGCAAATAGTGGTGGGATGTTAAAGTTTTCTAAGGCAGCCAGGAGCGGCTCCTGCCTTCCCAGCAGGGTGCTCTCCAGGTCAACAAGGAAAACTGAATCAGAAGGGAGCTTATTTGGTCTGGGATGATTGCCTGAGTGGAGAACTTTCTGCAAGGGTGGCATAGATTTCCCAGACCTTTGAAAGACCAATTTTGAATTATAAAACAACATTGGTGGGTTCTCAAGGACGGGGTTGGAGCCTCAACACCCAGGTAAAAGTACTTGGCGCCTGTAATCCTAAAGCTGGAGGGGCAGGCGACAGGAGGACCCCCAAAGTTCACTGGCCTGCCAGCCTCCCCTAATTTCAGAGCTCCAGACCAATGGGAGACCCTGTCTCAAAAGAGGTCTGCCTTGTTCCTGAAGATGGCTCACTAGGTTGTCCCCACATGCACAACACGTGTGCACACATGTGCTCGTACACAAATACATATGCATCCCTGAAAAAAATGGTGCAGCTTTGACAACTGTAACAAGTTGTGAAAGTCACATCAAAATGGCCAGTGTCATACAATCTGTAAACTCCTCTCTGAAAGTAAAGGAGTTTATTTTATTTTATTTGAGACAAGGTTTCTCTGTAGCTTTGGTGCCTGTCCCGGAACTAGCTCTTATAGACGAGGCTGGCCTCAAACTCGCAGAGATCCACCTGCCTCTGCCTCCTGAGTGCTGGGATTAAAGATGTGCGCCACCACCGCCCAGCAAGGAGTTTATTTTTAATATGTCACACGAGCAGAAGTGTACCCACTTCTCTGTCTTCTCCCTTAATGCACTGTCCTTGAAACCAAGGACCAAATACCTGTAGATTTATGGGCTCACACCTCTGTCTGGCCTGGAAAATGTCTGTGCTCATGTTGGGTGTGAAGCATAGCCTTCAGTTTTATTTTTGTTTGACATTGTTTTTCCCAGCACATTTCGTTCAGGGCTTGAATGGTTTTTGACATACTCTGTGTCCTCAGAAGCTGTGTACATTGCTGAAGGACACAGACTAAATGTTTGTGGAAACCATTTTTGAAGGCTTGCAGATGTGACATATACCATAGGCAGGTGTCTGGCTGTCCAATACGGGTGGGGAGACAAGACGGTTGCTGTAAACTGAGAACGGAAGTGGGGTGGTACAAGAGGTGGAAAAATCGCCTGTGGTGCAAACTCGGGCATTGTGTGTACAAGGGACGAAGAATACAGCTCTCTCTAAGTGGGCTATGAGCTCTGCCATGTCAGGTGCCGCTCACAGCATCCACGACATTCTAAGCCAACAGCACGTAACCAGGACAGTTGGATAGGCTTTCCTGGTAGAGTCTGAATTGTGCCAAGATTTTTGCTTGTCTTCCTCTTTCAATCCCAAGAGATGTTAAACACCTGCCCGCCTGAACTTTTGCCCTGCACACCTTTCTCATTCAACCTTCCTGAACCAGGTCTTGCAGCCAGGATCTGTTTAAAAAGAAAAGCACCTTTTGTGTGCTTTTCCTCCAGGATCAAGGCTTTCCCATCTCCTCTATCAAGGAGGGTGATATATATAATGTCCCAACACTGAAGTCTGCCAACAAAGGGAAGACTTGGAAGACACTCACGTGGAGCTGAGAGTCACGGATGCGCAGTTAGAAGCCAGTCTCCCTGCTCCATGGCTCCCGTCAGTGACATGAAACCTAAATTCAGATTGTTTTTGAAACTTAGTGGGGGAAAAAAAAAAAAAAAAGCTGACAACCAGGTGTCTTCTTGTGGTTAACATTTGTGAGTAAAAACAGTTGCCAAAGAAAACCAATTTGGCCCTAAGCACTAAAGCGAGCCTTCTTTGCTGGGCCTTTAGAGTTGTCATTTCTGAGGAGAGAAATGACTCTTCAGAGGGCCCGTGTGTCCACCACAGAGAAAAGTAACTTAATTCCCAGAAGTAGCTACTTTTAACATTTATTTTCATTTGTGTGTGTCTGTGTGTCTGCGTGTATGTGTGTGTCTGTGTGTATGTGTGTGTATGTGTGTGTCTGTGTGTGTCTGTGTGTGTCTGTGTGTATGTGTGTGTCTGTGTGTGTCTGTGTGTATGTGTGTGTCTGTGTGTATGTGTGTGTCTGTGTGTATGCTGTGCATGTAAGTGCCCATGGGGGCCAGAGAGGGGCTGCTTATCCCTTGGAGCTGGAGTAACAGGTGATTGTGAACTCTGAAGGGAATGCCAGGATCCATACTCGGGTCCCCTGGAATAGCAATGAGCACTTTTAACCTTGGAACCCACTGCCCCAGCCCCAGCCACTTAAACAAGCAGAATACAATGTTCTACTCAGTGTGGAGTATGCCCATCTGTGTTCACTTGCTTCTGCCGCCACTTGGACTTCCCCTCTGATGTCTTATCTGACCTGTCTACAGCAGAACCCTTGTTCTGTTTTGAGCCTGGTCCCAGGCTCCCTGGTCCTGAACTCTTTCTTCTTGATGAGGGAAGACTGCTTTGTAGGCACAGGTGTCCAACTTCCTTTCCTCTCAGATGGCTGATTTCATCTCTTCTCTTTCAAAAATTGTCTTTTTTTCCTCTTTCTTTCTTTGAAATACGTCTTCATGATTTCAGTTAAAAATTTCTGCGGGGTAGTCATTAGTAACTCTTGAGGCCAGCGATTCTGGAACATCGTCTTCAGTGTCCTAATTTTTGAAGACACATGGTTTAAATGGTGGACTTTATAAAAAAAAATCCTATTACCCATGGCACATTTCCAAGAGGTGTGGCCCACCGAGAGACTGGCAGACTGGGTAAGCAGGACATTGGAGCCGTATGCTTGTTGAAAACTTCAGAAAAGAAAAGGTTAGATGGGCTGGCGAGATGGCTCAGAGGTTAAGAGCACAGACTACTTTTTTCGGAGGTCCTGAGTTCAATTCCCAGCAACCACATGGTGGCTCACAACCATCTGTAATGAGATCTGGTGCCCTCTTCTGGCCTGCAGGCATGGAGGCTGAACACTGTACATAATAAATAAATAATTTTTTTTTTTAAAAGAAAAGGATAGCAAGGGCTTGCCATCGTTGCTGCCTTTGTCCTCAGCGGTCAGAGCCCATTCTCCTGAGAAGAGGAGACTGACTCCCTCCTCCTGTGGCCCCAGGAACGGATTCTTCCTTATGTTTGCAGAAAGAGTGCGGCCTGTTGAGAATAAGCACTTTGAACATGTGTGGCTCTACTTCTGCATTCCTGGAAGTCTGGGGCATTGAGGAGAATGGCGGGGTGGTTTCATAAGAACTCAGTGGCCCAGCTGTCTTCAGGGAAATCCTGAAAATTCTGCGTGTCCATCTTCTGTTGAGAGCACTCGTGGGCAACGGAAAGTCCCTTCGGTGTTCTTCCAGGGCTCTTCCTGAGGGATCCGAGCCACCACGTGACTTATCTGTACAGAGATATTTTTAATAGCCTCCTTGACTTGGGCAACGGTTAACTTCTCTGTCTGTGGGACTGGGGACTGGCCATCTGACCCTTGTCCTGGGGCCCTCAGGGCCACCACTGAGGGACTTCATATTCACCCTTTCTTCCACTTGCTCCTCCCACTCAGCACACGTGAGAAAAGGGCAAGGGAGTACCTGGTTCCCTGATACATGTTAGACACCCTACTTTGACCTTAGGTTATTTACCTTCTGATAGTAACTAAATAATTCAATGTTACCAACATTGTAGAAAAGAGAGAAAACATGAGGAAAATTAAGATTCCCTGGGAAACATTTCCCAGAGGTCTTGTGGGCAGGCAATGCTTTTTCATGTTTGTTTGCTAGTTCTAGATGTTTTAAAAGGGTGAAATATGGGGAGCCAACTTTGGACACACACACTAACATTTAAAAAATAATGAGATTATACTGTGTTTATTTTATAATCAAAATGTAACAATGTAACATAGGCATTTTCCCCGGCTCACAGTCTCAAGTCTGGATTCAGTGAATAGTTTATAGATATTTTAATAGATAGCAGTTACAAAATTTGCAGAAAAACACATAAAGCCTTGGTTCCTTGATCATACAAACACTCATAGAAAAAGAACAGATTGGCTGTTAGTACTTCCATTTTTCCCAACAGAGTTTCCCCTGGATGCATAAGTGTTAAGCTGGATTTGTGCCAACCTGATTGCTATAGCAACCTGTTGCTGCTCTCCAGACCCTTTGCCTGTAACTGCACTGGGCTGTCTTTTTCTTATTAATAGTTTGGGCTATTAGGAACCCAGCACCTATTAACTACTAACAGCAGTAAGCTTCTGGATGCTTCAGTATCATGCAGACCTTATCTGAGTCTGCCTTTTGGCTCTGCTCGTGTGTGTGACTGCACGTTTGCATGTGTGTGGATGCGCATGGGTGTGTCGGCCTGCAGCTGGCATCAGTGTCTTCCTCAGTCACGCTATCCTTTTTGTTTATGGAGACAGAGTCTCTCATTAAAACTGGGGCATTCCAGCTAGCCAGCTTATCTAGTTAACCTAGGGGCCCCCAATTCTGCTTCCAGTGCGCTGGAACTACAGAGGACACTCACACCTGCCTGGCTTTTGCCTGCTTCTGGGGTCTGAACACTGAACCCCCACTTGCTCAGGGAGTACTTTCTCCTCTGAGCCATCTGTCCAGCCCATTGTTTTTTCACTCATTGAAGTGTTAAACTTCTGACGGTGTTGTCTATCAGTGGCTTCCATGCCTTCTGAGGTTTGCTGTACTTAGAGATACACATTAAATTATTTGTCTATATTCTATATCTGATGTATTCACTGATTTTATTTTTTATACAAGCATCTCTTTGTTCTTTTTGTTGTTGTTGGGTTTGTGTGTGTGGGGTTGTTTTTTTTTTTTTTTTTTTTTGTATTCTGTATCTGAAAAGACTCTGGCCCAAAGAGCAGATCATCAGAACATCATGGTGGTAACTTATCAAGCTGATTCAAAAAAAAAAAAAAAAACCCCAGGAGTAGCAAGTAAAAGAATAAAACAAGGCAACAATTCTATCAGCAAATTGGGCACCTAGACCACCTAGAACCTTCTAGTCATCTTGGCTAAGTATGACTTTAATATTTCATTCAGTTGGTCATTCTAACATTTTCAATTTTCTATTGTTACATAGTGTTTATTACTGTTGCTATGGTTTGATTTTAAAGGGCACCGACTGAGGAAAAACTTATGTAGCCAGAATCATGGCCTCATCCATTGATTCATTTAGCTTCTTTCAAGCCATATTCACTGAATACCTACTGTGTTAGGGAGTCTGCCGTATGCTCCAGATACGGTGCAGCAGGGCTTAAGGAAGCTCTTACAAGGAAAACCAGTTGTGATATTGAATCGGAGGAAAGTAAAGGTTACAATAAGGAACCGAGGGGTGACATGAGCCTCTCTAGCTGACTGTAAACCCAGCTGTTTGGGAGGCTGAGGCAGGAGGATCTCTAGTTCAAGACCTGCTTGGGTAATGGTGAGTTTAAGTCTAGTGTGGACAACTTAGTGAGACCCAGAGGCAAAGTAAAAAGTAAAAGGGGGTAAGGAGTCTAGTCTGTGGCTGAGTCCTTGCTTGGCGTGTTTAAGGTCCAAGGTCTGGTGCGCAGTCCTGCAAGGAAAACCCCCAAAGGCCTCTGTAAAACCATACCCACCCCCACTCCCCACCCCCACCCCCCCGAGCTGAGAAACTCCAAGGACAGGAAGGATCCAGAAATGCAAAGAGCTGGGGAAACACCAGGTGCAGACTCCCAGGTAGGGGGAATATTCCAGAGCCAGAAGTGACTGGACGGGGCGCAGTGAGGAAACAGGGTGAGCGTGAGCATGGGAGAAGTGAACTGCAATCTCGTAAGCAATGCCCGGAAGTGGTAGGAGGCTCAGCGCTCATTCTGAGAGGAGCAGAAAGTCCCAGAGGTGATTTCAGCCGGAAATGCCGGATTCAGGAAACGAGCTGAAATCAATTTAAAGGTAATTAAGCCGGTCTCTAGCACTGCCCTCTAGCTGTGATGTGGTGCACTGGGGGGAAGCCACGTCTGGGATCAAGTAAGGGAGAAGATGCTCAGGGAGGGGCTGTAGCAGGAGTCAGGAGCACTGAGAATGAGACCTTAAGAAATGCAAACTCGAGTGTCAAGAAGGAAAAACAGACGTCTCGGTAAAAAAAACAAGATTTTTGTATTGCGGCCAGTCTTGAGCTCCAGGTGCCTAACTTGCCTCCTTGGCAGCATGAGGAGATAGCAACAGGCCACTTCTAAGTCAGTCTGTCATTAGACCCATCCTGTCACTTTTGTCAGGCAGAGTAAGGGTCACCCAAGTAATTCAAAACAATAGCAGCGTGGACTGGTCCCATCTCTGCCAGCAGGAGGCCATCATGCACCTGGTGCCTGCATTTTCAGAAGCAAAGGTCAAGAGCCTTTGCCTCAGTCCCACAATGAAATTGGGTTTACGATCTCGATACAGCTAAGCATCATGGAAATAGCTTTTCAACACATCAGGCTTCCATGCACTTGGTTCAGTAAAGCTAGAATTGCCCTCAGTCACATGGTAACCCTGAGCCCAATCATCACATGGTCCCGGTTAATCACGGCAGGGTAGGCTTGCTAAGGAGCCAGTGCAGCCGTGGCCTGCTTCCCTTTTCTTCCCACCACCTGACCAGCCCATCTGCATCCTCAAGCATTTGCTCAACCATTGTCTGGCCAAGTTTCTTTTCTGTTTCACATCTTATTTTAACGCTGATGGGTACTGTGTTTACCTCACCTTTGGTAATTTGGTCCTCGACCATGTTATTTAGTAAGCTTATCGAAATCCAGGGGTTAGGAATACGGCTCAGTCAGTAAAGGGCTTGCTACATAAGCATGAGGACCGGAGCTCAGTCCTTAGAATCTCTCCAAAAGCCAGGTGTGGTGGCTCCAGACTATGATCCTAGTGTTGGGGAGACAGACACAGGAAGATCTTAGGATTCTCTGGCCAGCTAGTCTAGTCTAATCTGTGAAGCCCGGCTTCAGTGAGAGGTGTTTTCCCCTCCACCATCTTAGTGAGGGAGACACCTGATGCCAACCTCGGGCTTCCATGTGTGCATACATATGTGTGTGTACACACAGAGATATACACACATGTACACACAGTGAGGATCATGCATTTCCTTTGACTTAATTAAACTGTTAGTGTGTAAGTGCTGTAATTGTCTTGATCGGTTTCTCGCCGTAGCAGTGTGTGGTTGCTGCGGTTAATGGGCTGGCGTCATCAGACCTGCACAGATTCCCGTGCCTCAAGCCGCGTTAGAGCCGTTCTTTCCTCCACTCTTGGGAAAGTTTCGCCTATTTTCTGAACCTGTTGCTGATTGTTACCGTCGCTGGTGAGAGTCGCGGCATTCCTCCAGCCTTCTGACCTTGTTCGTGCTTATGAAGGGGTGACTGCAGTTTCAGGCCCCTGGCGCCCGTCTCCCAGCTGGTATTCCCCACCAGGGAGTGCTGGGAACCTGTCTGTCAAGCGAATGAATGAGTTTATCCTGACATATCGCCCGCTCTTCTTTTTCTTTTTAGTTTTTCTGTCGCTTTCTTTGCTTTACATAAACCCCTCTATCGTTGCTACAGTGAAGCCTGTACCTTTACAATAAATACCTTTACCTACTAGGCGGCCAGGCAAAACTACAAACTGAGAAGAGAGGAGCAAGGTAGTATGTTCAGGGAAGTCTCAATAACTCACACATTTAAACTTTTCCTTTGAGATGCTAGAATTTTTGGACCCAAATACCATTTACTTTTCTTCAAAGTTTAGATGTTTTAAAATCTAAGTCAGATTCATCTTGAGCATCCATTACGTCCCCAACCTTTTGTTCTGTGTTTCTGCCACCTGTTCCGGCCACTCATTCTTTCCTACGGTTTGCAGGTTGAGCGGCTCGGGGGGTGGAGGGTGCTTTGAAGGAGAGTTAAGCACATTCAGTCCTTTCCAGTATTAGGAACATTGTGACTCCTAGTGGGTTAAGGAACAGGTCTGGAAAGACATAGTAGTTTAGATAAGTCCTGACAAGTTTTACTTGCATTCTCTGCTACCTCTTACTGTCTTGGTATTTCAAAACTTTGTTGCTTTTGCTATCATTTTCTGGCTTTGCCTGAGGCTTCTGAGTGTGTGTGTGTGTGTGTGTGTGTGTGCATGTATGAGTCTGTGAGTGTGTGTGCATTGTGTGAGTGAGTGTGTGTGCACATGTGTGTCTGTTAGTGTGTGTGCGCATGTGAGTCTGTAGTGTGTGTGTGTGTGCATGTGAGTGTGTGTGCATGTGTGATTCTGTGAGTGTGTGTGAGCGTGTATGTGAGAATGTATTTGTGTGTGTGCATGTGTGTGTGTAATATGTCTTGGGGATGCCTCTGGTCTCTGCTCCCCTGGAAATGAGAGTACAGCATTCATCACCATGATTGGCACTTTCCTGTAGGCTCTAGGAAATCGGACTCAGTTCTGCTTACAAGGCAAGCGCATTACCCACTATGCCATTCTGTGTGTGTGTGTGTGTGTGTGTGTGTGTGTGTAGGGTTCTAAGGATCTAGTACACACCTCTTCGCGTTTATTCAATGAAAAGCGTATCATGGGATGTCAGCACACATCCTTTAGACTAAAGTGACTGTGGTTGTTTTTAAAGTTGTCACTCACACACCCTCAAGAGCCCCTAGTCATCTTCTCTGGCCTCTAAAACTCCTTTGTGAGGACGCTGTTTGTTCTCAAGCTCAGGGAAGACAATGCTAGGTCCCTCCACCTTCCTAGTCAAGTGCCTCCGTAGTATTGACACCTGTGAATTATGACCATGGTGGGGTTCTCCTTGCTCTCTGAACCCTTCACCTCACGGTCAGAACTTTGTGTCTGGAGTCACGGGTACCCCGTGGTGCAACCCTCAATCACCTACTTAACAATGATGTGTTCCCAAGTCTCACCTGCTGGAGCTTGAGCACGTGACCTTCGAGGAACCTACTCATCCCACGTCCTGTCCCAGCACCCAGCCCACAGAGTGATTATTCAGTCAGTTAGGCTAAGGAGCTTCCAATAGCATGCTCAAGGCAAACATATATGTAAAGTCTTTCTTGAGATAGTCTGTAGCTCAGGCTGGCCTGGAACATACTATGTAGTTCAGGCTGGACTGGAACTCACTGTTTAGCTCAGGTTGGCCTAGAAGTCCGTAAAACCCTCTTGTCTCAGTTTGTGGAGTGTTACAATCATAGACATAAGCCACCTCGTCCAACTTTGTCTTTTGAAATGAGACTCATTTAGTGGCTGGTTTCTCATTATTAAAAAGTAGTTTTTTATTAAAGTTTATCTTCTAGATATTTTACCCATGCTGTATGGCATTCAAGGCTACTTTCTTTTTCTTTTAACTTTGTTTTTATGTGTATAGGTGTTTTACCTGCATATGTGTGCAGTAGCTGCAGAGGCTAGGGGAGGACATTGGATCCCCTAAGGCAGCCATTAGCCACCCTATGGATGCTGGGAATTGAACCCAGGCCCTCTGAAGAGCAGTCAGTGCTGTTAACCACTGAGCTATCTCTCCACTCTCAGCAAGGCCCTTTTCTCAGCTTTACAGTACTAAGGCATGCAGTGGTGCATGCTCGGTTTCTGCTACATTCTAAGCTCTTTTGTTACTCAATTGCCATTAGTCTGGTTCTGTTTATTCAGGCGCTGGCCATACCTTATAAGTTACATGTTAGATTGTCCCAGGTCCCTGGAGGCTCATCCACTGCATATCTCAGGACACAGAAGGCAGCTCCAGTTCAGACTCAAGCAACTCAACACTCTGAAGTACCCCAGTCACCTAGGTTTGAGTCCCACTGCTCTATGGCTAGTGTGTCTGGGGATGTGGTTGTGTTTTCATTTCCCCTTTCTTAGGAAATAGGACATGGAGTCAGTCTGGTCTGTGGGGTAGCCTTAGGAGTGCTTTCTCAGCCTACTTCCCGAGAGGGAAGGGCTTTGGGGTACATATCTGCAAGAGAGGAGAATCTGCTGCCAGCTCAGGGTGACACACACACACACACACACACACACACACACACACAACAAGTCCCAGAGTGTGTGAGTGGCATTTGGCAATAGCTGTAGAAGCAGGTGAGATAGCCTAGGAGCTGCCTACTGTTAGACCCTCCAGTCTTTACGGGTCCTCTCCATCCACCTTTGATCAGCATGGACCTTCAGTAGGAACTATTTTCTCCATGTCTTTCTCTGTCCTGGCTGGTTTTCTGTCAACTTGACACAAGCTAGAGTCATCAGAGAGGAAGGAGACTCAGTTGAGGACATACCTCTATTAGATCCAGCTGCAGGAAATTTTCTCCTTAGTGATCAGTGGGGGCAGGCCCAGATCTTTGTGGGTGGTGCCATCCCTAGGCTGGTGATTCTGGGTTCTAAAAGAAAGCCGCTGAGCAAGCCAGGAAAAACAAGCCAGTAAGCAGCACCCCTCCATGGCCTCTGCATCAGCTCCTGCCTCCAGGTTCCTGCCCTGCTTGAGTTCCTGTCCTGACTTCCTTCAGTGGTTAAGGGCAATGTGGAAGGATAAACTGAATAAAACCTTTCCTCCCCAGCTCACGTAATGGTCATGGAGTTTCTTCACAGCAGCAGAAACCCCAGCTACCTCACTCTCCCTCTCATCTTTTCTCCCTTCACTTTTCTTTTAACCTTCCCCCTTTCCTCCTCTCCCCCCTCTCCCTCCCTCCCTTCCTTTCTCTATCCTTTCCTTCCTGTCTTCCTTCAAAAACTTCCTTCATTTCTTATCTCCTTTTAAAATTTCTGGTAGGATGGTTCTAGCTAACCTAGTGTACCAATCTTAGAAATGACATTATAGTCAGGTGCTGGTGGCACATGCCTTCAATCCCAGCACTCGGGAGGCAGAGGCAGGCAAATCTCTGTGAGTTCGAGACCAGCCTGGTCTGCAAGAGCTAGTTCCAGGACAAGCTCCAAAACTACAGAGAAACCCTGTCTTGAAAAACCAAAAAAAAAAAAAAAAAAAAATCAATTTAGAAACAGAAAACCAGGGTGAGCAATATGGCTCCGTAGGTAAAGGTAATCGCTGTGGAAGACCGGAGTTCAGCCCCACATAGAGGTGGAAGGAGAGAACTGGCTCCGTGCATTTGTCTTCTGACCGCTCACGCACACCGTGATGTTCATACCCACCCTATCATGTCTTTCAGCTTCTTTTAAAGTTTTAGTCCAGGTAGACAGCCCAGATCGTAGTTGTATAGGGTGTTATTTAAATAGGAAGGCCAAGCTCACAGCACAGCCCATCCGTTTAGTCTACGACCTCTGATCTGTGTCTACTCTGACCCAACAGGAGAACTATATCACAACAGTCCAGTCGTGATCATGCTGATTACATTCTACTGCTAAATATATCTTACACATTGTTCTGTTATGCTATATATATAAAATTTAGATTAATTTTCTATTGTACATGTTCTATGCTACATTATCTCTTAGCAAAATTCATGTTTTTAGCGTTAATAATTTCTATATGCCCAGCATATTTTGTACTCCTCACCTTGGAGACTTAGCCATCAGTTATGGTCATGGTTCCATGGCCACCTCTCATTGGTTGTCTCTGGCCTTGATGATCACGTGTCCAGCCATAAGTTTGGAGTTGATGAGCCAAGTTGACAAGAATATAGCTGGGGGTAAGCAGAGAGCTGCTATCCTAGCTCTCTCAAGCGGTTTATATTCTGGTATTAAATATTTATTCTTAGACAATTTCGTGCATGTATATAATATATTACTATAACATCCATCCCCCGCCACTCTCTCTTCTGGAATCTTGTAATCTTTGATATTTATCCATAACTGGGGGACATAATTCTTCTCAGAGTTATAGGATAAAGATTTTCTAAATCCTTAACGATTTAATTCTGTCGATTTATATAAAATGCCAGTCATTTCCAACCCAAAGTGTCATGTTGATTTCCCTTTTGTGGTTTTTGGAACAGCACACTCTCACACACAGAAACTCACATTTTCACACTCTTCTCCCACCCATCCACCTACACTCTTAACAACAGGAGACATAGGAAACGCCAGGCAAAGCTTTTGATTCTGACAACAGGCATTTTGAGTGAGATGGGTCGTTTTGTGCAAAGGCAGGTCACAAAGGAGTGGAGCCCCCTTCCGATTTCCCGAGACAAGAGGTCACTGGTCTGAGAGTTCCGTGTCTGGGAACAGGTGACGTCTGTGACCAGGAAGTGTAGGCCAGGAGCGCTGGGAGAGACAGGCTGTTCCCGGGTGTTTAAAAACTGTCTTCTGTGGCAGAAGCGCGATGGCGTCTCTTGATTCTGAGGTGAAGGAAGAGCGTCTGAGGGAAGACCTGAGGTTCTACTTCATGAGCCCCTGTGAGAAATACAGAGCCAGACGCCAGATCCCATGGAAGCTGGGCTTGCAGATTCTGAAGATAGTCATGGTGACCACACAGGTAACTCACACAATGACTCCTCCCTTCCCCGAGATCCAACCATCTCCACCTGTTCTGTTCTTGCTTGTTTATCTGCAAGACTCACATGAACTGAAGTTCATGAGACTGAAATTAAGTCTCCTCGGAGGGCAGAGGACAGAGAGTAGGCCGAAGTTCAGTTCAGAAGACCTGGTTTCAGTAAGAGTTCGTGAGGCCATGTCTCCACAGGAGCTGTAAAAAAAAGAAGATCCATGTTGAAGGGGTTTCTTAATCTTCTCACCCCAATCCATGTGAGGTGCACAGGCTGCCGAGGAGTTCTCAAGAATCCATCTTACAGTATCTAATATGTTTTTCAAAGTCTTCAGACATAGAAAACGCTGTTTCCTTAATCAGAAGCGTTGTGCCCCCATGAAAGTGTTAACTACAGGCACTATCAAGAATGTCTGAGTGTTGCATTGGACCTTGATCTAAGGTCGTCCTGCTGATCAGTTATCACCAGAACTGGAACGGCCGTCAGCGCGGTCATCCAGCTGTTGAGCTGTGGCTTTGACCTCATCTGTGGGTGACTTCTCCCGAGGCGACTGCAGTTGAACATACGTGTCTGAAAAGAAAACAGTACTGATTTGGAGTCTTTAGCTCTAATGTACATAAACTACTGGTACCATCAATCCAAAAAAGATGATTTTTCTGAAATACAACATAAAAAATGTAAGGAATGCCTCCATGTGGAAATGAGGGGACCTCGGCTGTGATTACAGCTGCAACTTGACTCTGAGTTTGTTCAGGAGTCTTCAGGTTGGATAATGTGCTGTCCCAGCTCATCCAGAAAAGCAAGTCACGGGGCTGAAGAGATGGCTCTGAGGCTAGGAACACTGGCATCCAGAGACCTGAGTTCAGTTTCCAGCACACACCGTGGCTCATACTTATAACTCCAGACCTAGAGTATCTGATGCCATCTTCTGGATTCCGTAGACACGAGGCATACATGTGGTGTACAGGCAAAACACTCAAATGCATTAATATAATAAAACAACATAAAAGTAATTAAAAGAGAGAAAGGCAAGCAGTCGCTTCAGAAGACGTAAGACCCTGCACGCCCAGGGTGCAGGGGTGTGGTTAACAGGATGCATCGGTTGCCCGTTTCCATTCTTGGTCTTCAAGTTTAGTTTTGGTGACCTATAAATTAGAGTCTTCTTCATTGTATCTTAAAAGGCAAAGAAATGATTTAGTTGATTATTTACCAGTTTTCTATCTTGCTTAAACTTTGATGTTTTAATCTAGTACTGTTGTTAAAATTGTAACTGCTGTAGGCATAAGAAAATCATTGCCATCTTAACTTAGTTTTTCTTTTTAGTCTGGTTACTATTGAATCACGTTAACTTCCCTCTTCAAAATGTTACCTGCCTATGCTTTTCCCATTCTCAGCATTCCCCCAGCGTAGTTTCTTATTTCTGATTTAGGTTCGTTTTAATTTTTATTTACACGTTTGTGAGTATGCACATATGAGTGCAGTACCTGGATAGACCAGAGAGGGCGTCAGATCTCCTGGAGTGGGAATTAAACCTGGTGTGAGTGCTGTGAACCAAACTCTGGTCCTCTGCCAAAGCAGCCAGTGCTTTTAGCCACTGAGCCATCTTTCCATCCACACTTATCTCAGATTTCAGAAACAGAAGAAACATCTCATTTGCAGGGCACTGAGTCGAGACACACTATGTTACCTACACTGCTGCTGATAGCTCACGGGTTAATGGTTGCCACGGCAACCGTGAGGAGGGTCTTAGGCATGGTTACTCAGTTTATCCTTTCTGCAACCCTGTGAATTGGGCTCCGTTAGAATCCCCTTTTCATGGACGAAGAAACTGGGACAAAGGGGTTTAAAAATTTGGTGCCACGCAGAGCTGGGGTTTGAGCCCAGCCAGGCTCCAAAGCCTGCACTCTTGTTCTCTTTTGGTACCTTGTGCTGGATACAGGCTTTGTCTTCTTGGTTTGCAGGTAGGAAGACCGGCCAGTGGGCCAGACTGCTTCAAAGTTCGTCTTGAACAAGTCCCAGTCTCTTCAAATGCTGTTATCATCTTATTTTTACTTTGTTATTTTATATGATTGAGTGATTCGTCTGGGTGCCACATGTGTGCAGTGCCTCCGGGGTCTAGGAGAAGGTGTCAGATTCCCTGGGGCTGGAGTTGCAGAAGTTGATAGCTACCATGTGGTTGCTTGTGGGATGAACCTGAGCCTGGGTCCTCTGGGAGAGCAGCCAGTGCTCGTAACTCTAACTGCAGCCCAATCCTACTGTTCTTTCTTAGGAAAGTGTAGACTTCATTCTCCTCCTGCTCAGGAATTCTACTGTGGGTGAGTGCACACGGATGTCAGAGGTCATCTTGAGTGTCATTCCTCGGGGGTCCTGAGACAGGGTCTCTTCTAGGCCTGGAGCTTCAGCGAGTTTGTTAGGGTAACTAGCCATCAAGATAGGGGAATTCCCTTGTTTCTCCCAATTTGCTATCACAGGGATTCCACACACACATCCTCCTATGCCCAGCATTTTACATAGGTTCTGGGGATTGAACCAAGACCATCAGACTCACAAGGCAAGCAATTCACAAACCACTGCTCAGGAAGTTCTGAAAAGTGCTTCTTTTCCCAGAAGACAACTATGAATTTATAGTACAGAATTCATAGATTCCCAGCATCTTCCTCACCCTCTGTCCAGGGAGGTTTCATCTACGGCCTCCTGTCCAGATGCCAGCCGGAACAGCCTGGTGTTTATCACTGACGTTTGTACCTCTCTGCCCAGAGTGGTCCTTTTCCTCTTCACTCTGCAGGTGTGATTTGAAGACTCGCTCCCCCATTGTGTAATGTCCCTCTCTCTGCTCTGCTGTAGGCATCTCTTATTTTACTTTTTATAATAAACAAATTCTGGGAACTGGTATTTGCTCTTTGTGTGGATTTCTGTTTCTCTCCTAATATAATCCTGTAAGTTACAACCTACTCCTGCCTCAGTCTTATTCCCATGTGGCATCTATCTATCTATCTATCTATCTATCTATCTATCTATCTATCTATCATCTATCTATCTATCATCTATCTATCTATCATCTATCTATCTATCTATCTATCTATTATCTATCTATCTATCTATCATCTATCTAGTTGTGGATGGCTTGGTCACTTCTTACATCATCCCACCTTTCCTGCCTTCTCATTCTCTGTCTCTTCCTAATCCAGTGAGTCTGAAGATCACAGGATTAGGAAAAATTTAGAAAGAAAAAAGAAGCTAGCTCTGTGTTCGGCAATAACTTATGACCTCAGGGAAGGCGTCCGCCTTCTTTCCTGAGTTCCAGTCTTTCTATGCTGTACAACAGTCGGAGTGACATCTTGCTCTACTGGGCATAGTATGCTTTCTCCTACGTTGATTTTATAACGAGGACTTTGATTCCCAGCTTTTCCAGACTACAGTAAATGAGTATTGTGTGTGTGTGTGTGTTGTATCTTGTTCATGGCAAATTTTGGCATTTAACGGTGGTATGGGATGTAGTTTCTTGCTGCCACTTTTTGAGAATAAAGTCATTTAGTCGACACCATCCTCCCTTGCTCCTGCTGCTTAGGCAAAGCTGGTTCTGTCAAGGCCAGAGACTACACAATTTCCCTCTCATAATGGTCTCTCCTAAGAGTTTTGGCAATTTCAGCCCTTACTTGATGATGCTGGACTGTGCATAGAGACATTGGCTTTTTTCTTGGAACAAGAGAACTGGGAAAAATTCCTGTTCTTCATCCTAGATGGAAGTGGTACTAGGAAGACATCACAGTGTCACCATCTCTTCATCTCAGAATTGTGTTGATGGCTTTAAGTTTAAATAAGGCCATGGCTTTCGATATCAACAAATCATGTGCCCCATTTGCGATCAGTTTGTCAGTTCCTTCCTCAGACACTTTGTGTGCCTTCGACTTCACTACGAGGGTGGGAAGGGAGGGTCTCACAGCCCCGTGTCTAGAGTCAGGTGGCAGCCTTTTCTGTAAGAGCGTGGCAAGTGGCTGAGAGGTTAAACAGATCCTAGCATCAGGAAGAACAGCGTTTAGACCCTTAGACACTTTCCAGATGTTTGTGCCTGACTATATGGCTGAACATCAGGTGACACATGTGTGCAATGGTGCTACATTCATCAGGTGACTCTGTTTGATGGTGACACTCGGGTCACTGTCCAACTGTCACCCGTTCCCCTTCTGACTCAATGGTGCTATGTAAACAAACAAACAAACAAACAAAGCCTCCTCCTCGTGGAGTCCAGTTTAATAGGTGAATTACATGAAGTCATTATACACTTTTTTTTTTTTAAAAAATTACAATGCTTGGTACTCTGTGATGAGTCATTACTCAGCACTGTGGACAACCTTTCTCTCGCTCCACTCCAGCTTGGGGAAGAACCACTCTATACACGATGATTAAAGAGTTTCATCCAAGGGGCTACTGCTCAGGCTGTCCGGAGATAGCTGGCCTCTTTCAAATCTTCCAAACACTCATGTGTGTTGCTTCCCTAGTTTATAGTTTTAGCTTTTAGAAAACAACCCAACCCTTGCTGACATCCCTTGCAGGGGACGTCAGTATTGAACGTCATCATTTAGCTGGAGAACTTGGCTTTTAGGTTGCTTGATTTTCAGCACAGGTTGGAATAGGCTTGGGGTATCTTCTCTGCTGGTTTTCTTAGAATAGCTGTTTCTGATAATTGCTTAATCATTGGTATTTGAGGAATTCGGTGTGGTGACATTAAGTTATTAAAGAGTATCATCTGTAGACATGCTCAAGCAATGGTTGCTTCTATAATTCTGAAAAGTCTAGCACTAAATCCTCTCCTATGAGAAGTCTCCCAGAGACCTTTTAAAGTTTTCAGTGGAAAGGCTTTGTTTATGTGGTGTTATAAAGAGCTTTGGAGCCAAGCTCAACGTCCATTCTAGCTATGAGGCTGGGGGCCATTTCATGAATGCTAATGCAGTTAACATCAGTGTAAAGTGCGGGCTGAGCATGGTGATAGCAAGGGCTGGTTGTCGTGGCGGACGGGGTACTGCAAATGCACCTGTCAGTGATGGGGGGGGCTATGGCAGTTGCTGAAAACACGGGGACTCCTGCTGTTAACTATCCAGTCTTTAAAAATCAACGCACATTCTCATATTCAGCACCGATTGGATTCACCAAGACATACTAAAAACCCAACCAGACAAAATACAAAAGTTAAAACTGTCAGCCACTGGGAAGTCCTTATGCGGATTTTGTCAGTCTCATGATTTATACATCGATGTGTGTATATAGCATGCTGAGGAACACCGGATATGACAGAACCGTAGGGGTCACCCAGTCCTCTTTCCTGATTTCACACACGAGACACAGCTCAAGGTTCCACGATGATTCACTGGAATCGTCACTGCGAGGAAACATTCTTGGTTTGTAAGACTGCTTGGGGAAGTGGGGAAGGTGTGGGAGAGAGAAGCTTGCTGAGGTTTCCTTTACCACAGCCGCCTGTGTGTCAGTGTGTTTGTGTGTGGAGCCTTGATCTGGAGCACGCTATGTGGGACAGAATACAGGGGTAAAGACGTGCACTGCAGGCATGCATGTGTACACGTGTGTGTGTGTGTGTGTGTGTGTGTATGCACGAGAGGGGGGATCAAGCCTGTGTGATGTGTTTGTGTGTGTGTATGTATGGGGGGGTCAAGCCTCTGTGTGTGTGTGTGTGTGTGTGTGTGTGTGTAGTTTTGGATGAGAGTGTGCTCTATGTGACAGAGTGCAGGGATGAAGGCTTGCTCTGCAGGCATGTGCACATATGCACAATGTGTGTGAAGAGGGATCATGCCTGTGTGGTAGTGTGTGCATGGTCATAACATGTGCAGCTTCCTGGCTTCTTATGAACCTGTGGCGATAGCTGTTTTTCCTATTGAAGGAGTCTAAGAGGAAACTGTAGCTCTTGATGAAGAGAGTCTTTGAGTATTTGACTTTATGTCAGCAAATAAATGATTTGGGGAGGGGGGGATGTTGAGGCAGGATCTCATTATATGACCTGGCTGGCCTTGAACTCACAGCAATCCTTCTTCCTTTGCTCCCTGCATGTTGGCATTGCAGGAATGGTCACTATCCCCACCAGCAAGTGATTTTTAAGGGGGCAGACACCCTAAAGGACAGAAAATATCCAGGAGCAAAGTCCTGGGTGTGGTTTCAACTGTCGTTTCTATGAGTCATTTCTTCTTCCCTGCTTGCTGAGACACAGAAGCACGTGACAGTCCTGTCTGTCTGAGGCACGACAGGCTAAAGAACCCCAGAGAAAGCCTTAGGACAGACAGGGTGGGAGAAGCCTTAGGGCTGTTTCTTCATCTCAAAGTCCTGCCTGGCACATCCCAGCATCGTTCTCTGGGGTGCTGAGTCCCAACACACTCTTATACTGGGAGTTGTTGATCCAATGCAATGGGCGATTCTCTTTCAGGCTTGTGTTTTTTTAATAGTGTTGCTCTTAATGTGTAAATCAAGGAATGGATATTTTTCCTCAGATGCTTAGCGATGAAAATTGATAAGAATTGATAACAATCAGCACCAGCCATTTTCTTTCCCTGGTAAATGGTTAAAAACCACATGCCTGTGTTTTCTTTTGCAGCTTGTCCGCTTTGGCTTAGGCAACCAGCTGGTGGTGGCTTTTAAAGAAGACAACACTCTTGCTTTTAAGCATCTGTTCTTGAAAGGATTTTCCGGAGTTGATGAAGATGATTATAGCTGCAGCGTATACACTCAAGAGGACGCCTATGAGAGCATCTTCTTTGCTATGAAGCAGGCGAGTGTTCTAAATGTCCTACTTTTAAACACTACAGTGTGTCTTGTTAAGCTCTGGCAACTGCCTGGAGGCCAGTAAGGCTCACAGGGTAGAGCTGAGGAACCTCAGTGTGAGACACAGTCTGAGAGACGAGCAAGGCCTTGGTTTCGGCTGGGAGGAGGTTGCGAGTATCCCTGAGGGTGTTGCTTTGGTGTGGCGTTCGATGAGGCAGCGTGTCCCTGTTCAACTGAAGAAAACAACCGTGTGCTGTGTTGAACTGGACAGGGGTCCCCCCAAAGGCGTTGTATAAGCAATAAAAGTAGCTACAGTTGTATTCCATACGGTAGGACTTGTGGTTTTTTAAGAACTCGTGTATTTATTTAACTGTGTTTTTATAAAAACAGTATCGCCATCTAAAGAACATTTCCCTGGCAACCCTTGGCTATGGAGAGAATGAGGACAGCAGAACTGGCTTGAAATTCTGTAAGCAGCACTACAAGACAGGCGCCACGGTTCCTCCTAACGAGACCCTGAATATTGACAGTGACATCGAGACAGGTAACAGCGGTGGCCGTCGCGTCATGTGACTTTGTCATTTCCTGTGATGAGCAAAATGGCTCCCGTGTGCTGGCAACTCAGTGGGACTCAGAGGAGCAGGCTCTCTCTGGCCCCTGGGCTGTCGCCTTCCACAGTTGCCGCCCAAGGCTTTGGCTCAGGAAACCACACGTTCCTGGTGATGGGAAGGGAGCGCTGTTTTGGTCTGTCTCTTCGAACATCTTAAAATTCTGCAGTGTGTGCTCTTAACCATGTATCCTCTGCCCCCACTTCCCAAGGTCTGGGACCAAGGGTGCGCACTGCTATACCGCTCTATCATTTATAAAATACGCAGTGGTCTTCATAGGCTAATTGAGGTTGGTGATTATCATCCCTTCCCTTAGGAGACTGCTTGACTAAAAACGTCCCAGCTCACCATGCAGTCACTTGGAGCTGCTCTGTTAAGAATGTAGGTGAGCACACAGTGTGTGCTTTAAGAATGTAGAAGAGTAGGTGAGCACACAGTGTGTAAGAATGTAGAAGAGTAGGTGAGCACACAGTGTGTGCTTTAAGAATGTAGAATAGGTGGCACTTGCCACCCATGCTCTTCTGATTGCTATGTTCTAAAGAAAAGAACATCTTCTCTTTCCTCAGAGCTGGTCGAGGTTATGCATCTGGGGAAAGAATGTCACACGGTTGTTGGGTCCTTCCCAGGGTATTGTAGCAGGAGGCATCTGAAGCCTGCTTCTTCCTGAGACTGCCAATGTTGCCACCGTCCCTGACTAAAAGTGGCCCCTGCCAGATTCTCCACTGAAGGGTTACTGTGCTCCATGTTGTTGGTGTTTTCTGGCAGATGTTTTGAGATGTTTAGAGGGTCCTGCTTCTCCTAACAAGGCTGCTGTATGCACCTAAGCATCATGTTCTTGCGGGAAGTGACCATTTCCGGTCTGTCTTTGCTCTAGACTGCATTCACCTAGACCTCCAAGTGCTGGACAAGGAGCCCGAGGGCTGGACACAGACTGCCTTCTTCAGGCTGGATTTTTACCGGTAAACACAACATGAGGTCTCAGTCCCCAGGAGAGGAGGCCGGGGGTGGACAGTAGCCTCGTCACACTGACGGATATGCCTCTTACTTATTCAGGCTCGTGCAAGTTGATATCTCCTTTGCCCTCAGAGGAATTGACCTACAGGCAATTCACTCCCGAGAGGTACCGGACTGTTACAGCTTTCGGAACACGGCAAGTGTCTTTGTCTTACGGTGACCTCCGTCTGGTTTGTTCCCTATGGCTTCTGTAGAAGAAGATAAACCTGAAGCCTGCTGCACTGGTCTCATCTAGAGACTGTTTCATGTAAAGATGGAGCCAGGCCTTTCCAACTCCCTAAAACCGTTTTCCTGGACTGGGAAGGTGGCTCCCATGAGGATGCGAGTTCAGATCCCTGGCACCTACAGAAACACTTTACCCTGCAGTTCTTACCACTAAAAGAAAATTGTGAAGAAATTCTCCTAGTTGGCTTCAGCTGTCAGCTTGACACAGCCCACGGTGACCTGAGGGAGTGTCCACAAGAGGACCTCAGGGGAGAGTTTTTTCTTGGCGGCTGATTGATGTAGGAAAGCCCCTCCCACTGTGGGCAGCACCATCTCTGGGCAGGTGGTCCTGGGCTGTATAAGGAAGCAGGCTGAAGCCTGGCGGTGGTGGCGCACGCCTTTAATCCCAGCACTTGGGAGGCAGAGGCAGGCGGATCTCTGTGAGTTTGAGACCAGCCTGGTCTATAAGAGCTAGTTCCAGGACAGGCTCCAAAACCACAGAGAAACCCTGTCTCGAAAAACCAAAACCAAAAAAAAAAAAAAAAAAAAAAAAAAAAAAGATCCACAAAAAAAAAAAAAAAAAAAAAAAAAAAAACACAAAAAAAAAAAAAAAAAAAAAAAAAAAAAAAAAAAAAAAAAAAAAAAAAAAAGACAGCAGGCTGAATGAAGGCTGTGAGCAGCCTTCCTCTGACGTGACTCAGTGATGGAGTGCGACCTGGAATTATTAGCTGAAATATCCTCGGGCTGCCTAAGGCCTTCACAGCGACAGCTGCTAGAGCAGAACCCATACGCTGGGGACATTTCCATTGCTAAGATCTCTGTATCAGTGTTCCATCCTGGGGCTGCTGACTTTCCTGAGTGGTTGACCTGAAAGCTCCCACCTCCCAATCGGACTATAACCTCTCAATTTCTGCCTCTAGATTACCTTCGACAACACAGCCCACAGCGGAAAAATAAGGATCTATTTTAACAGCGAGGCCAACATAGAAGAATGTAAAGCCATGAATATATCTGGATCTAGTAAGTGTGTTGTGCAACCTGCCCTTTGTGTGTTACAGGGTGGCTTGGGGTTCGTGTGATTGTTGTAGATGGCGGTGGGAAGAAAGTCCCATAAAAAAAAAAAGCTTAAAACACCAGTCTCGAGACGTCTGTCCAAGTCAGCAAGTGTTTATTGCTTCTCTGGAAGACTTATCATGAGTCAGTGGCTTAAGGGATCAGTCTCTGCAGCCAGATGGCCTGTGCTCACCATTCTGTTTCTGTTCGCGGTGTCTGGGGGCTTAGACCTATGTCTTGGCCTCTCTGTCTTAGAATTCTCTACAAAGCAGCAGCAATGACTGTGTTTGCTGAGGGCACTGGCACTCAGTGCTGAGAGGGGAAATCATCAGAGTTGCTGGGCTCTAATGGAGGAGGAAAAGCCACAGTGAGGGAGAGGGACCAGATCTCTAGTGTGTTGTGCTTAGGGTCGGTGTGGACATATGAGTGGTCTGAGGAAGCGGGTACTTTGACCAGGGCCGAGGGGGAATCGTAAAATGGTCTTTGGAGAAGGCATGTTTTTGACCCAAGCCTTGGACAGCAGAGAAGAGTCAAGACCCAGAGCAGAGAGAGCAGCCTGAATAAACATGGGGACAGTTCCTCAGTTACCTCATGGTCCATGTGCCCAAAGTGGCCCTGATGAGCTAGGTGTGATGTCACGTACCTGCGAGCCCAGCACCATGGAGGAAGAGGCAGGGAGATTTCAAGTTCAAGGCCAGCCTAGGTTACACAGGGGTTCCTGTTCCAAAAGAAGAAGGGAGAAGGAAAGCCTAGGCCCTGTGGATCCCGTTTGGGTTGTTCAGTGGTCAGGGCGCTGTCTCTGAAAGGTCACCATTGAGAGTCGGCAAACTTTGTTTAAATGAGTTCCCCTTTGACCAGACAACCAGAAACATGAAACAGGAGACACATGGTCTCTACCCTAACAGTGGACCGTTACTTCTCAGTTGTACAACGACTGATGATGATTTTGAAGTCTTCTCTTCCTTTTCTAGCCTTGGCTTCAGTTGTTCCTAAAGGAAACACACAGTTTAAGGTTTGGATAAAATGGTTTCCTATCCCCAGCAGACACTCCCTCATCACAGATCACCACCAAGCAAAGCTGCAGCTGTGTCCTGGCAAAAGAAGTCACCTTGGTCATATTTAAAATGTGATTTTCAATAGTCACCACGAGGGTCAAAGTGCTTCACAGCTCCCCAGGCATCCCCAGACCATGGCTCCTTCTTGATAACTGGGGCTCCCCCCCCACCTGTGCACAGAGGGGGGCTCTAGCTCCCCCTGGTGGTCAATGTAGAGAAACGCAGGCCATGCAGAGCTGAGTGAAAAAACGGTTAAAATATGCTATTCCTACAGCCATGTCTTAAGAAACTTGACCTCGTCACCAGGAAAAGACGCATTTAAGATAAAGTGAAGGGTTGGGAAATCATTAAAAAGCTGAGGTTTAGAAACCAGTTTGGGAGATGGTTTATGTTCTCTCTTTCATCTGAAGCTGTGTGGTGGATTGAGAAGCCCTACCTGAGAGACGAGACCAGAGGCGACATCTGGTGGGCTCTGGCTGCTATTTCCCAAGTGTTCTGCTGCTCCTTCCCGCTCACTCAGCATCTGGGCTGCTTGCTTCCCTTGTTATCAACCACGTTTACCCACATCTCCTCAAAGTTCAGGCAACGGCCCCTTTCACAGGCGGACCTCATCTGCTACCTGATAACCATTTTCCCTAAAAATGTGCTTCTGGTCTCCACCAGTCTGAGTTTGTAACGAGCCCCATGAGGTGAGCGGGTCTCCCAGCCATGGGGGTGTGTGTGTGATAGTGTTTACTTACTGCTGGACGGGAGTTAACGCATTTGGATAGCCCTGAGCCAGTGTCTCTCAGGCAGACAGAGGTAGAGCATCTAGACACATCACATGTTTGGGAGCATGGGATGAGCAGGGTGTGGGGTTTACCCACTCAGAGTGGTGGTGCATATTTCTGAACCAATGTTTTCCAAAGCCAGTTTTGGAAGCTGCTTCTACAAGATATTTCTACAAAATAGTTTCAGTGGGGGGTAAGAAATCAGTGGCTGCTGGATGCTGCCAACACTCGGGAGGCTGAGGCAGGAGAATTTCTACTAGTTCATATTCAGCAACTGTATTTGTCTTAGATACTTTTCTATTGCTGTGTGAACACCATGATCAAGATGACTTGGTGACTTTCTAGAAGGTGACTTAGAGAAGGGAGAGTCGTTTGAGCCTGTGGCTCTGAGGGCTAAGAGTCTATCGTGGCAGGCAGACATGGAGCAGTCAGCTGAGAGCTCACAGCTCGACCCACAACAGGAAGTGCTGGGTATGGCCTGGGAGGAGGGATGCTGAGAAATGCCAGCATCTCCATAACTCACAGCCACCTCAAACACACTCCAGCCACAGGCTCATAGCAGCTGCAGCGGCAGAGGCCCTTAGGGGGAGTGCATGGGAACAGCCCCTTCAGCAGGCAGACACAGGTGGAGGAGGAACTCAGGGCCTCTGCCTGGAGAGAGACCTGCTTGCTGCAGACACAGTGAGGAGAAACCCGCTGCTTCAGCTGGGTTACCACTTAGGACCCCATCAGGCCCCGGCTCATGGTTGAATTCATTGTCCCAAACCAGATCAACGGCTATGAATCTGGGAAGGGGACCAGGTGTTGATAGGGATGGGGGAAGCTAAGAGATGGGGGCGGGAGGTCAGAATACATTGCAACACAATCAATAAGAAGAAACATCTGAACCTTGACCCCTTCCCCAAATAAATCAGAGCAGGTGTGTGTCCGTGCTGCTCTGGCCAAGGGCAGGTGTGCCCGTTCTAGGCTTAAGCTTGTGAAGGTCCCCAGGCGGGATAGAGAAGTCAGTATAGTCACCGTGTGGAAGAGGAGAGCAGCGGCTAGAATGTTCCACCGTGACGTCTGGGAGCAGCCAAGCTTACAGACTGCTCTCTCTGACAGCCTCTTGCCCTGTGCATTACAAAGAAAACCGCAGATCACTCCTCTCTTCCCGTGAGTTGTTTTCTTGGTGTTGGCAAGCAGGCGAAGCCTTTCAGATTGGTGGCGTGGTGAGACGGTGCACGGTGGAGCTGATGAGCAGGGCTGCGGCTTCTCACTGTACAAGGCAAACTCGGGGTCTGTTGGGCCATACAGGCATTTTAGCCACTCTTGAGTGGAGCCTAAATGGATCATGTTCTGCTGAATTCTGGCATACAGGAAATATTTATGAAGAATTTTAGTGCGTTGATTAGCATTGCCTACGTTTGTAAGTAAATGACCCTTTCCTCCAGGGTGTGTTGCCTTGTTCATGGACTTCTGAATGATAGTTATACTGTTTTAACAATAGACACATTGATTTTTCTTTGGATTTCCCTTCAGACTGCCATTTGCTGGGAAGTCAGTCTCCACAATTTGTGCAAGGTGTGCTTAACATTTGCATTCTGCCTCGTTCTGCAGTTCAGAGAAGCACTCAGTACGTCCTGGTGTTTGACGTGTTTGTCATTATGGTCTGCCTGGCATCCCTTATCCTGTGCACCAGATCCATTGTCCTTGCTCTGAGGCTGAGAAAGGTAAGCGTGGCTCTTCCCTTTCTCCCTCCACTCAGCCTGCAGCCTGCGTTTGTCCAAGTCAAGGGGTCTGCGGGGTCTGCCGGCACTGGGCTAGGCTGCCCTTTCTCGATTCGTTTCCTTTACCGTCCTGAGGTACAGGAAGTAAGAAGAGGCCCTGGGGGCTAATGAGACCGGCCAGCTGGTGAAGGGCTTGTCATGCAAACCTCAGGATCTGAGACTGATTCCCAGCACACACATAACAAAGCCAGACAGGACTGTGTATGACTGTAATTCCAGCTCTGGGGTGGTGGAAACAGGAGGCTCCTGTGGCTCAATGGCCAGTCAGCCTGATGGGATCAGTGAGCTGCAGGCTCAGTGAGAGATATTTTTTATAAAAATAAGGCAGAGAATGGATGAAGAAGACACCTGGCATTCACATACATACATGTGCATGTGAGCATATATACATGTGAACATACATGCACATATACACACATCAAAATTTTTTTAAAAAGGAAAAGGTTTAAATTATTTCAGGAGGTCCGATAATTATTCTGCTGGAAATCGATCTAACAAGTACAGGTATTTGTGGTAAGCTCTCGAGCATTTAGAAGCCTCCAGAATAAAATTTTAATGTCAGGGATGCTCTTAAGAGCTTGTGCGGGTTCCATCTTTTGTCTTCAGGTCAGAGTTCCCTGACAAGGAGGCACGGGATACTTGGATTTGATTCCCTAGGTAGTTTATTGTACCGTTTACCTGCTCCGGTGTGTATTCTCAGGAGTGTGCCCTTCAGCTCTCCGTGTTGTAGGTGCCCACAGGGAAAGCAGAGAGACACTGGCATACCATCTTCAGAGCAGGAAATAGCCAACGTTCTATTTTCTTTGATCTCGACTTCCATGTTGGTTTTTAGATTTTTTTTTTGAGATTTATCATTTTATGTGAATGAGGGTTTTGCACACATGTATGTCTGTGTGCTTTGTGTGTCCTGTGCCCGCAGAGCCCAGGAGAGGCATCAGATCCCCTGGAACTGGAGTGGCAGACAGTCTTGAGTTCCCATGAGGGTGCTGGGAACTCAACCCAGGTCCTCTGGGGGAGCAGCCAGTGCTCGTAGGTGTTGAGACATCACTCCAGCCTCTTGACTTGCACTCTGTAAATATCTACTTCAAGTCTGCTCTCCAACCCTCTAGATATCCTGACTCCAATGCTGACATCCTTTCTGCCAAGTGCAGGTGCAGCATTGGGGACACAGTGCCCACACTTGGACCCCAACAGAATCTTAGTTTGAGGTTTCCCATCCACCGGCTTGAAGGAGGGCATGCTATGCAGTGTTGGGAACACACTAGGTTAGCACTGTTGGGCTAACTTAGTGCTTGGGTTAGTTTATCAGGTGTTTAAATGTTTGCTTACACTGGAGTAGACAATGTGACTTAGCGTGCGGCGTTGTGTCTCCCCGTGAGGTAGATCTGCCATCTTGGAACTGTGTGCTCTTGTCTTCTGCCTCCAGAGGGCAGTGTGATTGGTAAGGAATGCTTTTTCCATGTTTGCAGTAGAGGTTTCTGAACTTCTTCCTGGAGAAGCACAAGCGACACGCGTGTGATGCTGCCCAGTGGGAGTTCATCAATGGATGGTACGTCCTGGTCACTCTCAGCGACCTCATGACAATCATCGGATCCATATTAAAGATGGAGATCAAAGCCAAGGTAAGTGACGTGCCACCTAGAATCTTATATTATCTCGGCATTGTGAGATACAGAATCCCTCTAGAGACTAGTGTGAGTCTCATGTTTCTGTTTGTTTGTTTTATGTGTTTTTTTATGTTTGTTTTTGTTTTGGGGGGAATTTTTTTGTTTGTTTTTCGAGACAGGGTTTCTCTGTAGCTTTGGTGCCTGTCCTGAAACTTGCTCTGTAGACCAGGCTGGCCTCAAACTCATAGGATCCACCTGTCTCTGCCTCTCGAGTGCTGGGATTAAAGGTGTGCGCCACCATCATTCTGCAACCCTCCTGTTTTTTATATCACCTATGACATAAGTCACCTCTCATTCTTCCTCAGAAAGAGAGTGCACCGTGGAAGGTGACCTCTCAGGCATGTGTAATCTTGTCTTTAGAACAGGAATTGAAGTTTGGGAAGATGGAGGGTGTCCTTTGTATTGATTATTTATTTGTTTACCTGTCTATTTACTTGTGTCACTTGAAAAGGAAGTAGCTGGCACACAGACCCGTCACCTCTCCTGAACATATCTGAAGAGCCAGTGGCAAGTGTGTGTGTGTGTGTGTGTGTGTGTGTGTGTGAGAGAGAGAGAGAGAGAGAGAGAGAGAGAGAGAGAGAGAGAAGTGGGATTCTCCTCTGTATGCTATGACAATGTTTTATTACCATTGATTAATAAAGGAGTTGCTTTGGCCTATGGCAGGACAGAACACAGGTGGTGTATCCAAACAAAGACAGAGGGAGAAAGAAGGTGGAGTCAGAGATACCATGTAGCTATCAAAGGATAAAGACACCAAAACCTTACCAGTAAACCACAGCCTTGTGGTGATACAAAGATTAATAGAAATGGATTAATTTAAGATATAAGAGCTAGCTAGAAATATGCCTGGCCATCAGTCAAACAGTGTTTTAGTTAATATAGTTTTTGTGTGATTATTTGGGTCTGGGTGGCCAGGAAATGAACATGTAGTCTCAGCTTACAAATGGCACCCAATGTGTGTGTGTGTGTGTGTGTGTGTGTGTGTGTGAGAGAGAGAGAGAGAGAGAGAGAGAGAGAGAGAGAGAGAGAGAGAGAGATGCTGCGTTCCCTGATAGCGGAGGGAGGGATGAGAAGTGTACTTGGGTGTCACAAAGTCTGACTGGTTCTTTATTAGTTCATTGTCTGTTCTCATAGTTGGATTCTGCTTCCTTTGGTCAACTGTTCTCTCCTCTGTTCTTTGTCAATCTTACAAAGCTGTCCTCCTCATGGCTACTGTACTTCCTGTCTTTATTCCAGCTACCCCGGCTTCTCTCAGGCTGACTTCCTCTCTGGGATGGACCGCCTCTGCCACCTCCTTGCTGGTGTTTCTGTCTTTAGCCTTATATCCCATAGATCCGTCTGTACAGTGGCTGGGAAACTTCCTAGAAATACCCACCTTGCTGTGACAATCCCTTCTAAGGCCCCCCAGGATCTACTTAGGATGAAGGGACCTCCCGTCATCATGGCCTCCAAGGTCCCCCTCTCTGGGCTCTGGTTCCCATCCTAGCTCTACCACTGCCTTTCCATATACCAGATCTCAGCTTTGGGGATGTTCAGCATCTGTCCCTGAGTCTGTAGACTTCTCTCCAGTCTGTGTTGTGAGTCCAGCCAGTTTGTGTTGTGAGGCTAGTCCATTGAGTGGCCTCTGTGAAAAATAGCCAGTGTGTCTCCTGTTGAATTTAGCATACTATTATTGGAATTGTGTTAGCTGTCTGTCTCGTCAATGCAGCCTAGAACCTCTTGAGAGTAGGAACTGTGTCAGTTAACCACACTGGAGTATACTGAGCTGTGTTGTTTGATATTTGGTGAACACCACGCTCTTTCATGCCTAGGTCAGTGGTAAATGCAAGTTCTGTTTCAAAATGTTATTTGGAAAATAAATCAGTTCACAAAGTACTAAAAAAAATAAAAACCTAACATGTGAAGCTTTCCTCCACTTCCTTCCCCCTCCTCTTAATCCTTCCCCTCCCCTTCTTTTCTTCTTCTTCATCATCATCATCATCATCTTCATTGTTTTTGTTTGGAGACAAGGTCTCACTCTGTAGTTCTGTGGGCCTAGAACTTACTATGCAGTTCAAGCTAGCCTTGGGAACTCATGATTCTCCAGCCTCAGTCTCCCCAGTGCTGGGGTGACAGCTATGCGTAGGGGGCAGCCAGTTCACCCATTAAAGGGAGGTAAACAAGCAAGGGAACTGGGCCATTTCACTCACCTGTGTTTTCCTTTCCTTCCCTAGAACCTCACAAATTATGATCTGTGCAGTATTTTGCTCGGAACATCAACACTCTTGGTCTGGGTTGGCGTCATCAGATACCTGGGCTATTTTCAGACATACAATGTAAGCTTTCAGAAGTGCCACGTGCTTGACACTCCTTCCTCCTCCTCTGGGTCCTACCTGCTCGCTTCCATCCTCAACCCATCCGCTTCTGCCATTGTTTTTCAGGTGCTCATTCTAACCATGCAGGCCTCACTGCCCAAAGTCCTCCGCTTCTGCGCTTGTGCTGGTATGATCTACCTGGGGTACACGTTCTGCGGCTGGATTGTCTTGGGACCATACCACGAGAAGGTGAGTAGCGCTAATTCTTTCTGGATCGAGGGCATTTGGGGCCCTTCACCTTGCGCCTCCAGCACTCACCCCCTTTACTCTTCTCCAGCGAGCTCCTTGACGTCAGTACCTGGAGAACATTTGCTTTTCTGTTTCTCTGCCTTCTCCTTTTCAGGATATTGAGGTGCCTTTAGGATTTTGAACCAAGAGCTACAGGAGATGGGAAAATACACCTCTCATAGTAGCCTGAGCCTAGCAGAGGACCTGACACATTCGACCCAGTTGTTCAGCACTGGGAAGTGTTTGCACATGAGATCACTGTTAGCAAAATGTAAGAAAAGTAAGATCATGACAGAATCGCTCTAGTGTGAAGTGTAGGTGTTATGTCCACATTGACTGAATAGAGAGGAGTAACGGCTCTACCACGGGCGAGCACTTCCTTTCTCTTGAAATGGGCTCACATCTGTGAGGGTGGGTTTTTTTTAATATTTATTTATTTATTTATTTATTTATTTATTTATTTATTTATTTATTATGTATACAATATTCTGTCTGTGTGTATGCCTGCAGGCCAGAAGAGGGCACCAGACCTCATTACAGATGGCTGTGAGCCACCATGTGGTTGCTGGGAATTGAACTCAGGACCTTTGGAAGAGCAGGCAATGCTCTTAACTGCTGAGCCATCTCTCCAGCCCTGTGAGGGTGGTTTTGGTCAAACTTCAGGTTTGCCTCTTATTGATGATCAGAACAGGAGTCTCTGTTATTTCCCTTCAGGGAGCATCATAAGTCCAGGGTGGTCAGGTTCACGGTCGGACCTATGGTCAGGCTTCCAGTCAGTCAGGCTCATGGTTACTCATGGGATAATCCCAAATGCTTTGAGGAAGGAGGAGGCGGTGAGTTCAAAACCAGCTTGGACCACATAGCCAGTTCAGGGCTAACCTTGGAACCGGGAGACTTTATCTTGAAACGGTGTGATGATTGACAGAACATCCCGAGGAGGAGCCAGCGAGGCTGTGTTCAAGTCAAACGATAAAAAGAGTCAGTGCATCTCACAGCGTTTCTTCCCCAGCCTCCTGGCTGCTGAGACAACAGAAAAGACGACAGCAGTTGTCCGCGGGGTGGGTGCTGTGTGCCCAGGGTCTCTCTCATGTCACACACAGTCCCTTCATATGCACCACTCTCCTCAGGCACCCAGCAAGGACCAAGGAGGCAGGAAGCACAAAGGATTCCCTCCAAGGTCGTCTAAGTAGCTCAACCCTAAGTTCTGACCTTGACAGTCAAGCTCTGTGGTTGGATCGCTGTTCACAGGCTGAGTGATACACACAGCTCAGACCCTCCTCCACGCCAATCAAACCCCAGTTTGGAACCCAGGGGTCCCTCTCTGTCTTATTTAATGTGTCCAAAAAGAGTCTCGATTTTTCTTACTAGACAAAGCAGTCCGATGAACAAAGTGACAACCTGCAGCTTAACTGCGGATCTTGATGATCCTACTGATTTTTCTGTTTGGTGTCACTTCTTTGAAGGTGAGTCGTGGGTAAAACTTGTTCTTTGATATGATAACTCTAACATGGAGAGCCTGCTGCCTGATCAAGGCCAGAGAATTTGCAGTTTTCTTTCCCTTGTCTCCTGTTCCTGGAGCATCTCCACCTCTCCGTCACTAGAGGGCACTGTTGCACCGTGTGGAGCAAATACGGAGCCTAACCTGGGTTTCATCAATCCATTGTCCCCAGGACAGTTGGACAAGTGGTCCTGTGTTCTTTGTCATGCGTTCCGTGCTGCTCTTCCACCCCTCACCATTATTCTGGAAGGTTCTCAGTTAATACTGTTTGAAGTTTACTGAATGGCTGCAATTTTTTGCTTTTTGTTAGGCCCTCTAAGTTCTTTTTCCCCCTTACTCTCCTGATTCTGTGATAAAATGCCCAACGAGATAAACTTTTAAGGAAAAAAAGGGTTTATTTTATCTCATAGTCCAGAGTCACTTGGTCCTGGTGCCCTAGAGCCTGGGACCAGGCAGCGCATCGTGGCAGGACATGATAGAGGAGACGGCCTGTTTGCAACATGGTACCCAGAAAGGGAAGAGAAACAGGAAGGGCTGGGTTTCCAGTCTGCCCTTCAAGGCATGTCCCCCAATGGGCTCTACCTCTTAAGGGTACCCAATGGTACCACAGTCTGGAGAAGAAACCTTTAGGGGACATTTTGAGGTCCATGTTACAGTACATCATCTCATCATCTTCTCTCCCTGTGAGAATAGAAACCTTAATAAACCAAACCATTTTCTGTGGTTACTTAGATGGCAAATGTAGCATCAAATGTGGCCTGCCCAGTCTCAGTAATCCTTTTATGAGCAATAATACCTACGGTGCTTTTCTTGCTGGTGTCTGATGCGTACCATTGTAAAAGGACATCCAGTTTGACCTGAGAGGCAGGTGGTACTTGGGGACCCTTCCTTAGCTGTGCTCCTTTGGTGTGTGTCCGGATCACCTGCTGAAGACCTGGTCACTTGCTGGTGAGCCTAAGTGCATTCCGTGTGTTCATCTTTGTCATCCAAATGATAGGGGTGGAGCTGGGGTGTTCTGGGCCAGCACTGGCCAAAGACTACAAAGCGTGAGCCACAAATGCAGCTGTTGTGCACACTTCAAAATATTTTAAAATCCTCATGAAAAATCAGGAAGAGCAGGACAGAGCTGATTTTAACTGTGTGTCTTGTTAAGCCTAGCACAGCCCAAATCCTTGTTTTGGTCCATAAGCAAAGACACCTCGGGGCTTCAAGCTTTTGCCTTTTGTCCTCCTTGAAGTCTGATTTTGGAGCCTCCTACAAGTCTCATCTTAGCTATTGTTTCTTTATATTTGGAGATAGATTCTCATGTAGGTCAGGCTAGCCTCAAACTTGCCATATAGCAGGGGCTGACCTTAAACATCTTCCTTTCTCTGTCTCCTGAGGCCTTGGCTTACAGGCACGCATCACTATGCTCTGTTTATGCAGGACTACGGTTCAAATCCATGGATGTCGATATTGGCAAGCCCTCTGCCAAGGGTGCGACACCCCCAAACACCTCAGTTCCACAGACTGCCTATCACGTGCTAAACAGCCACACGTGGTGGGCGACCACAGTTTTGGGCATGCTTTTCACTTGTGCCAGCTCCGTTTGTCTCCCTCACAGAGTGAAACGAGGCCATCTCTAGCAGCCCTGACTGGTCAGTGATGCCCCTCACTCCCACCCCCAGCCAGGCTGATGGACGGGGAGAGTGGGGGCTGGGTTTGCACAGATCAGTGGGTGAACGAACGGAAGCCTGATTCTGGAATTTGGTGCTTTCCTGCCCCATTTTGCTACCACTTTAAATTTGAAGTTGGAAAATTTTACTGCCCCCCCCTCAACTGATCTGCTAGAATGTCCAGGTTATACCATGAGCCCTTGAGTCAGAGGCCCTTCAGGGCTACCCGAACCCTAGAACAGCCGAGCATCATGGTAGTTTCATTAGTGGTTTGAGAAGCCCAGCAATCTGGAGTGTGAAAGCCATTCATCACTTAAAAGAGACGAGAAAGAAGTTCTAAAGGGAAGGTGTCATGAAAGTCCTCCTTGCCGTGATCGACTGGGAATCAAAGCTCCAGATTCCCGAGCTTCCTGTCTTCTTACTACACATCTGATGGCAGTGATTCAGCTCGGGAACAAGAAGTGTCAGATCGATGTCCGTCTCCAGCACTAATGGACTTTGGCACCACGTTCCCTGAAGACGTCTGGGCACAGAGACTTCAAGAGCGCCGATGATCTTCCAAACCTCATCTTGAATTATTAAGGACTTCTCTAATGTGGATTTTACATTTCCTGTCTCCAGGGGACATTATTTTTCTTAAGCTATGATGCATAAATCATTGTTTTGCATTGTCCCCATTTTATAAATAAGAAGCACAAGGCATCGAAAAACCATTGCACTCTGCTGAGGCCACGGACAAAATCCTGAAAATTCCAAGGCTTTTGGCCTTGTCCAGATATTTGCTTATTCAAAATAATCACAAGCGAGCTGAAACATTCTATCTAACTATTACAGGAGATTCTTGCTGCTGAGACAAAATAGCTAACAAAAGAAACAAAAGGAGGGGTTTGCTTTGGCTTACAATCTGAGGGCACATCTCATCATGGTAGGGAAGTTGTGGTGGTGGTACATCTCACCATGATGGGGAAGAAGTCGTGGTGGAGGCACATGTCACCATGGTAGAGAAGAAGTCACGGTGGCTGGTCACGTTGTGTTTGCAGTCAGGAAACAGGGAGAGATGAACACTGGTGCTCAGCTCACTGTCTCCTTTTGTTAAGTCCTGGGAATATATAATATGAATTATTATATTGATTATAATTATTATAAAAATATTATAATATATATTGCCTCCTGTATATAGGACAGATCTTCCCACCTAAGTTTAACTAGTCTGGAAACTCCTCAGAGACCTGCGGGAAATGCGTCTCCCAGGGGACTCTGGATCCTGTCATATTCAGGATCAATATTCACCATCGTATGATTCTGGCTCTGACCTTTCCCACAGACACCCTTTCTCCAGAGTCTTTCTCTCTGGCTGGAATTCACTGCTTCACCTGGACTCCTACTGTCACTTTTGATTGGCACCTGCCCTTGGGCTGCCCCTCTCCTAGAAGCTCTCCCACATGCCTTTAGTTTTTAAAAGATGTGTGCACCAAATCACATCACTCCAGTGGCTCAGATGGCCTTCCCCCGAGTCTGCTTGTGAGAATGGCTTGAGTCTGACGTATGCCTGTCTCACCGAGACCCTGTGCAGCTCAGCACCAGTGTCTCTGCTCAGCCATTGCTATGTCTCAGCACCACAGTCTCGCATAGTCACTGGACACAACCTCTTCGTCCTCTCGCTGAGAATTGGTTCAGAACACCACTGACCTTGTGTGGTCAGTGCCACAGGACCTTGTAGTCTGTCTTAGCTGTGGTATGTCCACCCTGGGGGGTGAAGTTCCTAGAAGAGTGTTTTTTATGTGGCTGGGAAGGCTATGGTACGGCCACTTGGGAAAACCTTTGGATCTCGTGTCATCTTCACCTCTTCCATGTGTACCTAGCTGTAAGATACGCACCACAGCTCTACTGACGACAAAACAGAAGAAAACAAGCCAGCTGTAGCTCCCCACTTCCTACCCTGCGGTGCCGAGACTCAGGAGTTCCTTTGTGTTTGCCCCTGCAGTTCGAAAACCTGAACATAGTGTCCGAATGCCTGTTTTCTCTGGTCAATGGAGACGACATGTTTGCTACCTTCGCTAAGATCCAGCAGAAGAGCACCCTGGTGTGGCTGTTCAGTCGCCTTTACCTGTACTCCTTCATCAGCCTCTTCATTTACCTGGTCCTCAGCCTTTTCATCGCGCTCATCACTGATTCTTACCACACCATCAAGGTAAGCCACGGCCAGCGTTTGCTGCCAGAATCACCGCAAACGTTGTATGGGTTGGGTCATGAGATAGGCTGTAATCTTATTGAAACACAATTTTCTTCAAGTTTTTCAAAGTTATAAAATAGATATTTTTGATGACTAACTATAAATATGTCCTTGTCTTAGGGTGTCTATTGTTGTGATGAAATCCCACGACCAAAAGCAAGTTTGAGAAGAGATGGTTTATTTTATTTGACTTACACTTTAATATCTTATTCCATCATTGAAGGAAGTCAGGACAGGAACCTGAACGCAGGAGCTGATGCAGAGTCCGGGGTGGGGGGGGGATGCTGCTTACTGGCTTGCTCATCATGGTTTTTATTCAGTCAACTTTCATCTAGAATCCGGGACTACAAGCCCAGGGATGGCGCCACCAGCAATGGCTTGGCCCCCCCATCAATCATTCATTAAGAAAATGCCCTACAACCAAATCTTATAGATCAATTGAGATCCCCTCTTCTCAGATGACTTGAGTTTGGTTCAGGTTGGCATAAAACTGGCCAGCACAGTACATGAAAAATTCTATTTGTTACCCTGAACAAGGTGGTTTGGTTTAGAGGCATGCTGGGAAAAAAAAGAGAGAGGAAGAAAAACTGAGTGTGATTAACTTGACCCTGGCGGATGCCCCTGCCTGCACGGCTACCTGGAACTCAGGTTTCAGGGTAACTTCCAGGGATGGGAGGTGATTGTCACCCTGACAACAGGGTGGATAGTGACATACCTCACACCCAGGGATAGGAACACTTGTAGTGCACCCTTCGTTAAGGTAAAGAAAGGGAAGGTTCTAGTTTTCCCAAGCCCTGGTGTGTCCCACATCCTTTCAGATGGGGCCTGGGTGGTTGGGTTAGAGCTTCAAGGAAGATCACTGTCTTTGGAACTGGAATCTCCACAGCAGATGGTTGTGCTAGGAAAGCTACTTCAGAACCAATGCCTCAACCACGCAGGGTGCTGCCCTCAGCTCAGCCCTTCCCATACTGACTCAGATGGAAGCTGGTCAGCAATCAGCGGGTGGGATTAGAGTCACAGTGCACGTGGTAGTTGGCCCCTGTGGCAGGGTGTGTTGGGACAGAGCTGCAGGCTCTTGCCATGAAAATTCGTGTCTTTGGTAGTGTCTTCGTGTGGGGGCAAGTATCAGTGTTAAGCTGGATGACCTTACTGTTGAGAAAAATCTACCCCCATCCCATTTTGTGGCCAACTTCATGCACGCAGAGAAGGCGGGTTATGACCCTGTCTGATTCTAGGTGGGCAGGGAGGAGAGAGAAATGTATCTGCTGGTCTCACTACTGACACACTAGCTTTCTAGTTTTGACTATTTCTTGAGTTCCTCTTTTCAACACACGTCTTCTCCCTTCTCCCCTGGCTGGTTTTCTGGAGCTTTCCTTCCCATTGTTCTCAGCTCCCAGGGCCTCCCTGGCTCAGATGTTCTAGAACTGACAGACTGAGTCATCATTGCTCATAGTCCTTCTTGGATCTGAACTCGCACTGGGGGAGTTTCATTTCTCAGAGGTGGGTTTGCGCCGTTGACAAGGGGAACAACTTCTCACACTCTAGAAAGCAGGTAACAGCATTGTATGCTTTTCAAAAGAAATACCAGCAAAATGGGTTCCCTGAAACGGATCTGCAGAAATTCCTGAAGGAACACAGTGGCAAAGATGGCTACCAGGAAGACCCGCCGGCCTTGCTGTCCTGTGTCTGCTGTCTGAGGAGGTCAGTATTGCGTCTGTAGCTGGGAGAAAAGCCATTCCAAAGTTAACGCTGCACTCTGAGGTCAGCGTGTGGTGGGAAATAGTTGGTTTTTCTTTTCTTTCCTCCCCTGTACAAATCTGTTTGAGAAAGAAATTGTTTCTTGTAAAACAATGTTCTACACAATAAGCTTTTTGTAGAAAGCTCCAGGACTTGATTAAAATTCTTAGGAACCTTATGAGAGCCTCATGAGGAGATAAACTGTGGCCTGAGTCAAGAGGCCGGACTCTTAAGGGACCAAAGGAAGAGGCCTTTTATTTTGGAGGTGAACTTCCAGGCATGTTAGATGCATTCTCTCCCTTCTCAGGATGTGGAACCCATCATTGGTTCCTTGGACAGATGGGGACCTGCTGGGGAGGAAACTTCTGGTGTCTCTCCTAGTTACTATTTACTAGTTTCTGCTGCTGCAACAAAACATCATAGCCAAGGCACATAGAGAAAAAAGAGTTTGCTGGGGTGTGCAGGGTCAGAGGTTGAAGCCATGACCATCATGGTGGGGAGCATGGTGGAAGGCAAGGCACTGGAGCAGCACATGAGAACTTGCATCCTGATTCAAAAACACAAGGCAGAAAGAGCGAACCGGTAATGGCATGGGTTTCTGGAACCTCAAAACCCACTCCAAGTGAAACATCTCTACAAGGCCACACTCCCTAGTCCTTTCCAAATAGCTCCACCAACTGGAGATTATGTGTTCAAATGTATGAGCCTATGGGGGACCATGCTCTTTCAAATCATCACTGCACTCTTGGTTAAAACCCTGCATCAGTTGCTCTTCCATGCTCAGCTAGGCTTTTCTGGCTGTTTGGACTCTGCAAGAAATATTGTAGGAAAGTTGCTTGTTGGTTCCTGGCCACCTGGCTAGCATAGCTCTGAAATAACCACACATAAACTATTTTAATTAAAACACTGCTTGGCCCATTAGCTCTAGCTTCTTATTGGCTAACTTTTACATCTTAATTTAACCCATTTCCATTAATCTGTGCATCACTATGAGGTCGTGGTCTACCAGCAAAGTTTTAGCACGTCTATCTCCGGCGGTGGCTCCATGTTGTCCCCCTGACTCTGCCCTCTTTCTCCCAGCATATGTATAACCTAGCTTTTCCTGCCTAGTTTTGTTCTGCCCTTGCCATAGGCTCAAAGCAGTTCTTTACTAATTAACCAATAAAAGCAACACATAGACAGAAGGACCTCCCACACCAAAGAATGGTATGAATCTCAGAGTGTGCTACCCAGTTGTGTGGGAACCAGAATGGAGGTCAGAGGGGGATGGTTTTCTTAAGAGCACACATCTGTGTTTCACCTGGGTTGGGAATAAACACTTTTAAGGTATGCCTTACCCATGTTTTTGAGGAGAATTTTATAATTCAAATTTCTAAAGGAAGAGGGGAAACCATGACAGCTTAAGCCCTTAAACATGGTGTGTATGTTTGTGAACCAATTCACTCTGCATCTTGGGGCTTACAATGGGGTAACGGACCACGTCCAAAGATGTCTGGTAACATAAAATGAGATCTTCTGAGATGTTTGTTAAATTGATTTCATCTTCTCGGAGCATCAGATTGCTGCCATAGACTCCAGGATAAAGGAGAATTAATTTTCTTAGTTGGCAGCTGCCTCCTAAGAAATGAGAAGGAGAAGGCAGGTCCCTGGATCTGTTTTCCTATCGTGCAGCTATTGCAGTAGTGACTTTCCTTGTTGCTATGGCAAAATGCCTGATGAGAAACACCTGAAGGAAAGAAGGGTTTGCTTCAGCTCAGGGCTTGAACAAATAAAGCTTGGCAACCAGAGCACGTGGCAGCTGGCCACGTTGCACACACAGCTGAGAGGCAGAAAGAGATGAACCCTGGTGCTCCCTTGACCTCTTTCTCCCCTTTTCCTTCACCCCAAGGCCCCAGCCCATGGAATAGGGCTACACACATTCAGGGTGGTCTTCCCTTCTCAGCAAAACATCGGAAGAAATACTCCTAAAACACAGATGAATATATCCCACACCCTCCTGAACCACTTGATATCTGTAGTTTTGTCAGGGTGAGCCTAGCGGCCCCAGAGTCCTCTTCCTGGGCCTCGCATGCTGTGGCTCTTTGGAGAGAAAGACTCTGTTGAGCAGACACTAGCTGTCGAATGTTCTCCACCATGAGGAGAGCCTGGCCTTCGTAGCCACTGATAAGGCTCTGTAAAACCACAGTCCTGAGAGATGGTGGCTGCTCACAGGTTGTTTCCAGAAGTGTCTCTCCAAACCCCAGAGTGCGAACATTTCCCTTCTTCAGTTTTCTTCCTGTTTCAGTTTGCTCGCGTAAGCTGTGTGTCTAGAATATAGAGTGTCCTAGTATTTTTGTAAAGATTTTGGAAAGTCTGAGTGGGGATATAGCTCGACGGTAGAACACTTGCCTAGACGGGGTAAGGCCGTCAGTTTGATCCCCACCACTACTATATAAAGTTTCAAAAATGTGAATAGCAAGCATGACAATGGATGTCTGGAAGGAGGAGCAGAAGGATCAGGAATTCAAGGTCATTCTCAGCTACAGTGTTTGAGGCCAGCTTGAGCTACATGAAATCCTGTCTAAAACAGCAGCAACAACAACAAAACAAAGCTACCCAAACAAAAATTCTTAAGTTATTGCTCTCCTTATTTTTCATCTCCTTTTCTGTTACAGGAGAGGAAGTGATGACCACTTGATTCTCATTGACTAAAACCCTTCTAATGTTAATCAAGTCCAAACCTCTTTCTCCTGTGGAGGTGCAGAGAGACCCCAGAGGGAGCAGAAGTTTACTAAAAGATTGTCTTACTGAATTGTGGATCCAGAAGGAGGAGTGTCTGCCAGCTTCTGACCAGAAGTGACATTCCAAAGCTACCGTTTACAAACATGGAGGGCAGAGGGTAGGCCCTTCCTGGGAGTTAATTGAAGTGTGATAATGGAATTCATCAATTGTCTGCTCGTTTGTGACGCCATAAAGTTGGGCTGAAAACATTAGCATTTCAGAGTGTGTACACAATATTAAAACCAGGTAAAAAGTATATGCTTGTTGCCAGAAAAAGGTTTGTTTTAAAAATGTAATCCTTGGATTTGAAGACATTTGCTAATTCATGGTCAGCACAGAAATATATTTGTTTCTATCCCAAATTAAGGCTTGAAGCTGGAGGAATAGTACACCGTGAAAAGTCTCACACTCAGGCACTAACCGAAAGATGGCTGTTTGTACTGTGAACTTGATTCTGCAGCATGCCACACTGGGTCTTTTAGCCCAGACCACATGGGTATCTCCTCAGCTGAGCTTTCCCTGGCCTGCACACACAGCTGAGTGATGCTAAACCTGAAGTGGCCCCCGGTTTCATGAGTCATCCCCACCATGGTGGGAATTTACCTATGTCAAGCAAGGAAATATGATGTGTGTTTCCTGAAATAAATTTATTTTCACAATGCTGTATTGCATTATTACTGTGTGTTAAAACGCAATGTCTCTCAACAGCTACCAAGTGTGAGTTTTGTATCACACTCCTTTTAACCAACTACCTTGTCTCCACGAGAGATCTCTCGTCTTTGAGCAAACTGGTGAAGGAGCCATGAGGCTTGGTCCACAGAAGCTACTCAATAAAGATCTGGGCTAATAGCAAGAGGTTAAGATCACCTCAAACACAGGTTTATGGCATAGCTGAAGTATCTCAGGGGCTATGAGATCTACTGGTGTGGAGTGAGATTTGAACCAGCTTCTCAGAGCCGCTCCTGCCCTGGCATTGTCTGTACCCCAAGACCCTGTTGTCAAGAATCATTTGTCTGATTCTCCTTCTGCTCCTTACCCCTGATCTTTCTCCATTGGCTTACATCAAATCTGGGCAAAGAAAATCATACAGTCAATAACATTAAAATTTGTAAGAAAGTAAATGATTCGTTCCAGGGCTGTCATTGCTGTTCTTGGGGGACAACCCGAGTTCAGTTCCCAGCACCCACATGGTGGCTCATAGCCTCCATAATTCCGGTTTTATGGGGTTACATGCCTGCAGAATGGGGCAGATGCCCAATGCAAACAAAACACTTACACTCAAAATACAAACAAATCTTTAAAATTTTTCAAAAAAAAAAGACTAATGCCTACATATGGACTGCTTAGTTAAAATGTCATTTTAATTTATTTTTCCTTTTTACAGAAAATGCCAAGATCATAGGGTTTTGTTTTGAAACTGATGACCATCAGACTGAGATTCTAGAATTCATTGCCTGGTTCCAGGTCAGGTGTCTAATTAAGCCGTTGCTAGCTTAGTTGGTTCTGAACAGACTAGATTTCTAGGCTGCAGCTGTGACTGTTGTTTAAACAGAAAATTAATGATGATCTTGCCCATTTTTAGCTATTTTTTAAATTGGCTTTCATGTTTCCTTTCATTTCTTTTTGTTCCAGTTGACTCAAATACCTTCAGAAAGAAAAAAAATCTTTTTCAAGGTTACCATGGAAACATTGTTTTTTCTCTTAATCATTTTAAACAATTGCCTTGTTATCTTTTGGATGTCATTGAACAATGTGGTATGGTAACTGCTAATAGAAAAATCTGGGACAAACCATTTCCTTTCTTCTCTTAGACCTCCACTTGGGGACTTCGCTGTGACAGGAGATACATTCGTTCTTCCTTTTAATTGCATTCTCAACTCTCTACCCCTTGTAGAAATTGCTTCCTTGGCTTACAGTGACACCCAAAGCTGCATGCAGAATCTGAAGCTGCTGACTTGGAAGGCAGAAACGAGCTTGGCATGGGACCCCTTGAGTCACGGTTCCATGCAACCTGCTGCTTTGGGGTTCTGGACAAGCCACTTTCTGCCTTGAGAGGATGGGGATAAATTTCAACGACTGAGACTGGTCTTTGGGTCTCATAGTGCCTGCAAATCCAGCACTAGTGTGGACATTGAGGCTCTTTCTGCTCTAGCCTCTGCTCTATTTAGAAGTAGATTCTACTCATTCATGCAACGGTGCAGACAAAGCATTTGCTTCGGTAAACTAGTTTGTCAGAGATCTTCTCCTGAGTTTCTTTGGACAGGGCAAAATGCGTCTCTATTTCCGCAGGTGTAAAAATGGAGATTGTGAAAATTAAGAGTCAAGTTAAAGTTCAGAAAAAGGGGGGCATGTCTTTTGGTTGCTATACTAGCAAGTCATTGAAATGCTCATCTTGCTTGGCGTACAGATGTGTGCATCTATTCATGGCCAGCCAGGAAGACCTTCATTTTCTATGTGGTTGCTGTATACTTTTGGTGGACTTTGTTTTGGGTAGGACTTTAGGGACACAAAAATCCAACTCTAGGTCTGTCCTGGAGAGAATGGTTGCTTCAACTCTAGAAGCTCACAGTGGTTGTGGGGTGTACAGGATGAAGCAGCCTAAATGTCCTGTCGCTGGGTACCCAGCTGTCCAGATGTCCAGGCAGATGTGCAGGAGATGAGGGGCTCCTACCCATGCAGATGTGCAGGAGGTGAGGGGCTCCTACCCGTGCAGATGTGCAGGAGGTGAGGGGCTCCTACCCGTGCAGATGTGCAGGAGGTGAGGGGCTCCTACCCGTGCAGATGAGCAGGAGGTGAGGGGCTCCTACCCAGGCAGATGTGCAGATGAGGGGCTCCTACCCATGCAGATGTGCAGGAGGTGAGGGGCTCCTACCCATGCCGATGTGCAGGAAGTGAGGGGTACCTATCCGAAGCTCTCCGTTGCTATTTTCACTGTGTGACAAATAGAGAGTAGTGGAATGGCTTGTTCTGACTCACAATCGAAGGCAAGCCAGCCCACCGTGGAAGAGACGACAAGGCATGCCCGAGGGAACCACTCCCGGCTATCGCGGCAGGAGCGTGAGGCTTCTTGTTCACATTTCGCTCCACGACGAAGCAGAGAAGGGAGAAATACTTCCTCTCTCCTGTTCCAACATCAGTCCAGAACGATGGTGCTGCTCACAGTCAGGGTGGGCCTCGCCCTCTGCTCATCCTTTCAGCAAATGCTCTCTCAGTCACACCAGAAGGGGCGATTCACTAATGTTCTGGGCTAGAAACCACGACAAGCCCTTCGCCACATTCTACTCAGAATCCTGCGGAGCCCTGACTCACTGGAAACCCAGACTTGGAGCCTTGAGTGCATGAAGTCAATAGCACAGCTTCTTATCAAGGGCAAACAGCAATCCCAAATGCCTTCACCTAAAAATAGCCTGGTTCTGGCATTGAGGACCAGGAGTCCAAAGTCATTAGCAAGGTATGTCCAGGAACTGCCCTATGGTGCTGGCCAGCGTCCTCTCCTGACACAATGGATCCCTCACCCATGCAACCCTTTACTGCAGTGACAAACAGACTTCACTGTTAATTGCTTCCACCCTTTTCACATGACCTTGGCAAATTTAGTCAGGCTCTCTGCCTGACGTCAAGTTTGAACATTCCAGCTTCACCGTCTCTACCAGACATGCAGAGCCTCCCATGGTTCAGAGCATGTGTGAACCCCCTCTTGCCTGACAGGGTGACGAGGACCTACAGACTACCCCAAGCGCAGAATTCTCTGTACTGAAGGAAAGGTGCCCCATAGCCTGGAAACTGAGGAGATTTGCTGTGCCACTTGAGATTCCCAGGGTCTTGACACGGATGATATCTGGGTCAGCTTGGTGATGGCATGACCTGTGCATTCTCAAAGGACCCTCCACTTGGCTTACTGTCATCACCAGTCCTGAAATTCTTAGTGTACTTTGGACAAGGGGTCCCTTGTGTTCATTTGTTGGTGGGCTCTGCAAGGGTATAGCTATTCTTGATATGACTCAACCCAATGATTAAAGAATGCTTTAAAAATTTAAATTTTGATTTAATTTTAAAAACATGTTTAACTGTTTTGTTTTGTACATCTCTGTATATGAGTGCTCACAGAAGCTAATGTGGGATCCCTGGAGCTGGAGCTGCAACCATTTTTGAGGTACCCACCAAGGGTGCTGGGAACCGAACTAGGGTCCCCTGCAAGAACAGTATAGGCTCCTAACAGCTGAGTTATCTCTCCAGCCCTTAGATCATGCTTTAAACAATTACTTTCCCCCTTTTCTTAGAAGCATGCTTTTAAGAAAGGATTAGAAGCCATGTGGTGGTGGTACACGCCTTTAATCCCAGTACTTGGGAGGCAGAGGCAGGTGGATCTCTGTGAATTTGAGGCCAGTGTGGTCTACAAGAGCTAGTTCCAGGACAGGCTCCAAAGATACAGAGAAACCCTGTCTAAAAAAATAGAGAAAGAAAGAAAGAAAGAAAAAGAAAGAAAGAAAGAAAGAAAGAAAGAAAGAAAGGAAGAAAGAAAGAAAGAAAAAAAGAAAGCTAGGTCTGTATTTGTATTCATCACGGTTTTGTTTTTGAGGCAGGATCTTACTGTGTAATGCAGGCTGGCCTCGAACTGATTACATAACCCTGCATGAACTTGAACTCAAAGAAATCCCCCTGCCTCAGCTTCTTGAGTGCCAGGATGACAGGTATGTATCATGACAAGTGAAACTTTTAATTTAAATATATAGTCGAAATAAGTGAGCGGGGGTTGGAATTGTGTTTCTTAAACAATAGACTTCATTTTTAAAGGAAGTTTTGAGTTCACAGCAAAACTGAAAGTGAAGAATGTTTTCATAGCCTCTCTGCTCCCACAGGTGCCCAGCCTCTCTATGCATCCAGGTCCCAGAATAGAATGGTACATTGGCTGTCAACCCCATCTGTGAAACCACATGGGCGAGCGCACCATCATCTACAGTCTATTGTTGCATTGTGCTTCACTCACGGTGTATACTGTGTGAGTTTATGAAAATGTGTGATAGTACCCCTGCTGGATATTCATGCAGGGTGTGTGAATGTGTGATAGCGCCCCCTGTTGGATGTCCATGCAGGGTGGGTCAATGTGTGATAGCGCCCCCTGTTGGATGTTCATGCAGGGTGGGTCAATGTGTGATAGCGCCCCCTGTTGGATGTTCATGCAGGGTGGGTCAATGTGTGATAGCG
>NW_026067995.1:3691969-3708704 GCF_014885135.2 Alexandromys fortis
TGGGTGTTCATGCAGGGTGGGTGAATGTGTGATAGCGCCCCCTGTTGGGTGTTCATGCAGGGTGGGTGAATGTGTGATAGCGCCCCCTGTTGGGTGTCCATGCAGGGTACTTTCCCTGCTCTAAACACCACCTACCTTGCTTGGTCCTTTCTCCCTCCTTCTTCCCCTGGTCTTAGCACTGCAGACCAATCTCGATATGATCTCTCTCTGCTTCCTCTTTCAGTGTGCAATCTAGTTGAACTCCCACAGTCTATCACCTTTCGGGTTGACCTTTTTCACTGACAAGTGTTAAACGGTTCCCCCCATGTCTTCTTATGTCTCCTGGGTGGAGGTGGATGAGGGGAGCTCAGAGCACTTAGCCAGCCTGGGAGGGGGGGGGGAGGTTCTGGTTTTGATCCTCAGCACCAAATAAACCAAACCCATTGTCATCCCTGCCTTCTGGGAGGTGGAAGCAGGAGAATCGGAGATCCAAGGTCCTCTGCTACATACTGAAGATGTACATAGTTCTGGAAACCATGAACATTTCCCAAAAACCAGAAGACAGATAAACAAAAAACAAACCAGAACAAACAAAACACTGTTACCACCAAAACCCCCACCTAAAAATCATAACAAAGAGGTCTTGGTACACGATCTCACAGAAGGTGTGACGGCAGGTGATTTTTTAATCTGTTCGCAGTGGAGACTGAACTCAGGACCGTGGTGGCAGGGCCTGTGCTGTGCAGGCAGGGGAAGATATGATGGCATCCTGGGCCCTGGCCCAGTTCTCCTTCAGAGGGAGCATCTTCCCCAGGTTCTGCATTTTATCCCCGTGGCAGGAAGTCAAGGATTGTTCGACTTCTGAACTCCAACCAGTGCGCCTTCTACCACACGACAGATGCCCTTAAAGCTTGTTGAGTGAAGGAAGACGTTTGGGAGCCAAACACAAAGCCTTCAAGCTTTCTCTCCAGGACCCCTGTGGCCACCTTTGGTGTGAAGGGTTTGTGACATGGCTGAACAGGCCGCGTCTTTCAAAAAAGCAGATGTCAGCCCCGGAAGAGCTAAACTGAATCTCCAAACAGACTCTTAAACTGTTAGGGAAGAATCCATCTCATGACCACTCTGCATGGGGCCCCGTGCAGCAAATGCCGCCACAAACAGCTGGAAAAAGAAAAAAAAAAAAACCATGGCCAGTGTTACCGCGCCATCAGTCTCTGTCAGTGAGCTAGGGAGGAAGTGAGAACACGGGCCTGTCACAACTGTGCATAATAAGGATCGCAGAAGCCTGACTTCACAACGACCCTGGGGAGCTGTTGGCTGCGGTGAACGGGGGAGACTATTTATTAGTGTGATATATGTTTCCTACTTTCTAACGATACATAAATTATCCCCTGAGCCATGATGCATATGGTTTAAAGAGAATTTTAAATGAAAGCCTCCCCCCACCCCCAGCAGCACTAATTGCCTAGCGGCATTAAATTACTCATCCCTGTTGCCTGTGGGCTGGGGCCATTACTCTCTCTTCCAGGTTGAGCCCATGTCCCCCAAGAGGAATGTTTGCTCTGACAACGTGGATTTATATCCTCCCCGTGAGCACAACACACCAAGAGTCACAGGGAAGGGCATTCCTGACACCTCTGGAGCCTGTGCTACCCACGAAGACAGGGCAGTGCCTTTGGTCCAACCTCTCGGTTTGCCTGTAGGGAGGGCATCAGAGTGCTGCTCTCAATACTTAATCTTCTCCCACTGTGGGACTTACAGGTGGACTTAGGTAACCAACATGGGCGTTTCCTAAGTGGCACGAAACGGGAGGGAGAAGCGCTATTAATTTTGGAAAACACCAGCTAATTACATGGCGTGGGAAAGAAAGTGATGATGCTATTAAGAATTATGAACTCAGCATTTACGTGTTGAAGTTTAGGACTGTGCCATGTATCGAGGCTGATGTGGGAGTGATTTCTTATTAATAAAGAAACTGCCTTGGCCCATTTTATTGGATAGAAAATTAGGTAGGCGGAGTAGACAGAGGAGAATGCTGGGAAAAAGAAGCTGTGTGAGGAGTCGCCATGGTTCTCCCGCTCCAGACAGACGCAGGTTAAGATCCTCCCTGGTAAGCCAGCTCGTGGGCTACACAAAATATTAGAAATGGGTTAGAACAATATGTAAGAGCTAGCCATAAGGAACTGGAACTATCCGGGCCAGGCAGTGTTTGAAAGAATACAGTTTCCATGTAATTATTTCTGGGCATAAGCTAGCCATGTGGGCGGCCGGGTGCCGGGGACGCAGCCCTGCCGCCGCTCCTATTTCAACACGAGGCTGCAAGGAATGGATGGCAAGATGGCGGTCTTCAGTAAGTTGACTTGGCACAAGGTCTAGCCAAGGTGCCGTAGGACGGCAGCACGGAAACCATTCCCGTGCCTCCCTTAGGACAGTGGGAAGGCCGTTCCTGTGCCTCCCTGATGTGTGAAATGAGGTGGCGTGGAGGAGACAACCCAAGAACTGAGATATAGGGGTGCATGCTTTCTGGCAATTATGGGAACAGAAAGAGAAAGGCTTGGACCTCTGAGAGAGAACGTGGTCAATTAGGAAATGTACACTTTGGAGATCACGCCGTAGGGGAAATCATAGAAGATGAGAGTAAAGAAGAGACCAGGCAAGGACATAGATCTGTGTGAACCCTGAGAGGATCTGTGTGTACCCCGAGAGGACTATAGACCCATGAGCCAAGTGATCTGATGGACTGGGGTGCAATGAGGTAGGCAGGGAAGTCAGTTATAACATTTCTACACACACACACACACACAGACTTATTAAACATGGTGACAAACAGTAAAAAAAAATTGGCTTGAGAATTGCCTGCAAAGGAACACACAGGGTTCATATATATTTTGAATCTACCTGCGCACATGTTTTTCTTTCTCAAAAGTCTTTTCTGCTGCCATGTTCTGGAAACTTCCTGCCCTTGGGTTGCTCTCAGGAAGGGATGGTCTCCTTTTCTAACTCCTTTCTGCTACCGAGGAACAGATGTGTCAGGACAGGTGGGAGGCACATGTTTCTAGCGAGTGGCTAGTTCCCTTCTTAGGTTGGAAGAAAAGCCGTTCTCCAAGACTCTGGTTGTCTCTCGCCCTGGCCTGCAGGCATCTTGTGTCTCCAAGGGTGACGAGGGGTAGATGTCACTGACAGCACAGCCTGATTTCCCGAATCTGAACATTACCATTGGCCACGTACTCTCTGAAGTCTTCTGCTTGTCCCCCTCCCTACCTCTCATACTTTTTTGGGCCTCCCTCCTTACTCTCCATACGAGTATCTCCACTTGTATGACCACGTGGAGATTTGGGAGTAGAAGTACAAAGACTTATAACTTATAGCCAGGGAGGGGCTGCTCCAGAAGATGACTCCCTGGGGCTCCTGGAGTGTGTCTGGGGAAAGTGAGGGGAGGAGCTGAGGCTTAAGAGCCAGGCTGGTGAAAGACTCCAAGGAAACAGCATCTTCCAGACACACCAGGATTGATACGCATATGAGCTCACAGGGACTGTAGCAACGTGCACAGCTGCTGTCCAGGTTCAAACCAGACAAAAGCCCAGCACAAGAAGGGGACGTGGGCACAGGACCCCGGCACTAACCAAGAAGCCATTTGCGGTTGATACGTGCCGGGAAAAGGAAAATCAGTTTTCTGTTTTCTCCAATGGAGGGACACTGGGTATATCAACCACACCCCCACGCCCCTTCCCTTAGCCCCAGTCCCTCCCTCCCTTCCCCCACACACTGCGCCAGCTGAAGCTGATGAAGCTGATGACTGCCTCCTATTTCTTCCTTTGAAGGTCAAGTTCCTGGAAGAAGTAATGGAGGCGCGGAGGAAGGGGTGGGTGGAGCTCTGTCGATTGCTCTGCTGGATCTTCATCTTCTTGCACGAATGGTTCCACGGGACTTTGGAAAAGATGAGGAGCGTAAGGAAACAGGGTCTCGTGCTAAGGGATGCTGGGGCATGGGAGCGGGTGACATGCTTGCCTTTCTGTTACTCCTTTCTTTAGGCCTAAAGAGGCCTCGGCCTTTAGGCCTTGTGCATGATACTCTGTCCACATGTCCACACTTGACTGAGACACAAGAACCACGTTTATTTTCTGCATTACAAGTCTGAGGGTTCTCATACCCAAACCACTTCCTTCCTTCCCTTTCTGCTGTCTGCCTTCCTGGGGAAATGGTTCCCGGTAACTGGATGGCAGAAACATGACAAAGTTGCTTTATGCGAGAAGGAGGACTTGTGTTTTCAAACAACACCAGACACTTAGGGGCTGATGGATATCAGAAGGCCATTTCTTACCTTTGTGGGGGAGTCAAAAGGGCCTCAGAAGCTCCCAGTCTAACGCTCAGCTGCTTGGTGATTTAGACAAGCCGGGAGGTTGTTTTAGGTCTTGGAATCTTTATCTGTAGGAAACAGACAATAAAATGGAGAGGACAGAGAGGCCCAGTAACAGGATCACACAAGGTCACTGCTAGAGCCAGGTGAGACCCAAGCAGCCCATCCTGAGAGCCACAGTGTTCTCGGCCAATGGGATGTCCAGGAAAGTGTGTGAGGTTAGCTTTGAAAGCAATACATGACATGCCGTAGGGCAAACTGAAATAAGACCTGAAGGGACAAGGCTGACTTGAGCAAGAATGGTGAGAAGCAGTTTGAGAAGGCGATCTCAGTTGCCTACGGCATCCTTTATTAGCCTAAGGTCTATTTTCCAATGTAGTTTAAATGGTATGCAGACAGACAAGCCATTACCTCCCTCCCAGTCCTTCAAAGTCAATCAGTGTGGTAGTTCTGACGTGTGGGTCAAAAGCCAGATCACTCCTAAAAAAAAAAAAAAAAAAAAAAAAACCACACACATTGCTACTGTCACAAGACCCTACCCTCTCTGAAGATTCATGGCACCTGCTGGTTTCCAGGGGGGAGAAGGAGGCATTTCTTCAGTGGTGTAGCCAGTGGTAAGTTGCCCATATTTCTCTAAGGAACCTTGATTCACACAAAAACAATAACAACACAAAACTGGGAGAGGGGCTGGTGGGGAAGCTGAAGGGGAGCTAACTGGACAGAGGAAGTGGGTCGGTGGGAGTTGGGGAGGAGAGAGGAGAGGATGGTGTGTATGTGGGGTGACTAAGACCTAAATATATTATATACACATATGAAAATGTGATACCCAAACTCATCATTATGGATGATTGATACATGCTAATAGGAAACTTAAAAAAGATTATATTCTCGAGGGAGATGTTCTGGCATGAACAATGAGTCACCAAATAGTTGAGAGTGAAAAAGATTATTGCTCCACCCATAAGAGCTAAACATAGCCTACTGTTCTTACCACTGATTGTGAGCCAGGAGAGCAAGCATTATGACATTTTTTTGTTTGTTTGTTTGTTTTGGTTTTTTTCGAGACAGGGTTTCTTTGTAGCTTTGGAGCCTGTCCTGGAACTAGCTCTTGTAGACCAGGCTGGCCTTGAACTCCCAGAGATCCTCCTGCCTCTGCCTCCCAAGTGTTGGGATTAAAGGTGTGCACCACCACAGTCCAGCTCATTAAAACGTATTTTAACAGGGCTCATGATCTTTCCACACTTCTGTGCCGTGTCCCATCACCAGCCCATGCACCTAGACTATTTTCCTTCCTCTTTGGATAGGTGTTGCTCTAGGCATGTGTGCACATCCAGCGATAGAAAGGGGAGAGGTGAGGGCATTTCACTTGGCCACTGCTTGCATTACATTTGAATAAATACACAAATGACAACAGTTCTGCTCTTAAAAGTTAGAGAAGTTAGCAGGGTGGTGGTGGTGCACACCTTTAATCCCAGCACTTGGGAGGCAGAGGCAGGCAGATCTCTGCATGTTAGAGGCCAGCCTGGTCTACTAGAGCTAGTTCCATGACAGGCTCCAAAGTTACAGAGAAACCCTGATGTGGGATATCCTTCTGTACATGTGTTGTTTTTATTGGTTAACGAATAAAACTGCTTTGCTTTATGGAAGGACAGAAGATAGCCAAGCTGAAAGAGATATATACAGAGAGTAGGTGGCATCAAAGAGATGCCATGTAGCTACTAAAGGAGAAAGATGCCAGAACAGAACCTTACTAGATAAGCCATAGCCTTGTGGTGATATACAGACTAATAGGAATTGGTTAATTTAATATGTAAGAGTAAGTTAATAAGAAATCTGAACTATTGGCTAAACAGTGTAACAATTAATATATTTTCTGTGTGCCTTCCTTTTGTTGGAGATTCTCTGAGGGGGTGGAATTTGGGGAGAGAGAAAGCCAGGAATGGGGCTTTCTGGATCAAGCAGGAGTGAGGTGGAGGTTCCAACCACACATGAACTTTCTTTAGTGTTTGCTTAATATTAATTTTCTTATAATTTGAATATGTCTCAAAAAAGTAAGGTGTAGCTGGATTTGTTGGTTCTCATGCTATCTATCTATCATCTATCTATCTATCATCTATCTATCTATCATCTATCTATCTATCTATCTATCTATCATCTATCTATCTATCTATCATCTATCTATCTACCTACCTATTACCTATCACCTATCTACCTATCATCTATCTATCTATCTATCTATCTATCTATCTATCTATCTACCTATTACCTATCACCTATCTACCTATCATCTATCTATCTATCTATCTATCTATCTATCTATCTATCATCTATCTATCTACCTACCTATTACCTATCACCTATCTACCTATCATCTATCTATCTATCTATCTATCTATCTATCTATCTATCTATCTACCTACCTACCTACCTATTACCTATCACCTATCTACCTATCATCTGTCTATCTATCTATCTATCTATCTATCTATCTATCTATCTATCATCTATCAATCATCTATCTATAGCTATCAATCATCTATCTATATCTATCAATCATTTATCTATCTATCATCTATTTATCATCTATCTATCATCTATCAACCTATCACCTATTTATCATCTATCTATCCATCTATATACCATCTATTTCTCTGTGTGTGTATTTGGGGGAGCGAGTGTGCCGTGGGGTGTGTGGAGGTCAGAGGAGAGCTGGGAGTGGCTTTTTTTCCACCCTCCTGGTCCTGAGGCTCCAGCCCAGGTTGTCAGGCTGAGCAGCAGGCACTGGTACCATGGAGGCATCCTGCCAGTCCCACCATGCTTATCTCACCGTGACGGATGTCCTGCTCACATTTATTGTGACTGCGGATGTGTTTTGACTCACTTCTGTAACTTTCATTTGCATTTTCTGTAAATCATGCTTTTTTTTCCCCTTGGTCCCCTCTGTTGCCTTTCCCTTTACTGGATCAATGATATTTTTGGTTTGTTTGTTTTTGTATTCCCTTAACTATCATTTCTCTTAGTACTTACCCAATCTGGTTATTTTTTTCCTTGACTTATAAAACTCTAAATGTAATAATTTTTTTATCCCTCCGACTTTCACCCACCCCCTCCCCACTTACTCCTTCCCGATCTCCATTCAGACAGGGCAGGCCTCCCTGGGCTCGCACAAAGCTTGGCCCATCAGGCTGAGGTAGCTCCTCCCCCTGCGTTAAGGCTGGTCAGCTGTAGAAGATCTTAGCCCAGCAGCCCCAGTTCACCCTCATTCTTACTTTCCATTACCTGTCCTTTCTATTTAACATTTTTATTTAATATTTTAGTTCTTTTCTTGTAACGTTTGCTTCTTGCTGGCTGCAGAGAGGGTGGATTCATGGGCTCACCATTTACCACAAGGAAAACTCTCTCCACAGACCACTTCTTCTTTTGGGGTTCATTTCCTTCCTTCCTTTACCTTTTTTTTAAATTGAGGCTAAGTCTTCACTAAAAAGAAAAATAACCCCCAGTTTGCAATACTTCTTTGGATGGAAGTTAAATTCTGGCTTGCTTAGCATTTGTCTTCTTGCTTCGGGAATGCTGTTTTATTTTATGCTGGCCTCTGTTGCTGCTGAGAAGTCTGTGATCAGGTCAACTAATCTGTCTTTTCTCGTTAATTAGTGATGCTGCCTGTTCATCTAAAAAACTTCAATTTGTGAATATGGAGGTGTACAGTCAGTGCATTTGCTTGAACTAGCTCAACTTCTTGAGTCTGGAAATTCATGTTTGCCCCAATTTGGTAAAACATCTAGTCATTCCATTTTGAAGGTGTCTCCCTCTGCCTTTGTTTCTAGTCTTGCTTTCTATGTCTGACTACAAACAAGCTGAAATTTTTCATGCTCATGTTCGTCTGTCGTGATCTCCTTTTCACATTCCCGCCCCTTTCTTTCACTGCAGCAGAATGAATTCCCCAGATGTGCCTTTCGGTTCCTTAAGTCTCTCACCAGCTGTTTTTAAAACACAAGTGTTTTACTTTGGAGTTTAACAAGTCAAGTTTTCACTTTTATTTCTTTTAGAATGACCTCGTGTCTTTTAGAAGCATCTTCTTGAAATGTCAGTTTCTTTTTTTTAAAGATTTATTTATTTATTATATATACAACATTTTGCCTCCATGTATGCCCCCACACCAGAGGAGAGTGCCAGATCTCATTACAGATGGTTGTGAGCCACCATGTGGTTGCTGGGAATTGAACTCAGGACCTCTGGAAGAGCAGCCAGTGCTCTTAACCACTGAGCCATCTCTCCAGCCCCGAAATGTCAGTTTCTTAAAGAAGATGAACTCAGGGTGAACAGAAGGCAAATTAAACCTCAACTTGCCCACTGAAAATCCACTGCCCTTTTCAGGAAAACCTGACAGGCTTCACACATATTCTAATCATCATTAGGTAATTAGGCATCTTGTGGTTAGTTATCAGAGAATATCTCCTTTTAGAATGGCAATGTGCTGCTTATTACGATCATAACATCCCCGAGCTTCACTTGACATTGACATTTCTCTCTTTCCAATGCTTGAGTTTTCCCAGCTGGGAGTCTAAAGTATCAGAGAGGCATCTGGACGTTCAGGGCTTCTTTTCCTTACCTGAGGCTCTATCCACTCCTTAGACATCAAACAACACTATTATCTACACAGTTCATGCTTAAGGACCATGACCATGCAATTCAGGTACAAAAAAATAATTGCAAAGGTTTTATGATGTTTTCGGTGAGTTCTACCATTTTGTGTTAGTCACATTTATGGCTCTCCTGGGGTGCGTGTGGCCTGGGACTGTGGTTTGAACATATCTGGAGGAGGTTAGAACAAAAGAAAGGTGTGATGATATCTGTGGTGCCATCTTGACTGACTTTGGATCTTTGGTTCCAAATATTCCATTGCTGTGTCTTTCTCTCACATGGGACTCTTCTGGGCTTCTCATCATTTACCCAAGTCTCCCCGGGATCAAGCTACCTGAAGTTACCTCAGAGAATAGGATCTCATTGGTAGAGGGTTGCTCACCCCTTCCTAGTCAGTCTAGGCCTCATGCAGTGCCCTCATGAATCACTTTGACCTAAGAAGGACCCTGCAGCAAAGCCTCCTTCAAACCTGCTTCAGGCTGACAGATCTTCACAGAAACACTAACCTCTGGACTTCCCCAAGACAGCATCCTGCACTTGCTGTTGGAGTCTCCAGGCCACTATGTTCTGCTGTCTCATAGACACAAGCTGGTCTTATGTCCACCCAGAGGCGAGGACAGCACAGATCATATTTCAGCACACTGTAGCACACTGATGAGGTCTGACAGCCTGGTGGAGTGCAGATTCTTGTCCCTACAGCCCAGGCACACTGAGTAAGAATCTGCTCTGTGAACAGGAGACGGGATCACATACTGGACACTGGCTCCTTCCTGCTTCTCTTCAAGACAGTGTCCCACCAATTTTTTTATATGCTTGGTTCACAATATTTGCTAAATTCTGTACTGATATCTTTGTTGGCTCATGGGATTTTATATGCATGAACTTAATTTGCAAATATCTGGCGATTTTCTAGATTTTGTTTTCACTTTACCTTACCGCAAATTTGGCCAGAGAATAATTTTAATCCTTAGGTGTATTGAAAGTCATTTTGTGATTCAAAATGTGGTCTGTTTTGATGGCTGTTGCACGTATGTGTGTTTTGGTGACTGTTTCATGTGTGTGTATTTTGTAATTGATACTGTTTCAGGAATGCCAATTAGGCTAAATCAAGTACTCTATAAACTGACTTTTGCCTGCTTTTACTATCAGTTACTAAGAAATGCCAGAATCACCAATGATAGTTACAGGTATTTTATTTATTCCTTTAGTGAATTTTTATCTCATGTATTTTGAAAGTCTATTATTTGATGAGTTGATCCTTTTGTTTTCATTAAATAACAGTGTTTCTCTGATAACAAGGTCACTTAAAATTATTATTGCACATCAGACCTGTTGATTATCATTGCACTTGAAAGTTGACACTATTTATAGTTGTGGAGACTGAGTAAAACTGAAGTTTAATTAGTAAATACTGTAGAAAACACTACATTAGTGTTTTTTGTTTGCTTTTGTTTTTCAAGACAGGGTTTCTCTATGTAGCTCTGGCCGTCTTAGAACTTGCTCTGTAGCTCAGTTAGCCTTAAACTCAGAGATTTACCTGCCTCTGCCTCCCAAGTGCTGGGATCAGAGCACGTACCACCATGCTTGGTGACACTGCGACTTTTGAACTTTGCTGTGAGGCTTAGGAATCATAGCTACTTTAATAAGTAATATTTCTATGATGCAGTCATCTAATAGTTTTTAATCTTTATTTTCTGGTTTTCAATTTTGTTGTTTATTCTCAAATACTCAGATTTTTATGTTTCTTACTTTTTTTTTAATCTTCCCCCCTCATTATGATTTATTCCCATTACTTCTGATCTGATCACAACACAACATAATCAAACTAAGCCACATCTAAGTAATTAAAATGATACTAAGATTTGAACCTCCTAGAAAAGCTTCTGTTAAGGCAAGGTAATTCATAGTGACTTTTTTCTTGGTGGTGGTGGCAAGCAAACTATTAATAATACCAAAACAAAGCATGAAATTATGTGATACCATTGTTACAATGTTTTATTTTCAATATCACAGAATCTTACTTTATTTGATTAACTTCAACATTTTGACATTAAAGAGAACACCACAAACTTCTTAACTGTTGACTGCCATTTCAAACGAATCAACTCTGCATCTTAAATGGACCAAAGAGCAGCAGCTCAGACTGTTTTTATAGTGTATTCATGACAATCTGCTGTGTTATTATTCAAATTACACAAGAACATTAAATATTAATTTGGCCAAGATCCATCAGATCTAACCTTTAAAAAAAAAAAGTCAATCCCAGAGACAAGAATGTCGGGATTGTGTTACCACTTTCTGTTGCAAAACAAGGGGAAACACTGAGTGCATAGGAGGCAGAAAACTCTAGCAGGGGTTATTTACAAGTATTTCCCTTTTCTCTTTTAGGTTTACCAGAATAAATATTTGCACAGCTGAAAGTGTTGCTAGTAGCAGGTTCTTGTTGACTGCCCCGGGCAAGGCAAATATCTAGTCATAGCTGGAGCATGCGGTTTGGGAGAAGACTGCTCATTATATAAGGTATATGCGGCTGCTGTCCAGACATGGCTTCACTTTTGAGTGAACCCTTAGCAACTTGGAGTCATTAGCTATACCGTTCTTTCTTAAAGATTTTTTGGTATGACGCATACACTTCTTAGACTGAGCACTTAGGCATCATGCAAATGCATTGCTGTTTTTGCTGCCCTGGACCTGGAATCTCGCTTGCATCCCTTATTTCTGCCCCTGGCATGATTTGTCGCTCTCTGGCAAACTAAGGCAAGGTTAGCAGTTCGTCCCATATTCTCCATGTTGTAGTTAGTGTTCAACTTCTGAAGTGATGTTGCAGTGTTAGACACTGGTAAGCAGCTGATGGGTTATGAGTGGCATGTTCCCTTCATTCGTCTGAGGATCAATTCCCTCCTCTTAATCTTTGGGTTCTGTTCCCAGTCCCCACTGCATCCAGGTCTTTATTGGCAACATCCGGGTCTTTATTGGCAGTGGATAGCTGTCTTCCGTGCTACTTTCTGTCTCTCCTGGGACCCACAGAAACCCCAGGCAGTGGGTTGGTCTTCCCTGGGCTAGTCTGCTGTGTTTCCAGTTTGCATAGTGCTATGCCGTGAGACAGACACTCACAGTGTGTCCTGCTGAAGCTGCAGTGGGAAGGCAGGCCACACTTCTCACTCTCTGTCTAAATCAGGACCCAGTGGACTGTGCTGTGATGGCCAACCAGTGTCTCCCAAATCTCAGTAGCTGAGGAAGTCAGTTTGAAACCCCTTGGTTCCATGGCTTCTTCGTCCCTGGATTTAGGCAGGAACTGATATAGACAGATAAAAGACAGCTGCTGCCAGGCTAAGGGAAAGAGAATAAAATGAGTTCTGTGTAGGTTAGTAAAACTCAACACCCCTCCCCCCACCCTTTCGCCACAGAAAGTCAGATGGGGGAAGCCTGACAGCAATCTGTGAAGAAGTTTGGTTTACCTAGGACAACACAGAGAATCTGCTAAAACACAATCCACCCTATGACTCCGGAGTTCCTAAACTTAAGGGGGTTGTCGGTCTCTTAGATAATTGGCGGCGAGGTGTTAGTTGTCATGCGGCCACAGTTTTTATGATTCTTTTTTGTGTTCCTTTCTCACATCAAATTCTCTTCCACGGTGAAGGAAGCTGTCTTGGGCTCAGGAGAGATGGCTTGCTCCTCATTTCGTCTCTGTCGTGGATTAAAGCCGTGGCCTTTGCAGCTCCAGAGAACTTGACTTTTGCAAACCACAAGCCCGGTTTTATTTAAGATTTTTTTTTTTCCTGCTGGAGTTGGGACAATCTCCTTGTAACATAGCAGCTGTGGATAGGATGCGTTTGTTCTTTCTGCCTTTTTTCCCCTGTTGACTGGTTGTTTATTTGTTGCCGTTGTATTTCGTGTTTCCCCAGGGCTTGGTGGGACCGAAGCGTCCTAGGGAAGCCAAAGACAGCCAATCAAAGGAGAGGGCAGTGTGAGCTCTTCACCACTGGGAAACAGGGAAGTGGCTGCCAAGTGAAGCCTGCATGGGGGCCGTGGTCAGAGAGAATTTCCTGCATGGGGGGCCGTTGTCCGAGAGAATTTCTGAAGTGTGCTTCCTTTGGTGGTGGCGGGTTGTCCTCTCGTCTGCAGCCACCAAGATTGACTAATCTATAAAGGGTCTTTCCTTTGAGGATCGCAGATCGCGTGACAAGGCTCTTGTTAAACACAGGTGGACTACACCAGTCCTCAAGGGGCATCCAAGGGAAGTAGCAGACGGGTGAGGCAGGAAGTGCAGCTCGGGCTGGTTTCATGAGGAGTTTAAAAGGTCCCACTTTCTCATCAGACTCTTTCTCTTCTTATACATTATTTAATCCAAGTATTGGGTTCACCCTGACACCTCCTACACACTTGAGTTTTCTTTACAACCTTGTATATTTGAAAAGGAGCAACTATTTTGAGTTCCCTACTCCTGCATGGATTGTCTTGGGGAGATGCAAAGAAAAATTTATCTATATTGATCCAGAGAAATCAGGATAGCCCTCAGAAAGGGTTCCAGCTTGGAGAACCAATGAGTTTATTGGGTTTACTATAGGAACCAACATGACTAAGGGCGGCCGCAATGGAAAGTCCCCTGCGCAACCAATAGGAAAATCCCCTCCCCAAGCCATTCATTTGCTTCTTATATTATTTAAACAAAGCCTAGGGAGAGGAGAGTCTCAGGCAGGTCTCGTCCAGGCTGGTGAGTGCCAGGGATCTCATGAGCTCCCTTCCTTCCACAAGGGCTTGTAAATGGGCTCAATCCCATGATTCTATGAGGGTGTCATGAGGGTGGAGACAGCTGCAGATTCTGTACAGTTCTCATGAAAATATCTATATAACATCTATCTATCTGTCTGTCTATCTATCATCTATCTATCTATCTATCTATCTATCTATCTATCTATCTATCTATCTATCCTTCTTTCTTTCTGTCTGTTTGTCTGTCTGTCCATTCAGATATTTAAGAAGTAACACACACACACATAATCCTATCTCTGAATTATAACAGTTCACACAAAAAGGCATTGATTTACAGTATTTATTCATTCAAAATCACATGATAAAAGCAAATAAAATTAATTATATAGTTCTGTATTCTGCCTTTTATTTAAAAAAAATCACATAAAGTGATAAATAGATTCATTATCTGTTCTAGGAAGCATGCTTGTATACCAGGCTCTTCTGTTGTTGAATGGAAATACATTTGAAGAGCTTCTTACTGCAGCTTTCATTTGGTATTTGTGTAGGTTGTAGCATATTAATTATGTCTGTCATCCTAAAATGCTTACATATATGTTGAGGTCTTCATGAGTCTGTAGTGGAGGTGTCTGTGGGTTAACACCCAAATGTTAAAATACACAGTCAAACAGTGTGGACTTGGTTGGATTTTTTGATTATGTCCCAGGTTCCTCCTATGTGACCTCATATGTTATAGCAGGGTACCACTGTTATTTTATACATGTATGGATGTAAAAAGAGGCCAGAGAAACAATGCTTTGTTACCACTTCTAATCTTCCCTTTGTGATTATTGAGTTTCTGGACTTACTTAAGCACAAAACAATTATTTTTCATTATACTTTTGTGTATCTGTAAAGGAGAAGTTAGAGCCTTGGCCAAAGTATTCACACCTAAGGTTCCCTGTTTTTCTGAGTGAGCATACAGTTCTGCATGTCCGTTGACTGATTGGCACTGTGATGCAGCCTTAAGAACAAGAGAAAAGCAATTTCTCTGCCCCAGGGTTTCCTTCTAGTCCCTGACTTCCATCCTTAAAACCTTCACTCTGTGGCAGTGACCACAGGGCCACATTGCTGCTTAGTCAGCACTGACCATAAGGGACACCTCACTAAAACATGTCCCTCAGAGAGTGCATGCAATCCCGCCAGCAAGGCCTAAAGTTATGGTCTCCCCTTAGATCCTGGTCCTTGTGGGGAGCCTCCACGATCAATCTCTGCAGTCTTCACCGTGGCTAGGAAAGGGAGCCTGCCTAGACATCCACCAGCAGTCAACGCAAAAAGAAATATACGGTAGATGTAACAACGTGATGGAAGTTTATTCAGCTGTAAAGAAAAACAAAAGCATGACACTTGCCTGAAACGGGAGGGAACTGGAAACTACTATGCCGAGCAACGTCTCTCATACTTAGAAAGACAAACACCACAGACTCTTTCTCATGTGTAGATCCTAGATTTTAGTTTTTATGTATGCATGGGGTATAAGTCATGAGACTAACCCCATGACATAAAAACAGTATGGGGACTACCAGGAAAGAGAGGAGGTCGATGGGAGGCATGTAGGGAGACGGGGAAGGGAGGTGTGAGAACAGGGGCTGTAGGCAGACTGTATGAACATGCTATAATCAAGTCCATGTTAATGCATCTGCTAACTAAAGGCAGTTTGCCAGTTTGGAAGCTGGTAAGTAGTGTCATTTTAGTTTTTACTTCTTTTGCAGGTAGATCTGTTATAATATATTTTCATATATTTTGACCACTTTTCTTCCAATTGTTGGCATACTTGACTAATTTGGTTTTCATATTAGATTTTTAACGGTTAGAAGTTCTTGGAGCTGGAGAGATGGCTCAAGATTAAGAACATTTACTGCTCTCCCAGAAGACCCAAATTCGGTTCCCAGAACAGGCTCTAGACTGTCAAACGCCTGTAATTCCGGTTCCAGGAATCAGGAACCTTCCAAGGGCACATGCACACAAGGAACACACTCACTCACTCATACACACTAATACAAATGAAATCTTTTTAAAAAATTGTTGGGGTCCAAGAAACGGCTGCACAGTAAAAAGCACTGCTCTTATAAAGGACCCCAATATGGTTCTCAGCACCCACATTAGCAGATCACAGCTGCTTCTGCTTCAGCTCCAGCTCCGGGAGACTCAGACCCTTCTAGGTTCCACAGGCATCTGCACCCATGTGTGTGTATACACACACACACACACAGAACAGACACACTCACACACCCAGACAGACGCACACGTGCCTGCACGTTTAACAATAAACTAACAAGACTTTAGGAGTTCTCTACGTGCGGCTCCATAGATTCTATGGGAAAGGTGCTGTTCTTCCAGCCTCCGTCTGCTGCAGGTAATTTTCTCTCCTACTCTTTAGTCTGTTTTTTTTTTTTTTAAAAATTGAATTTTTTAAATTTTATTTTTCTCTCATATATGACATTACATCCTGACCACAGTTTCCCCTCCCTCGCCCCTCCCCACCCCCTACCCTGGCCCATACACTCCTCCTGGATATCACTTCAGAAAAGGGCAGCCTCCCCACAGATATTAACCAAATGTGGCATATCAAGTTGCAGTGAGACTAAGCACCTCCCCTCCTACTGAGGCTGGATGAGGCGACCCCGTGAAAGGAAAACTGTCCCAAAGCAGCAAAGGAGTCAGAGACAGCCCCTGCTCCCACTGTTGGGAGTCCCACAAGAAGACCAAGCTACAAATAACACACATGCAGAGTGCCTAGGTCAGACCCATGCAGACTCCCTGGTTATCTGTTCAGTCTCTGTGAGCCCCATAAGCCCTGCTAAGCTCAGGCTAGTTGACTCCAACCTTACCGTCTCTCCTCTCTTCCACAGGATTCCCTGAGCTCCGGTCTCTGCATCTGCTCTTCTCAGTTGCTGGATGGGCTCTCTGGTGATGGTTATGCTAGGCTCCTGTCAACAAGTATATCAGAATAGCACTAGGAATAGTTCTATCGACAAAAATAGAATTATTTTGTCACATGCATAT
>NW_026067995.1:3708784-3757611 GCF_014885135.2 Alexandromys fortis
ATATTGGTGTGCAGCAAAATTAATGACTTTTTCCTGTGATGTTTTACTTGGTTATTCTTAAGAAGGTCTCTCTAAACTTAAAATAAGTATTAATATTTTCTAATTATTTTGTGGCTGTTTTGGACCAATTATTTTGTGAAGACTTGTATTTATTTTTACTTATGTGTATGTGTCTGCATGCATTTATGTCATTTGCATGCAGGCCCCCAGGTAGGAAGAGGGAATTGGATCATCTGGAGTCGGAGTTACAGGTGGGTGTAAACCATTTTACATTAGTGCTGGGAACCCAACTCCAAGCCTCTGGAAGAGCAGCAAGTGCTCCCAGATGCCACACATCTCTGGGCCCTGCAGGATTCATTCTTTATGTATGTGAACCTTCCCATGGTAAAGATCTACACCATCAATGACTTGTATCAATATCAGGATGATCTTACTTTCATTGATTCAAGGGGCCAGCTTCTTCAAAAACAAATACCTTTATTTTCAGCAGGATCTGTAACTAGACTAGCTATTGTTTTTTTCAAAATTATTAATGTGAGAATCTTGTACAGTATATCAGTATATTATGAGCATAGTAACCCCTCCCCCGACTCCTTCCACTCTCCCTTCCCACCCACCCAGCTTTGTGTCCTCTATTTTTGCTGTTCTTTTTATACCCATCAAGTCTAACTTGTACCCCCCGTATGTTCTCGGATGTGTGGCCTTACACTGGGCATGGATGACTGCCATGGGCCACAGTCTTCAAGTCAACTGTCTCCCTCTCCCTCCCATCACCTACCGAAGCTCCTACATCCTCAGCAAGGGGCGGAGCTTCATGCCCACCTCCCCTCTGTGTGCTGGATTCGGTCAGGCTGGAGCTTGCACAGGTCTTATGCCTAGGGTCTCAACTGCTGCGAGTTCACACAAGCAACTGTTCTGCTGTATCCAGAAGATGCTGTTTCTCTGCAGTCATCCATGAACTCTGCCTCTCTCTGCATTGTTCCCCATCTCCTGCAATGATCTCTGACCCTTGGCGGGAAGTCTCTTTGAGGGTTGAGAATCCAGCAGTTTCCCAGTCCCTTCACGTCTCTGTGCTCTATGCCAGCTCCTGCACATAGAAGCCTCTCTGATAAGTTCCAATGGGACAGCTATTCTGGTCCAAGGCTTTGTCTCCTCTTCTTGCTCCTGCAATATAGTGTTTTTAAAAATAGATTAATATGATTATATCATTTAGCAAACAAATATATACTTTTGCAAATGAATTATGCTTGGATCTGGATTGTCCTGGGCAAACTGGTACTAGGCCATCCCGTGTAGGATCACTTTAAACGTATTTTCATATCTGATAGCAAAAATTTCTCCCCATTACTTATTGTTCATCTTGGTCCCTTTTGGGAACAAAACTATATTATCAAGTGATATTCAGATAAACATGGATGAAGTTTTACTCCATATGTAAATACAGTTCTACTTCACATGGAATGTTGTTTTCTCAAAATAAACAGGCATGTGTTTGTTTTGACTTTTGGGTTTGGGGAATTTATGGTCACCCCTGTGGTTTTCCTTGAGCTTGTTAGCATTCGTCTGAGACCTTCTGCACGGGGCCACCTGCTCTGCATACATCACGACATCAGAACCTTCTACTAACCATGCTTCCAGGGACCACTTACATTTCCCTTCATTCCGCTTTCTCACAGTCTGCCTGCGGCTGGAGGCAGCCTCTTTGCCAATTAGTTCAGGGCAGGGAATTTCGACACAGCCTCAGTTCAGATTGTTCCCGAAGTGAAGGGCGTGTGACTTCTTGCCCGTACGATTGATTGCAGGTCCAAGAGTGGATGGAGGAACACAGGCCTCTTTCCATAAACCAGGCAGGAAAGTCATCCCCGGATCCCATCTGCCTCTCCCCACGGCAAAGGGCTGCTATTGTTGTTTACTAACCGTTAACAATTAACTTATCGTGTAACACATTACAGCGTGAAGATGCGTGGGATGGAGGGGCACAGCTCCTTCAAGGCTGCAGTCCAACGCCCCCCCTTTCCTCTATGAAGCAATGCTATAACTCTTTGCTTTCCCAGGATTTAAGAACACAAGGAAGCTTAGTGAGTGTTTGTTTAAAAGGTTTTGAATGACTTTCCAAGCAGTAGCCATCAGAGGGCTTGCCATTTGTGGTATTAGTTTTAATTTGTTTTTGCTAAGTGGTACTAATTTTATTTTGTTTTTCACTAGTAAAAACATTTGGAAAAGAAGCGATACATTCCTAATCCAACAAGGGCCTCAGGTTCTAGTGGCCAATCCTTGAACCTAAGGGCCAGTGGGTTTTGTTTTGTTTTGTTGTTGGGGAGGGTGCACCATCTTTGCTTTGTCTTTCCATTCTATCCTATCCCTGACTAGGTCACGACCACTGCTCTTGTCTGGCTACGTCTCCCTGTGCCTTCACCTCACACCTGACCCCATTTGTTAGAAATTGGGGCCAGCTAGAATGGCATTCTCCTTTGATAGCGGTCAACACGCCTTTTCGTTTGCTCTCATCTGAAGGATTCCTTGCTAACACTAGCCACATCTGACTCCACAGGCTCTAGGTTCTCTAGGTCGATTGTGGCTTGGATTTTCCACGCAGAGGGAGGCTGCGAGTGGAGTTACCAGCTTGATATCTGTGACATTTATGGAGTAAAGGACCCCTGAGCGTTGCTGTTTGAGGCTTTCACCTTGCCCTTGGGCGTCTTGGTGTGTGAGTGGCCCTGCTTACTCTCCCTACTCGATTCTTATGCTCCGTGTGCAAGCTTCCTTCTGACTCTGGTAATGAGTGTCCCTCTATCCCAGTCACATGCAAGATACTGTAGTGCTTTGCTGAATTACAGATGAAATAATAATAGATCGCACATGCTGATCAAAATCTAGCCATATTCCTGTGACCGAGGCCCATGAGACTCTCACTGTTTAAGAGGTGAGATACAATGGGTGAATAAAATGTTATTAAAACACTGTCTTCAGAGATCAAAAATATGTTTTTTTAAAAAAAGATTTGTGTGTATATTTCTGTTGGAAGAAGGGAGTTGGATACCCAGGAGCTGAAAATACTAAAGATTTTGAGCCACGTGACACAGGAGCTGGGAACAGAAGTCAGGACCGCTGGAAAAGTAAGACTATCTTGTGGCCACCTGGCAGTCCCATTCCCCCTCATGGTCACAGAGATTCTGACAGGCTGTCTCCTAGAAGGTGGTTTCAGTCATTCATTCATTCATTCATTTTGTGTGCGTGTGTGTGTGCATGTGTGCGTGCGTGTGTGTGTACGTGGGTGTAGAGGCCAGAGCTTGACCTTCAGTGTCTTCCTCAATTGCTCCCCGCCTTGTGTTTGGAGGCAGGGTCTCCCACTGAACCGGGAGCTCACCAGCGGGCCAGGTTGGCTAGCCAGCAAGCCCCAGGGGTGGATCCAGTCCTCCTGCCTTCATCTTTCCAGCATGGGGCTTGGAGGTGGACGCAGCACAGACAGCTCTTTGCATAGGGGCTGAGGATCAAACGCAGACTGTCTTGTGCACTTTTCCAGCTGAGGCATCAATGGGCACAGAAGGGCCCCACTGAATGTGCGTGACTGAAGGAATGGCAAAATGCGAACCCACCACACTCTAGACATTTCCCGAGCATCTGAGGCTGAGTAGGAAGGACTTTTCACCCCACGGTATTTTCTTGAAAAGTTACCAGGAAGACCCAACTTCTAGCAAGCTGTGACCCGGACTTTGTTTTCCAGCACAGAGAGAGCTAAGCCTTTAGACTCTGCTTTCCTTTGCAAAGTCTTTGCTAAAGGTGGGTCGGTTTTGAAACAGCTTATCCAGTGCTATTCACTGCAGGAGGCCATAAAGACTCCCACGAGAAGCTCAGATAGGCATTGTTTCCTGTTGTAACACAAAGGCAAATGTTCTTCGCCTCTGGCATTGACTGAACTCTAGGGTGACTTTGGGGTTCAGGCTTTAGGGTAACAGGTCTGATCCTGGCAGAGAGCCTGCCTCCCACGGGTGGTGGCCTTGTGTTATGCTTCCCAGCAGCCACCTCAAACAGGTAGGTATCTTTACTCGGAGATGAGAGAGCATTTCAGTTCCGGGGATCGCTCTGAGGTAAGGCTCTCTTTGGAGGGCTCCTAGTTGCTACTGGCCCTTTAGGAAGCCTTAGATGGCTTCTCCAAGCGGGCCGCGCCCATGGGCGCTAGGTCCCTAGCCAAGCTTCTGCAGATGCCTCCCGGGCCGCCCGAGCTCTCTGCGGCGCAGATCCGAGCCTGGCCGGCGGGGGGCGCTCTCCCGTGGGAACTTGCAGAGGCACCGAGTCGGGCGGGACCGGGCCGCCCCGCCACCTCCACCCCCTGGACTGGCAAAGTTGCCCGGGACTCCAGGAGCGTCGCTGCGGACGCTGGAGAGCAGGAGCTCGCTCGTCTCCGCCTGCCCTGCGTCCTCCGCCGCTGACTGGCCGGAGCCCGGTCGCCCCGTCGCTCCGAGGTCCCCAGAGGGCATGCGGCAGCCGCCGAACACTCGGCTCCCGGGCTCGGCGGCGCGGGCGAGCGAGAGCGGTGAGTGCGGTGCGCGGAGAGGGATGGGAGTTCTTCTGGCAGGCTTCTCTGGTCTCTTGTCCTCTCCAAACTCCCGGGACGGAACTTTCCTCCCCTATGTGTGGCGTACTTTGCCCTTGCCCACCAAGAGCAAAAATCAACGCTGATGCAAAAGCCCAGCTGCATCGGCCGGCCTTGGCTGCTGGGCTGGTGGGCAGGGTGCAGGGACTCCCAGCTCCATCACGCTGCGCTGTGCAGGGGCGCTTTTTTCCAAACTCCGTAGAGTCTGGAGTTCTCCCCGGGAGTCCTGGGAGGTGGCATTTCCACCTTGCAGTTTCATTGGTGTGGTGCTCTGACTGTTGGTAAAAGCCGAGGGGTATCTTCTGAAGATTTGGAAAATAGTTGCTCTGACCAGCTTTGATCAGTTGTGAGGGATGAGCCAAAGGACTCTGGGATCCCCCTCACCACGGGGGACAAAAGTGCTTTGTTTTTGTAGCAGTTTCTTCATTGCCTTCTCTGAGCAAGTTGCTGCTATCAGAAATCGCTTAGAATGTTCTCAGGCTTGTGATCTGAGGACTGAGTGAATATTGCAAACAGTTGAGTCTTATTAACATGGTCGTGGAAACGGCCCTTCAAAGCACTTAGAGGTCAGTTTGTAAATGGAATCATTTTTTCAAAATGTCCCCCTCATAATTTGCTCCTGTCACTGAATCGGTTTTGCCCTGCTTAAATCTCAGTCTCCGAATGTCACATCAGCAGTCAAAGACTCAACTTTTCAGGCTTCCTCCTTGCAGTTTCTAAGACTGAGAATAAAGTAAACGTCGGCCCTAGCCAAACTTGCCTTTGCAAGCAGGTGAACGTTAGGTACCTCTCAGCCTCCCCTTAATGCAGAGCACCTGAACTGCTAAAGAGAGTTCTTGGGATTACTCTCTACCAGTAGTTGTCGATCCTGCTCACAGAGCTCCTCTCCCTGCGCCCCCCCCCCCCCAATGATGCAGTCAGATCAGGCTTGGCTCAGTTAACACTGCTTGCTTAAGCAAACGGGGCCTTTCTAATACATCCAGCCAGCAAATGCGGCCAGTTAGGTGGGTCTTATGCAGGGAGACCCTGTGACCATGGGGACAATCCTTGCGTACTACCATATAATCAGTGAAACAGATTGTTTAGGAAAACTTTTTCCTATTGATATTTCTCATTTTCTTCTCTGGCATTCCAAATCTTGATGCTTTTTCTTTGATCTGGCGACAAATAATACTCTTCTAAATTTTTACCAAATGCATTCAACAATTGCAAGTCTTTATATCAGGTCAGGTCTATTTGGGTCTGGCTGTTTTATAAGTTGTTTAATAGAACCGATTTGTACATGTTCTCATGAATGAAAACATTAAAATATGAAATGATTTTTCTAATGTAACTTCATCTGAACTTGAGATGCTACAGTGTGTTCTCTCTCTCTCTCTCTCTCTCTCTCTCTCTCTCTCTCTCTCTCTCTCAAAACACACAGCACAGAAGGTATGCACACATAGTACAAGAGCCAGGTAGCAAATAAAGCTAATTCCCTGAAAGTTCAGTATTCACGCCTAAGGGTGGGCTCCTTCTTCCCTAAGCTCCCCAGCTTCCTCCTGAGGATTAGCAGCCTACTATGACTTAACTTAAGCCAGTCTCTTCTTTCTTTGGGCTGGGGCAAAGGGAAATCACTATAGCTCAAGTATGAATTGCTGTTAACTCAAATGACCCATTGGCCACTCTCCTTAGCCATTAGTTCAAATGCTTTCTGGCTTGTGATTATACCCAACAAAGTGGTTAAGACTGATTGTAAGCTTCTAAATGCCCAGGCCAGGCTCAGGGCATTATTAATGTGGCATAAAGGGAGGACCAGACTTCCCAGTCAGCCCGGCCTTTGTTCTAGCCGGCTTTGTGACCGTGGGCACATTGTTTTACTTCCCTGGGCCTTAATTTGCTCATCTGTAAAACTGAAGATTACACTCAACTCCCAAGATTAAAAGAGAAGACAGGAGGGTCCCTGGAATACAGGAAGTACCAAAATGGTGCTTGGCTTTCCTCTGCTAAACATAAGTCTTGACATTCATGTAAACCTGGCCACAGCAGTCCATTGTCCCAGGGAGAGTGTTCAGAGATTCCAACCGCAGGTGACTTAGGACACACTACTCTCCTGCTGCCCCATTCCTGGACATGGACCTTGGGCTGGTTTCTTTTTTAACTGCTGTGACCAAGTCTTGCTACTTAAAGGAGGAAAGAGTTACATTGTTTCAGGATTTGAAGGCACAGCCTGATATGGTGGTAAGATCTGGAGCAGGGGCTGCTTGTTCACATCTGCCAGAATCAGGACACAGAGAGGGAACAGGAAACATGCCTATTAACCTCAAGGGCCCTCCCTCAGACACATTCTTCCTCCAGCTAGGCCTCCCCACAGCAACCCCCAAAACCAGTACCTGTGGGTAACATGTCATGCCTTGCTGTTGTCTGTCTAGCACTCTCTACAGGCAGGGATCCTTCTCCTCTCTGGTCCTGATGATGCATGGGCCTTCTCCTCTCTGGTACTGAAGATGTGTGGGCCTTCTCCTCTCTGGTCCTGATGTTGCGTGGGCCTTCTCCTCTCTGGTCCTGATGCTGTGTGGGCCTTCTCTCTGGTCCTGATGCTGTGTGGGCCTTCTCCTCTCTGGTCCTGAAGATGTGTGGGCCTTCTCTCTGGTCCTGAAGATGTGTGGGCCTTCTCCTCTCTGGCCCTGATAATGAGTCATCCTCATCCTGGATTTTGTGTGTAGGTGAAAATGTTTGGTTCTGCCATGGGTGTGAGAGGAGGCGGTGAAGACAGGGGATTGTCTCCATAATCGCTTAAAGCAGTGATTCTCAACCTGGGGGTCGAATGACCCCTTCGCAAGGGTTGCCTAAGACCACCAGAAAATACAGATATTTACATCATGGTTCATAAAAGTGTCAAAATTATGATTATGAAGTAGCAATGAAAATAATCTTATGGTTGGGGTCACCGCAACATGAGAACTGAACTGTATTAAGGGATCACAGGGAGGCTTGAGAACCACGGGTCTAGAGTTTGTGCTTTGTAAGTAATGGGCTAGAGGCATTCGGAGTATGAGAGTCCAGGTTTTTACCACAGCCCCATCTCTGTGGGATCTGCAGCCCTGCATATGTTCCTTGCCATGTTTAGTTAGCTTGATAATTTGTATGGTGGGGATTGTAGTTCCTTTCCCACCCACCTGCATGGGTTAGCAATAGGTCCCGTGAAGTTCTATTATGAGCTTTGTACTCGGGGGGGGGGGTTCTAACAGTAGGAACTGAAAAGTCAGGGCATCCAGATGTGGACATCCTGGGCATCCAGATGTCCACCACCCCGTGCAGATTCACTCAGCACTGGTTACAGGAGTGTCAGGATTTCCACGTGGGTGTCTTGAGGACCAAGTGGACATCATCGCCCTCTCTCTGTAGGCCTCTCTCCTGTTCTTTGAGGTCGTACTAGACTCCAGGGAGGAAATTGTAAGCAGGGCTTAAGAAGCTGCTCTTTGAGGGATAGGAAGTTAATCTCTGAACCAAGATTACTGAACAGCATGCAAGGCACAGAGCAAAGTTCCAAGCTTTCAAGTTAAAACTCGCCTCTCACCTCAGTTCTTGGTGCATAAAACCCAAGAGCTGGCTACCCTCTTAAGGCCAGGAAGAGAGCAGGGACAGCCGCTGTTAGTCATGCTAGACATGGCCCTGGGACCCTACACCATCCACCCCATGCTGCGACGTCCTAGGACCTGAGTTTTTAAGGCTCACTCTGCAGTATGACAGCATGACCCCTTGGTAGTTTGTGTCTTTCAGTGAGAAAGACCTCTGTTACTCACCACCTAAGCAGAAGCCAAAAGAGTAGCTGCACCTGAGCGAAAGGTCCCAAGGTCCTGGGTTGTAGCCACCTCCTCATCTTGGTCCTCCAGGCCTCGATCCCCTTATTCCCCCACCCCCTCCTGGTTTAACTGTGTGACCCTTACTCCCTAACTTGTCCTGTTTGCTTTGAGCTTTCAACTCCACTTCTTCCCATGACCCCTGATGTCATCTTATTCTCATAAACCCCGGGCTCCTTTCGTCAGATGTGGCTGGCTGTGTTTCCCACCAGGACAGCAGTCAGCCTCATCCCTCCTAAGATTGCTAATCAGGTCCCCTATTGCTCATCGTGTGTTTGTGTTGTTCCTGGGACACTAGGCTGAGGGGGAGGGAGGGTCTTCCAGTCTTGGCTTTGACTCAGCAATGTGCTGACTTGCATAGTTATAAAGGGACGGCTTGGCCAGTGGCAGGGCTGGGTCAGAGGTCAAACAGCCCCGAATAAGCACGCAGATTTGGCCAAAGACTTCTCAAGGAAAAATATGCAATCTTAGTAGAAGCAGTGATCACGTTTTATGAATGAAACTTTAAGGCAATCCCTTGTCCTCCTTTTGAAACTCAAGTCTTGACTACCAGCCAAAATATTGCAGAATAAAACTCCATTCTCAGTTTCTCACAGCAAGGGTGCATGCAGTGATCCCATCCCATCTCTGGGATAGAAACCTTGATCACCTCGGCGTTCTAGTATCTGCCAGGCTGCCCCACCTTAAATTGCTGTATTTTTATTTTTGAGTTTGGTATTGTTTGTGGGGAAGGATTCTGGACTATGTTAATGGGCTGTTCCTCACTGAACCTCCACCGTGAGAGCTGACGTGCACTGATGACTTCTGCAGGAGTCACCCATGTCTGTGAAGGCTGCCAGGGGTGATGTGTAGTTTCCATATTCCTCCGTGGGTAAGCTGGCACTCCCCAGCAAGGAAGAATGTACCTTCTTTTCACTGTGCTCCCTTAAAGCAGGAAACACTCATGAGACTCCCTTTGTATTCAATATGCTGAAATCTTCTGTCTTTGCTTATGTTGATGCTCAGAGTGTACTGGAGATTCTGTGATGCTTGTTCTTGTCTTTTGCCATTTCTTGAGTCTTCCTTCCCTTTTCTTTTCTGTCTTTTTCTTTTGGCCACAATATGTTCTAGGCTCATCTTGTACTTTCTCTAAACGAATCCATCCTTTCTTAGTACGTAACATCGTTTTCTCCTTTTAAAACTGTGTGTATAAGGGGTTTGATGTGGTGTTTTGATATGCTTTCCTCAATACCCATATACATCATTAAATGATCTCTACAGTTACGCAAACTCACATACTTCCACATCAGATAGTTGTGTGTGTGTGAAAAGTACCTAAAATCTGTCTTCTTGGCAATTTGCCATATTATTGAGAACAGCCCTTAGTAGTACGCTATCAGGTAGAAGGGCATGGAAATGGGAAGGCACAAACTTCCATTTATGTCAAGGTGACTATGTCTAGCGATGTACTGTACACTGTGAGAACAGTCTGAAGACATTAGCATATGGGAAGTTTACATGCTCGTTGTTGCCTTGGTGTGATTGTTTCTACAGGTCTCAGAAGATGGGGCTAGGAAGTAAACACACACACACATACACACACACACATACACACACACACACACTTCTCAGTGCTAGACCTTGCACTATAAAGTGACAGTTCTAATGCTGAACCCAGGGAGACTCTTTTCTCTTCCCTCTGTGTATGGGATGCAAAGCTTCTCTGGAAACTGGAGAATCAATTCCTGCTATCACAAGTATTTCTTCTTGTTTGCTAAGAGTAACCAGTCTCCCTGCCATGAGGCTCCCCTCCCTGATGACTCTATGTTCGTCCCCTTTCCTGTTCCCACAGTTCTGAATCTCTGCACCAGCTTCAGATTCTTGCATCCAGTTCATCACCTCATGGCTGTCAACCATAGCCAGGGCTCTGTTCATGGCCTGTGTGCACTGTGATGCTGCATCCCCCTTCACTGCCAATGTCTCTGAATACCTCCACGTTTCTCTGGGAGGAGGACTGAATCATCCCTCGCTGGACCCTGCCGCTCTGTACCACAAGCTTTCTGAGGCAATTGTATAGCCTTATGAATGACTTTGGATTTCTTTCTCTTTCTCTCTCTCCCACTTTCCTGTTCATCCTGGACAGTGGGAAGCTTGAACCTGGAAGGGGGGAGAATTGGTGAGTGGGTGGTCTCTTGGAGTCCAGTGGAATCTGCACACCACCTGCACACAGATCTACAAGTGCAGATCCCAGGACTAAGCAGGAGGAAAGTCAAAGAAACCAGAAAGTTACATTCCCACCGGCTGCCCGCAGGTCTGTCCCCATTCAGGTCTGCCCTGGTTTAGCCTCGTCAGATAACGGAAGTCTCCAGCCTTGGAAAAGTTAATCATTTGTTCGACAGGACAGATGCAGACTGAGCCGCTTCTCTTCCGAGTGTGCTCGAAAGCAGGGAAGCTAATTACTGTTGTTTTCTACAATGTGTTCTATTTGACTTTGACGTTTCCGCTTTGTCACAGGAGCTTTTTACCCCAGTCAACTTTAGCCAACAATTTGAAGGAGAGATGCATTTATATGTCATTGATATTTTTAATCACAGCCAGATCATATTTCTTGGGGAAATCAGTAAAAGCCTGTGGAAGGCAATATCCTGATTATAGAGATCAAGTCTGTGTGTTCCTTTTCTCATCTGAGCAGAAAATTGGCTAAAAGAAGAGTCTTTGAGGGTTAGAACAGTGAAAAGAGCCTTGGGCCAGAAAGTGGGGAGGTGGTCATGGTGAATTAGCACCCCACTTGTAGTCAGTTCACTCTGCACTGCCATCTCCCCATGTGACCAGATGTGAAGAAATGGGAAGTCACTGAAAACTGGGCGATGTGTTCTGATACTCCAATGCCGCGATAGAATGGGTCAGCAAATGCTTGGCTTCTGTGTCTCGATAATGCAAAAGTACCTGGAAAGTATCACAGGTTGAAAGGCCTTTGATATGCCCCACCCACCATGCACCATCTCTCAGTGACACGTGGTACACTAGATTTCAAAGATAAATGGAAGCCGTGGGAACTGCCTGGCATTGGGAGAGGCAATCACACTACTTAGTCTAGGGGGGAAAAATCGAAATTCAGAATTTGAAATATTTTCTGTGGAAGGGGCATCCCTTTTGCATCATCATAAAGCGAAAGTAAATCCTAAATGGGCTCCCTGTAAGTTTGTCTGCAGACAAAAGGCTAAACCTCAGAGTTCCAGGCTGCTGGCTACAGAGTTCCCTCTCTCAGACTCACCTGGAACTCTGTGGTGGGGGGAAAATATCAACTGGCCTCTGAAGGAAGTGGAGAGGAGAGAAGACCTGGGCTTAGTGGCTGCTCTGATGGCGGGCCCATCAGGAAGCTGATTCCTTCCCCCCCCCCTCCCTCTTGGACCTAGCCCTCACCCCTACAGCCAGCCTGATGACCACTCTACTCTCTGAGTTTTCTAGACTTAGAAGGGAACCAGGACTTTGCATACTGTGGCTTCACTTTGTCCCCACAGCCTCTGCTCCATTTGTCTCCCTCTGGTAACCAAAGAAACTGAGCGTCAAGAGGTTCTGTAGCCTTGCACAGGTCCTGCTGATGTCAGCAGTAATCAAAGCAGCAGTGTTTGAAATGCTCTAAACACATCCACTCTCCCAGTAATCTTAGGAGGGAGGTTTTCGTACCATCTCCATTTTTCAGATGGGCAGATTAAGGCACGAAGAAACTGGATGGTTTTCTAATTGATAAGAGGCCGAATAGTTCCACAGGTCATACTCACTGGCAGTGTGGATAGTTCCTATGTCAAAGAGATGACCTTTTCCCACTTTATATTCTCATCACACTCTCAAAATCAGCTGTTTATACATGCGCTTATTTCTAGACTCCCTTTTCTGGTCCATTGGTCTATACAGTTGTATTTTGGTAGTACCATATCATTTTAGTTACTGTAGCTTTGTAGTATGGTTTGAAATCAGAAAGATTTCTTAGACATTTAACGATTTCATGAGTTCCAGGTTTTTTTTTTTTCCTTGCATTGAATCTGTAGATCACTTTGAGTAGTCTGGAATGTTTTAGCAATTTTAAGTCTCTGAATCATGAATGTGAGGTTTTCCCCCACTTTAATGTTTTCTTTAATTTCTGTTATCAGTGTTCTGTAGTCTTCTGTGTACAAGTCTTTTGTGTCCTTGGTTGAGCCTATGACTTGGTTGGTGTTTTGATGATATTATAAACGTAATTGCTTTCTTAATTTCTATTGTGGATTGCTCATTGTGAGTGCACAGACATAGAATTGGCTTTGTGTGTTTGACTTCTATTTTGCAACCTGACAGAATTAGTTTATTCGTGCTGAGACTCTTTGAACCAGGAGTGTTCTCCACACAAAAGAGCATATCGTTTGTGAACAAAGGCAGTTTTACTTCCTCCTTTCTGATCTCAATGCTTCCGTGGCTTGCTCTTGCCTGACTGCTCTGGATGGGGTTCTGAACAGAGGTGCCGAGGCAGCACAGCATGTTCTGATCCAGAGGAGAGGTTTTAGTACCTCCCACAAAGTGTGGTGCCCTCTCACCACAAGTCAGCATAGGTCTCATCAGCCGTCGTTCAGCCACTGAACCTGAGTCCTTGTATCCTCTGTGCCTTGTTCCTCTCTTCCTTCCTGCTGTGTTGGGGCCGTGGAAGAGCAGAGCCCGAACTCTGTGGCCCTGAGCCTGCACTCAGGCAGGGCTATGTCTTCCCCGAACTAAGGACGTTTTGGCATAGTTACAGGATGGCTACCTTGCCCATGCAATTCCTTGTGTTCCTTTTGCTTCTGGTGGATTCCATATGCTAGTTACCACATGAGAGTTCCATTCCGGATCAAGTTCTCAAGCGTTCCTGTTTTCTGGCTCTAGTGCTTACCCCTTCTCTCCCATCCTTCCATCAGTATGAACCTTGAGGTTTTCTGAGATGCAGACATGGGTGGGAGGACGCACCCCGACTTTCATCCCGCTGGAGCACCTAAGAGGCCTTGGGGATAGACCAGGAGTACTTCATGAGAATCTGGCTCCTTGAGGTGGGAAGAAGCTGTTCTGATGCTCTGAGGCCCTCGGTTTCTAGACAGTTTCTATTCCTTTCTGCTTTTGCTCACAAGCAGACACTTCTCCCCTGAGATGGTCTCCCTCTATCAGTGTGTTACTAAAAGCCACAAGAAGTCAGTACTCCCTCAAGCTCTGGTTCTTTCTAACCCTCATCTGGAGCCATGGGCAAGGATGTCTCAAGTGCAGTGATTTCAATAAAACAGAGGTTTATTTTTCTGTCTGTTCAAGGCCATTCGGAACCACTGTGCGCTGTGCGTTTGGACTCAAGGCGGCCTTTCTTCTTGTTTATGTGCCATTCCCTGGGACATTGCGTTTGGGACATTTCAAATCTGCTTGTCAAAAGGAAGTAACATACTTGCCTGGCATTTCCAAGGCACTGGGTTCAGGCACCAAATAAATAAATTAAAAAGAGTAAAGGAGAGAAAGCATTTCTGCTGAAGACCGGTGTACTTTCCGAGACCGTTCTGCTCTTCCTGCAGTTTTATGTTGGCAATGTCAAATTGCTGTAACCATTTTAAAGTATTTATTCTTAACTTCTGTATGTATTTCCTCTCTAATGGATGCTAGCCCATGGCTGTATTCATGGCTGCCCCAGGACATTTTTCTTGTTTCTGTGTTCAGTGTGGGCCCCGGTGAGGGAGAACATAAGGGAATAAGAGGGGGTCTGAATCTAGAAACTAAAAGCCACGTTAGGAGAATCAGCACTTGGGGCTGCAGAGATGGTGCACTCGGCAAAGGAGCTCGCCTTGCAAGTGTGAGGATGTGTGTTCTGGCTCAAGACTCCACAGGAAAGTGTTGTACATAGGGGCATGCCCTTGAGATCCCAGAGCTGGCTCAGCACCAGGGAGGCAGATGCCAGGGACCCTTGGGACTCATTGGCCGCCCTTCCCAGCTTTATTGGTAAGCTCCAGACCAATAAGAGAGCTTCCCTTAAGGGAGGTAGATGGTGTTTCTGAGGATGACTCTTGAGGTTGCCCATTGGCTTCCGTGTGTGTGTGTATGTGTGTGTGTGCACAGCAAAGTGGTAATAACATTCAAAGGAGCAATTGGCAGGGAATTGAGTCATAGGAATTCACAAGAAGTGATAGGAGACTTCTGACTCAGAAACAGCAAGGGGGTAGTTAACACTCCCAACCCAGGCACCAGCCAAGAGGAAGGAGAAGACAAGGCTGTCCCATGAGAGGGCTACTGGTAGTAGCCGAACCAGTACCCCCACATCAATCTGGAAAGAGGGTATCAGGAAATCAACATGGCCTCCTCCCTCCTATCTCCTACTGTCCAGACAGTGCCTTATTGCCAGACCAGCACAACTTGGGGACAAGAGGCAAGCAGGATGTGGGACAGGGGCTTCCCCATCAGGGATGAGTTCACTTCCTGGCTCATCTCTGGGATCTCTGAAGGATCAGTCAGAAACGTTCCCCACTGCAGGGCATGGGTCTGGCATGTTCCTTCCTGTGCAGAGACTGAGGTTGAACTCAGGTGACAAGCGCTGCAGACATAAGGGGGAATCGCGGCCAACACCAGGGACCTGATGCTGGGCACCGTGGGAAATGGTTTAGGACAAGCTCTGTGGAGTAAAGGACTCCAGACAGCTCTTCTGGGAACTAGAGACAGGCCACAGGAGGGCACATGATACACAGATAGACAACAACAAAAAAGTTTGGACCACAAACTTTCCTGTTGCAGATTTTACACAATGAAGAAATATAATTGTCCTCTCAAGTGTTTAAGTGTTTAAGGCAACACCGTGAAATCTTTTATAGGCAAAATTTTGGTCAATAAATGTATTTTCTTTCATATGACTACCTACACTTTTCATTTTTGTATTCTCGCTCCTTTGAGCAGTGAAGCTACTGAAATGTGATCGCACGGTGATTTAAAGATTACCATAGGAGTTACACATAAACGACACTAACTTTAAACATCTGACTAGCATGTTTAATGAGGGTCAAAGGTCAAAACATATCTCCCTCTGCGACCTTGATGAATTGGGCCTGGATCACAGTTCTATAACGAAGTAAACACAATTAAAGATTTACTTTACATCTGCATAAACGAAGTCAGGGAATCTGTTGGTCACATAAAATCCGTGTGTTATTCTCTTTCTAGTGTTTCCACTGCTGCCTTCCTGTTTAATCAAGGGGCTCAAGACAGTCCCCAGCCATCAGGAACATCCGGGAAACAATACTTTGATTACAGCTGTTTATTAAACAAGTCTGAGGGTAGAAGCTGTGGTACAGACCACACGCTGGAAGTCCACCCACTCCCCAGGGAGCGATGGCGGGAGGTGACCTGGCTGCATGGCTCATGCTGCCCTCCTTGCCTCAAAGGCTCTCTCTGCAATCTACTCTATCACATAGCCTAAATGTTTATTCTGCTAAGCTGGGCACGCAGTTTGTCCTGAATGCCACCATCTCCCAGTTAGTGATGATGTGGCAAGGTCAATTTCTGGGGGAGGGCAGGAGTTGGGGAACACATGCGAAGACCACAGGATAAATTCCAGCGTCATACTTAGGAATGTTCTCTATCTCTTTGGGGAGACAGGGTCTTTTGTTAGCCTGGCGCTAACCCATGAAGCCAGGCTGGGTAGCCAGTGAGTACCAGGGACCTTTGGCTCCTCCTCCAGCACTGGGATTACAAGCACGGACCACTACACCTGACATATTTATTAATACATGAGTTCTGGGAATCAAGCTCTATGTTTGCAAGTTCTCTACTGAGTCATTCCCCTTAGCTCCAGTTTCTCATTTTATTGGGGATTTTCCCAGTCACACCAAGTGAGCATTTGCTGGTCCTCTGTGTGGCCCCTCACTGGGAACCTTACTGCCTGTGCAGAAGACGGTGGGGGTGGAGGTGGGGGTGGGTAACTGCTGGTGAGGAACACAGGCTCTGCTTCACAATCATTCTAGGTGTCCCAGTTGAAGATTCATTCTTAATAACAGAGGTGAGGGTTCAGCTTTCTGGAGAGAAAAGATGGAATGTCTATAACGAGGCCAGCATCCCGGAAGTAAACACACACCAGCTCTATCTCTGATTATCCCTGGCATCAACTGTCCCATTCCCAACAAGATCAGCTTATGTGGAACCTGTAGCAAATCGCTTCTTCCCTGTTTATTTTACCCTGGCGAGGGTAAAGCAGATGCTTTCAGTTTATTTTGAAGTTACTGTAAATACAATGGGGTTGGTAACCTACCCCTCGTTTCTAATTTACAAGATGCTTAAGTATAGCACAACTTTAGATTTGCAGAAAAGTGGAGAGCACAGTAAACTTGCTCATTCCTGTCCCGCTACACAGTAGCTGCCCTTGTTAAATCCTAAATCCACGCAGTCCACTTGTTATAGTTAGTGAACTGACACGGATATATTGTTACTACTGAAATGCTTGTTTCTGCCAGCTCTCCTCAGCCCTTTGGATGTACATTCTATCCAGTAGCTAAGCTTCTTACCCGTGACTGTGGTACAGTGTTTTCTCTGGTTGGGATTTTTCCGCTGATTTTTTTTTTAAAAATTATTGTTGTTGTTGTTGCTGTTGTTGTGTGTGTGTGTGTGTGTTTACATGGTTAGCAGAATGTGGGGTTGCTTCAGGAGATCACAGAGTAAATTGTTATTTCTAACACATGGTTTCAGGAGTTAGACAATCAATAGGGCTTCAGCCTGCTGACATTGAATTTGATCATCTGATTGAAGTAATAATATCAGCTGAAAAGTCCATGTCCGTGTCTGCATTTGGACGGGAAGCCTTTGAAAGGAGGTCACCAGGTAGCACCTCAACAACTGGAAGTCGAGCTTCCCTTTCTAACAATGGACTCTCTGTGTGATTTGTTAGGAATTTGTCTGCTGGGGAGATCCTTCTCTTTGTTACAACTGACTATTTTATTCAGGACCCAGCCCCAACCGAGTATGCATAGAGTATGTTGGACTATAATTCCACCTGACTTTGTGTTGTGACTTGGATTGGTCCAGCTTTGACCACTGGCTCTTTCTCTTTTGAAGTTATGTTCCTAGTGGACCCTCCTTTCTGAGGTCTGCTCTCACAGGGCACCTCTGTGGTGGGATTGCCCCTCAGACCACCCGGACTGTCTGCTCTGGCGAAACCCCAGTCAAGGGCAGCAGACACTATCCCCACACCTCTGCCAGCACGATGTGGTGCCAAGTTACGCCAGCGAAATGAATGAGTTGTGAAACTCAAATTAGAGAGCACAGATACAGGGGATGAAAGTGGGAAGGGTCAGCGTGGTTAGAAGGTTAGAGCCATGAGGCAGGGGTGTCTTCGGGTTCTTCACTCGGGTCTGTATTTAATAAGCGTCTACGGAGACCATGTGTTTGGCGTTCTTCCAGGGCCCAGGGATGTGTCATAGCACCGTGAAATGCGTGCCTTCCTAAATGTGCCTTTTCGCTGGAGAGAGCGCCCAGACCCCGAGCTAGATGGTCAGATGGCGAGAAAGGCTGCTAACCACAGCGCAGGCTAAGTGGTCTGAGTGCAGCACTTTGGCTGTTTCCCCTTAGAGAGCCATGAGGAAGAGGGCTATGATGAAGAGATGTCTACACTGGAATGGGGTAGAGGAATAACCCCTGGGAGTGTGGAGGGGAAGAGGTGGTTGTAGAGATGGGATAGGAGGTGCAGAGGCTTAGATGGCACTGGCTAAAGAGAATTCCAGGAAGTATAGCTGTGTTTAAATCGTTCTTGCTGTCCCGATTTGCCATTAACATGAATGATTGAATTTAGTGACCAAACATGCTGACCTATGCAGGCCTTCCTAGGTCAGCAACTTAACTGCGACTCAGCTCCCACCTAGTAAGATTCTATCTGGCAGAGAGTTGTTCTGTTTGCTGACCATAGGAAGAGAAAACACAGACAGCACCATCTCACCCCTCTTCTCTGCACGGTTTCCTTCTGGAAGGGGGCACATTACTGCACAGCCGGGCAACAACTTGTCTCCAAAGACATCGCTCGAAATAAAAGCTGTGTGAGTGGTTTTCTGATGGCTTCATTTTCATAATTGTTTCCACATTCCAAGTTGCCTGATTGTCTTTTTCTCTTCAGAGAAGCAAGCTGGGGAGGATCTAAATGAGAGCCTCGCTCCTGAAGTTTTCATTTGGATTCCACATATAGAATTTCCAAACCACCATTTTCTGAAGTCTGACATTACTGGAGTTCGAAGTTGCGGTCATCCCTCCAAAGTTTAGCATCTCCCGTGTCTGGGTCAGAACTGCTAAACCCACTAAAACCTTCAATAGAAAAACAAACATCAGCTGAGATGTGGCAGAAACAAGAGGCAGCCAGCATCGTCAGTGTGACTGCATTGCGCCCCATGTGCTGTAAAAACCGGACATGTATTTTCAGGAAAAGAAAAGATCCTTTTTACCCCACCTCAGGCCATTTCAAAAGAAGGCTGTTTAGAGTGTCCATCTGTGTTTTATTCTCTGGGGACAGTCTTTGAATGTGATTTGATGAAATCAACTCTTTTCTAGTAATGTGGCTATCACCACATTACTATATAACGAGAATCCACAGGTCTGCCTGGTGTTGCCTTTGCCTAAGGAAGAACAGTGTAAACTGAGTCTATGGCACAGCCCTGCGCATTGAGTCAACTGCTTCTCTACCTTGTGACAGTCACAGGCACTTGTGTTTCCTCTTCTGCAAAATGGCCGCGCATCATGGCCGGGAAGATGAAATGAAGCCATCCATGTCAAATGCTTAGTCAGGCACTTGGCCCGGGGTGCACACTTAATATTAGTAATTAAATCAGACTAGAGAGGAGATATTAACTCTCTGAGAACATGAGGTTAATAAGTGATGAAACCCAGTGTCTGTTGTGTAAGCCAGCAAAGCTGCTTAACTCCGGACTTTTCATTTGAGGGGAGTGGGGCATGGCAGAGGACAAAGGTCACCAAAGATCACTCGTTCATTTACCAGATCCACCACTCTCGGGATGAGGATGAGAGGCAGGTCCCTGCTCTGTTGGAGGCCAGGGTTTCTGCATCAACATGGAAGAGAAGCCAGGCATTGACTGGGCTACAGGGTATCTGTGCAAGTGCAGAAACAAAGTGATGGCAAGTTAAACTGGTCAGCGGTACCTTGCAGAGAACACTTTAGGCTAGGTGTGAAATGACTTAATATTTTTTTTTGAAATCAGAGAATTATGTGGTAAGGGCTGAGAGAGGTCAAGAAATGCAGCCTTTGTTGTTAGTTATAAACTGGCTAGGATTTTTGGTGATTTCCAGCTTAGAAAGTACAATAACATATGGTCAGTCTGCCCTGGGAACCATCGGTATGCTTGGCAGCAAATGCAGAAGACAGGGTGAGGTGGCAGGAAGTCTCATGGGCAAATTAATGGAGGTTGCGTCCAGCTGCATCAGCTGTCAGTGTGGAAAGTCTTAGGGGGGATGATAAAGTTTTTAGGCAAACATCACATTCAGCAAGGTAACCCAGATCTAGAAAGTCAAATATCTTATGTACTCACTTATAAGTAGTGGCTTTTAGACATAAAACAAAGAAAACCAGCATACAATTCACAATCTCAGAAAACTAAGACAACAAAAAGGACCCCAAGAGAGACATACATGGATGTAATCTACATGAGAAGTAGAAAAAAAGACAAGATCTCTTGAGGAAATTGGGAGCATGGGGACCATGGGAGAGGGCAGAAGGGGAGCGGAGAGGAAGAGAGAAAAGAGAGAAAAATATATAGCTCAATAAAAACAATAAAATAAAAAGAAAAAAAATCACCTAATCTTTGTCCTCTGTGGAAAACCCTCAAGTGAGCTGAGCTGGCAAGGGTCAGCTGAGCACACACAGGTCTCCCAGGCTTTACCTTTGAGCCTTAAGCTGATTTTTCAGAGCGATGGATGTACAACGGAAAGCAGAATGGAGACAGAATTTGTGAACGTGTGTTCTTTAAACTCTGGGCAGTGGTGGGGCGCACCTTAATCATAGCACTTGGGAGGCAGAGGCAGGCAGATCTGAGTCTGAGGTCAGCCTGGTCTACAGCGTGAGTTCCAGGACAGTCAGGGCTGCACAACTTCATGGCATGATTTGCACTTACTGCTTGATAGTCCATCTCATGTTTTGTTTTGTTGTTGTTGTTGTTTGCTTGCTTGCTTGCTTGCTTGATTGATTGATTGCTTTAAACTAATTCCTGGAAGGAACTGTGTTCCTCTCGTTCTGTTTCTCAGAGTTGTAGAATCTTGTGCAGGGGCAAAGAGGACTACATAATATAAGTTCTGCTAATCATAGTTTTCCCTCGACAGCTCAGCATTTTCAAGACAAAACGACTTCCGGTCTCATAACAATTTTTCAAAAAAAATTAGGAATATACAACTTAGTTTTTATGGAAGAAAAGTAGGATTTGAAGATTTTTGAAGTACCAATCACGCAGGCCTCACAGAACCTCAGAGTCGACCAAATGTAACAACCCAAACTAAAAGTCTTAACATTGCTTTAAAAAATAAGAAACAAACTTTAAAAACATCTGAACCCTAACATTCTACATAATATTTCTAATAAATCACTCAGGAATAATATTATAGCTCAATTAGAAAAATATCTTTCTTAGCTATCTAGAGTATATAGCCAAACAAAATATGCAAATCGTTTTGAATTAGTGAAAGGAAACAGTTTAATTGTATCATTAAAACTTCTCACGTGGCGTTTGGGCCAATTCCTGTGGCTATGGCCAAAGGAACTTGGACTACTTGTGTATTCACCGGGTTTATCTCTCATAGTTCTGGAGTTGGCAAGTCCAAGACCCAAGATGGAGGCCCCATCAGATTCAGTGTCTGGGGAAGGCTGAGTCCCTGCTTTAAACATGGAGCTCCGCTGTGGTCTCCTCACGTGGTAGAGTGACTAAAGAGAACCCAAGACGATCTTTCCCGGGGTGGAGGTCTGATGGTGAGGGCAGAGTGATACTGCCTCCACAGTGAGGGTCCAGACTGGTTTGGAATGATGCAAGCAGACCATGGTTGTCTTGAATCTTTACATAATTTAAGCATCATTGAACACTTAATTTTCTCCTTGGGTATTGAAGTGAATTCCACTAATTAGTATTTTCTATTAAGCCTTCCTGTGGCGATGGTAGACTTAGACATACTTTCGATGAGTTTGACAGGATCCGTCAGAAACCTGACACATTGGTATCCTCTACCTTATTCTGAAAACCACGAATTATTCCTAGAGCTGGCTGTGTGTATAAGGATTAATGCTTATAAAAGTCAAACCCTGTAAAGAGCCTCAGTGTCCAAATCTAGGAACTAGTTAAAAGTAGGACATATAATAGGATGTTAAAAAGCTGTTAGAATTATAAGATTGGTTTCAGTACATCAAATGAACATTCTATCTCAACAATGACAGAACAAATATTTAATTCACTTTAAGATATCTTTCTACCGTTGAAATATAAATTGAGAATCAGACTAATATAAGTCAGAATAAGTGCTTCATATTACTTAAAATCGCCCTACTCTGGTGTGGTATCAGATTCAGCGTCCACAGGAAGTATTAAAGCTTGGGATTCCTTCTCTATCTTTCCCTGTAACACAGACTTCTTCCCGAAAGGTGGGCAGCTGGACTCTTAGGTCTGCTGAGCCTGTGCTCCAATGAAAAGAAATCCCAGCCTTGTTTTCTATGAGGAATCGGACAGCCCTTCCAGCCAGAAGTTAGAATCTTGGCTTCAACTCCACTGCTTTTTGAGTTTTATTCTCAGTCTTATATTGAGAGGGACCAGTGTCATCCCCATAAGCCCGGTGCCGCAGTTTGGAGTCCCCTTTCACACAAGTCCTGAGGACTGAGCAGTGAAGTCTAGCATTTGCATTGGGCTGAATTTCTGCACACAGACCCTGGAGGCCAATGGCCTGTAAAGGCCTTATCCTCGATCACCTGTGGGTTGGAGAGTCTCCTGGGAAAGAGTCTGACTGATGGAAAACCCAGCACACATAATTACATAGGTACCATCAGAATGGGGGACTAGGAGGGGGAAGTGAACGAGAGGAGAAGTGGGGGGGGGAGTGTTCAGACCAAAGTCCTCCTCCCTGCACCATATGCTTAATAAGTGATGATAACTGTAGCCTGGAACTAAGTGACGCTGTTCGATCAAGACTGGAGGAGTTGGAGGTGTGGGAATTGATCTCTTGGAGAAAGCATCTGGCCCTGATCGAGTAATTCAATACTACTACCTTGGCAAGAGTATGCCTGGCACTATAAGCCTGCTTTTGATGACGGAACAGAACTCATGAATAAGAAATGGCCTGGACGCTGCCAGCAGAAAACACTCCTTGATGATTGTGCTGTGCTGCTGTTGTCCCTAGGACAGAGTGGAAACTGTACCACAGCACATTTGACGTATCGATGCCCTCGCCCATTCACTTGGGAGCCAGCCATTAGTTACCTGTTGTGAGCAGGCAGAGCCTCCGGGTGCGGGTAGGAATAAAAGACAACAAAAGGCACACTCCCTCCCCGAACTTTCCGCTGATCCTGGGAAGTAATTTGCATGCAAGCAGTGCCCTGTGGTGGGAGGCCAGGAGAGAACTGACTGGTCCAGGGGCACCCGGAGGAGGAGGGGTGTCATGGCGTCAGCTGGTGGCCTAGCAAGAGATTTCACCGAGAGTGATGCTTGTCTTCTTTTTGTCCCTCCTAGGATGTGCAGCTCCCCTCCACCATGAATGAGTGTCACTATGACAAACGGATGGAGTTCTTCTACAACAGGAGCAACGCGGACACTGTGGACGAGTGGACGGGGACAAAGCTTCTCATCGTCCTGTGCGTCGGGACATTTTTCTGCCTCTTCATATTTTTCTCTAACTCCCTGGTCATTGCAGCCGTGATCACGAACAGGAAGTTCCACTTTCCCTTCTACTACCTGCTGGCTAACTTAGCTGCTGCGGACTTCTTCGCGGGCATCGCCTATGTGTTCTTGATGTTCAACACGGGCCCAGTGTCGAAAACCCTGACTGTCAACCGCTGGTTTCTCCGCCAGGGGCTCCTGGACGCCAGCCTGACCGCCTCTCTGGCCAATCTGCTGGTGATAGCGGTGGAAAGGCACATGTCAATCATGAGGATGCGGGTGCACAGCAACTTGACCAAAAAGAGGGTGACCCTGCTCATCCTGCTGGTGTGGGCCATTGCCATCTTCATGGGGGCGGTCCCCACCTTGGGCTGGAATTGCCTCTGCAACATCTCTGCCTGCTCTTCTCTGGCCCCCATTTACAGCAGGAGTTACCTCATTTTCTGGGCCGTGTCAAACCTCCTGGCCTTCTTCATCATGGTGGTGGTATATGTGCGCATTTACATGTACGTCAAGAGGAAAACCAACGTGTTGTCTCCACACATGAGTGGCTCCATGAGCCGCCGAAGGGCTCCCATGAAGCTCATGAAGACGGTGATGACTGTCTTAGGTAAGAGGAGCCAAATGAGCCAGTGTTCCCTCCCAATCAAGCCGCAAACGGCTGCTGAGTGGCCCCTGTGTGCAAGGTACTCCCTGTGTAACCAGAAGGCAGCAGAGTTAAGATGTAAATTCCCACTCACAGAGCTTAAATACAGTGAGAAAGTGCATGTTCTGATAGGGCAAACAGCACCAACAAGACCTAGAAGACCAGGCTTTCACTAAAAAATGTAGCAAGGAAGCAGAATAGATGGCACACTGGTGTAACTTGTAGTTTTAAAAGGCATGTGAGGGACCACGTGCTTTGGAGCAGAGTTGTGAAGGTAAGGAAGGGACAGCCTGGATATCTGAGACATGTCACCAGACAGACAATGAAGAGGCGGTGGGAGGACATGAGGTCAGATAGCCAGCAGACGAGGCGGCCCACTCAGGTTATGGAGGGCCATGCAATTGTAAGGACGTTGGTGTTTCTGAATGAGGTGACAAGCGACTGGAAGGGTCTGGACCAGATACTGATGCTTCTGCCCCATTGCTGCCTGAGGATGCTGGCGTGGGATGAGAGCAGAGGTGAAGTGGTATAAGGGGCGTTCCGGGATTTGGGAGCATCCACAGGAGCCAGAGTACAGTTGGAAGTGATGGCCGGATCCTCAATGCGCCTTAAAGATAGAGTTGAGGGGACTTTCCAGGCTTGGAACTAGAAACCTACTACTTGGGTGACTGAGGCAGGAGTGATTGAGTTCAGTCCCAGCCTGAGCAGAGAGTGATGCCCTTTCTCAAAAAGGAGCTGTGTGAGAGGAAATGATAAAATTTGTGTTGATGTTGATGAGAGGAGCAGGGGTGGGGGTGGAATATTATTAACAAAGACAAGAAAGGCCGAAGAGGAGGTGCTGTGGGGAGATTCAGGAGGGCAGAGTCGGACAAGTTCAGTTTAAGATCCTTGCAGATACTCAGTAGAGTGGAGGTCCTGCGCTCACAGGACAATGCCGGAATCAGGGATTAGAGCTTTTGTTCTGGTCTTGTAGACAGTTGAGAACCTCTACAGGAAGAAATGGTCCTAAAGCCACCTGACCACTCCACCATGAAAGTGGATGTGATGTGGCGGAGAAGAGGATTATGGGAGGCACCTCCGTAAGGAATGGCCAGGAGGGGGTCCCAGAAAGGACCTGAGAAATGCAGGCGTCCTGGAGGGCAAGAGAAGACAGCCAAGGAAAGGGATGGAGGTTCCTTAATCCAAAATACGTAGGAACAGAAGGGTTTCAAACTCCCTGTGGTTTACACTGAAAAAGAAAATTATTTCAGGTTTTGGAACATCTGTGTTGGAAAACAGAGTGTATGCGGTGTGTATGGAAGCCACGCCACCACCTTGTCTCTAGGACTTGGGGGTCAACAGACACCAAGCAAGATGGTTCAAACCAAGGGCCTATTTAACAAATGTTTATAGCCAGGTGGTGGTGGCACACGTCTTTAATTACAGAACTCAGGAGGCAGAGGCAGGCAGATCTCTGTGAGTTTAAGGCCAGTCTGGTCTACAAGAGCTAGTTCCAGGACAGGCTGCAAAGCTACAGAGAAACCCTGTCTCGAAAGACTAAAAAATATAAAAAAATAAAATTTGTATAGTGCCCAATATACACCAAATATTGCCCTAGTTTTTTTTTTAAATGAGGATTATCTGATGCTTCAATTATCCTGCCATGACCAGGTGTAGAGTTTGAGCAATGTGCCCTAGATCATTTATTTGTTGGTGGCAAACCAAGTCTTGAGAATGTACATACTTGCTGTCAGGGTCTATGATAATTAGTTTTGATTTGTTTAGAGAGAAAGATTTTGTGTGTGTGTGTGTGTGTGTGTAGTCAGAGGCTAACCTCAGGTGATATTCCTTAGATGCTTTCTGGTTTTTTTTTAAAGATATTTATCTATTTATTTTTATTGTTCTTATTGAGCTATATATTTTTCTCCACTCTCCTCCCTTCCTCTTCACTCCCTTTCTACCCTCTCCCATGATCCCCACACTTCCAATTTACTCAGGAGATCTTGTCTTTTTCTATTTCCCATGTAAATTAGATCCATGTGTGTCTCTCTTAGGGTCCTCATTGTTTTCTAGGTTCTGTGGGGTTGTGAATTGTAGGTTGGCTTTTCTTTGCTTTATGTGTAAAAGTCACTTATGAGTAAGTATATATTGTATTTGTCTTTCTGGGTCTGGGCTACCTTACTCAATATAATGTTATCTAGATCCATTCATTTGTCTGCAAATTTCAAGATGTCATTATTTTTTGTCCACTGGGTAGTACTCCATTGTGTAAATGTACCACATTTTCTTTATCCATTCTTCAGTCAAGGGGTATTTAGGTTGTTTCCAGGTTCTGGCTGTGACAAATAATGCTGGTTTTGTTTTGTGTAACAATCTTTCACTGGCCTGGTGCTCACCAGTTAGGTTAAGTGACTGACCAACAAGCCTTAGGAATCCAACTATTTCTGTCTCATGAGCACTGGGGTTACAAATGTATTTCACCATGTCCTACTTTTAACATAAATTCTGTGGCTCAAACTCAGGTCTTCAATCGTGCAAGGCAAGCATTTACCTACAAAACAAACTCCCAAGCCCTACGTGTGTGTGTGTGTGTGTGTGTGTGTGTGTGTGTGTATCCAGCCTTCTCCTTGACCACCTCACTGTCCCCTTAGCAGGCTACAAGGACAAGCCTGCATCTATGGTTATCTCCCCCTGGACCTATATGGGTTCTTGATCCTTCCAGTAAAGACTGAAGGTGCCTAATGAGCTGGGCTGCTCCTCCTGCTCAGTTTGTAGCAATAATTATCTGCTTGGCCATGTGTCCTGAGGAATTACTCATCTGCAGGAACCAATGCCTTCTCCCTCAGCACATCCTCTGCAGCACACAGCAAGAGGTAGAAAGGGCTCCTGTTCCCCCAGGTGGAAAAAAGCAGGTCTTTGCATTAGTTACCATCACAGGCTTCACTCTCCTGCGTGCATTTGCTACAATTACGGGAGAGTTTAAAATAAAGGTGTGTGTGTGGTTTTAACAGGTGTGGTGTGGGCTAAGAGAAAAACCAAAATAAGCAGTGAAATTGCCCAGAAAGATAAGAGAAGTCGTGGGATTCAGGGGCAGCAGCACTGGGGGAACTGGTTAGGGACCAGGAGAGATTTTGGTGCTGAGGATCTGGGGAAATTCTCTGGCGGTGAGACAGAGGGATTTGGTGGAAGACAGGAAGTCTGAGAAGGGGAAATGAAACTGAAGAGGTAGGTGGTGAAAGTGATGTTTTAAGATGTTTGCCTTCCAATGTCTGTAGCGACAGAGATTTGGGGGTTGACCCCAAGTGTTTTGAAAGTTTTCTGTAGAGTGATCTGAAGAAGACTGGTTCCTCTTTTGGGGAAGTAAAATCTCTCCATCCAGTATTGAATAGATTGTCTTTAAATTCTTTCCAAGATCTAAGTAGCCAAAGAAAAGGGAAAGCAAGGTGTGTGTGTGTGTGTGTGTGTGTGTGTGTGTGTGTGTGTGTGTGTGTGTGCTGGAACAATAAATGAATGAGACCCCTGCAGGGCAGTAGCCAACACAGACTTTTGTAGATTAACTGTGTCAAAATGCAGATTCTTTTCCACAAGAGCATCTCCCAGTATCTTAGAGAGGAAGCATCCAGGTGCTCTCCTCATGTACGAATTCCGTTGTCCAAAACAAATATCTCTCAAATGGTGGACTGTTAGGAGAATCAGCACTTCTGGGGCCTGCTGTCATTGCAACCACTGGCTCTCAGAAGATCAGACAAGTAGCTATGTGATTTGGGTATTGCAATAAAAAAATGCTAAACCTTCTTAAGGAGGGAATATTAACTATGTGGGATTAAGCGCCTAAGTTTCCTAGAAATGTTAGAAAGTCCATAAATATTCATAAACAGTTTCAAGGAGGCAAGTGGCTGAATGAATTCAGTGAACTTTGTCTCACTTCCAGGGAGGAAAGCTTGGAGGAGGAGGGTCTCGTCTTAGAAAGTCTGGGATATAGTCTAGAAGGGAAGGAAGAATTCGTGTGGGTGGAAAAAGACGTCCTAGGGATGAGAAACAGCACAATCAAAAGTGATGGTCGAGGGTGCTGAGGATGCTGAAGAGTTGGCTGAATGGTTGAGCACCCTTGTTCTTACAGAGGACCAAGGCTTGATTCCCATTGCCCTCATGGTGGCTTACAACCGCCCACAACTCCAGTTCAGGGATCAGATGCTCTCTTCTGAATCCCGAAGTCACCAGGTGCCAGCATGGTGCTCATAAATGCAGGCGAAACATTCAATGCACATAAAAATAAGTAAATAGATCTAAAAAAAATCTTTTTTTTAAAGAAGTGATGCTAGAAATAAATACCCAAGGTCTAACAGACAAGGAAGGCCCAGCACCACTGATGCTTGCTTTCCTATCATAGAAAGAGTTCCACGCTGAGCCAGAAAAGTGGCTGTCCCCTCAGTTGGCCATGAAAAGCACACAGAGCAGGACCGCTTTCAAGTGGTGGTGCTGGGAGTCCTGAATCCTCATGATTGGAGAGGCATGCAGCATCCTGTTCACATCTCAGCGGCCCTGTGGCAAAGGACATGTCCGTGGAGGAAGTCGCTTGTGGGTACTCACTAAAAAGACATGGGAGACATATGATCTCTCCTTCCAAAGAGCACCACACCCTGCCTAAGATGCAATTTTGAAATCCTACTTCTCAATAAACCTAATCCGCTGCTGTCACTGAACATACACACAAAACCATGTTTATTGTCCGACAATATATCATGTGATCTGTGGACACAGGGATCAGAAGTCAGCTGAATTTCTTCTATTTTGCAATGTCTTACAAAACAAAGGCGAAGGGGATTTGTGAACTATGATTTTTAAAGTCCTCCACGAGGCTTCCTGTTCTGTGGAGTGATTAAACTGAGGGTTGTAATCCATTAATGTACTCTCCAGTTACCCATGAGGGTATTCCAAGTCAGTGCATACCAAACTTAATAGTATCAAATTTATAAATTAGATTGACAGCGGCAACTAATCAAAACTCAGCAACTTCAACATATAGGATTTTCTTTTCCTCCTTTTTTTCCTTAAAATAACATTTTTATGGCTTTTCTTGGTCATATCCAAACTTCCAGCGAAAACACCCTTGCCCTTTGGAGTCATTGCTGAGTAATATAAGGATTACTCAGCTAGGATTGCGGTGACACCAGGACAGCTGGGGTGATCCTCAAGCTCCCTGCCAAGTAACTAATGGACGGTAGGCGTACGCAGTGTGAGTCTGCCAGACGGCTGTGTCCCGTGTGCAACAGGGGTGATACTTCATCACGCTAAGCAGAGCAGAGTGCAAACCAAGTTTATGAATTCTTCTGTAGTGTTCTCTTTTCTTATTTCCAGACCACAGTTGATTGGTTATTAGCCACTAAAGGAAGAGGGAGATACTGTGGTGAAAGCGCAAATCAATACATTTAAAAAAACAATGTCCAATAAAAAGAAACATCAGCACACATTGTACTGAATAGGTTTAAGTGTCATGTGCTAATCTTTATTTTGTGTGTATTACGTGTGCTAGAGTCTTATCTAATATGCATCCATTCCTTGGGTTATGGTCAGGGATATTTCAAAAGCCAAGGTCTTAAGATCAAAGAGATTGTTTTTCTCACTTTCTCTCCCCCCCCCCACTTCTTCTCTCTCTGTCTCTCTCTGCCAAAAAGCATTGATATAATATATATGTATATATATAAATTATTTATATAAATAATTGCAAAGGCCTGTGGTAATTACAACATGGAGCTATGCATTTTCTTTTTTTCTCCAACCACCTTACATAGATTGGTGCTAGAACCTTCTTTGTTTCTGGGGAGACACTAGTTTAGATTTTGACAGAATGAACAAATGGGGAAATCTAGCTTTGGGGAAGTTGAGTGGCTTTTGAAAACCCGGACCTCAAAGAAACGTCCAGGTTTGCTCAGATCCAGCTTGGCCTCCAGCGGCTGTGGCCAAGACGCACCTCAAAGCGGGCAGCAGCCAAGAGGGGAGCAGTCTCAGTTTTCTTGTGGGTGCGACCACATACCTGAGAAGGAGTGGCATGAGGAAGGATTCGTGGTCTGGGGTGGGGTGCAGTCTGCTGCGGCGAGGGAGACATTGGTTGCAGACGTGTCAGGCTGCTTGCTCTGAGGAGCAAGGGCACAGACTGAAGACAGCAGGCAGGCTGTAGGCCTCAAAGCCTGCGCCCCCCCTAGACAGCCACTTCCTGAAGCAAGGCTCCACTTCCCTAGAGCACCAAACCTCCTGAGTTTGTGCCACCCCCTGAAGCACAGATGTTTAAACATCTGAGCCTGTGGAGGCCATTTCACAGTTAATTCCAACAGGATGAAGGAGCTGAAGGCAAACCTAGTGAGGGAGGGTTGCATCCCAGGGAGGAGAGAAAAGAGCAGTGATTGATGGTCTCCCCCCAATGGGAGGCCTTCCCCAATGGGATCCGTGTGCTCTAAGCTCTTAAGATGCTAATTCATTTACTCTTCAAAACTCTGTAGATGCTCCAACCAGACTTGGAACAAGTGTCACAGGAATGACTCTGACCCCTTTCTGGGATCTAACTGATCCATAGTTTTCCAACTTATTCAAGCAGATGGTAAGAGGAAGGGTTTAGGAGCCTGTAGGGGGACGGGAATCAGACTTAAATCCTGGCTTTATGTCTTTCAAGCTGTGTGGCCCTGGACAGTTTACCTAATCTCTCTGTAACTTGGAGTTCAGATCTGTAGGACAGAGATAGCGCCTCTGATATGGCGAGCGTTTAAAGGTTAAAGAGATGCTGGTTATCACATTTCTAGGTTAATGCTCGACACAGAGTAAGGACCAAAGAAACGCCAGCTCTGCTTCCTAGACCTTAGTTTAACTCAGGAGGGTTTCACCCCATATTCAAGCAGGATGCTCTCTTACCCCGAGATATGCCACCAAGTACCCTAGAGACAGAGGCTAGTGGTCTGTGAGATTCTGCCGTATGGACAGGCAGTGACAAGGAAGCTGACTAGGGCTCCTTTGCAGAGGGTGCCTGGCAGCTGGTAAGTGGCATCATCTCTGTCTCTGGAGATGGAGCGTCTGCTGTGGGCACCACAAACTGAAACTCTCTGCTCTTACTTTATTGACTTCTGTGATTACTTTCGTCCCCTAGACCAGATTCTACCCCCTAGACCAGATTCCTACCTCTGACAGAGGACGTTTGCATTAATACTTCATTTCATTGTGAAATTCATGAATAAAACATTGTAATACCCCCAATGAAAACATGCCACAGCATTGCCTTGTGGCATGGGCAGATCGCTGCCTTTCAGGGCCCTTTCTCTCTTATCCGTGTGCAGGGAATTGTATTAGACAGCACATGACTAAACCTGTTCAGAGTGGAGCCATTAAGGCACCAATGCTTAGTACAGAGTTTAGGGGTGTTTAGACTGAGTCTTGAAGTCTCTAAGAACAAGTGGTCTGTATGCTTCATGATGTGAAATGGGACTCTGTGGGCTGAGGGAGACTGTGGTCCTCAGGCAGGCTGGGAATGAATGAGTGCCAAGATCCAGGTGCCCCTTAGCAGCTGCCCCAACTGTGTTGCTGGACTTGTCCCCTCCTGTGTTTGTTCGTTTTCTTATGAGTGTGGACCAAACACCTGACAAAAGGTAGTTGAAGGGAAGGATTTATTCTGACCTTTGAGAGGAGAGAGTCCGTCATTGTGGGGAAGATGTGTAGCAGGTAGCTCCAAGGTGGGATGACTCCATGGTGGGACAGCAGGCAGCTCCATGGCGCGGCAAACCATGGTGGCAGGAGTGTAAATAAAGTTGCTCATTCACATCTCAGAGGATCAGAGGAGAGAAAGGGAGATGCTGGCACTCAACCATCTTTCTCCTTTTTCTGTTTTGATTCAGTCAGGGTCCCCGGGTCATGGGTTGGTGCCGACAGATTTAGTATTGGTCTTATCCTTCAGGAACCCCTTTCCCCTCTGCTGATCCTCTTTGGAAATGCCCTCACAGACCCAAAGGTGAGCCTCATTGATGCCACTGGTGTTTCTTAATAGAATCAAGATGGCAATGCAAATGAATCACCCACTCCCTCTTCTTGGGGAATGCGTGGGGACTGAAGGCTACCATGTCTATTGGTCTTTGCCCCCTCTTCTTTTTTTTTTTTTTTGTGTTCCCTCTTCTTGATACCTTCCCTCCACAGCCTTGTCTGTCTTCTGCTTCTCCACACCTAGCCATTTGCCATCTCATTCCTTTCCGCTGTTCCCCATCTCACTGTTCCAGCTGTCTCTTTTTGAAATCAGCTCAACTCTCATTTGTCCAAACCAGCACCCTTCTTCCCAGGCCCATCACAGCCGGTCAATTCCTGTTTCCTCCCCAAGCTCCCCATGAATACTATTGTATTAAATGAAGCCAGCATTGGAAATCCCTGTTCTCACTCCCTTCCCTGGATTTCCTTCTGGCTTATCTTGTTTTTCAAAACTCAAGGAGGCTTCAGCTGGATTGAATAATCATTGTTTATTTTCTGAGAGCGAAGGGCAGAAGCACTTTTTACATTTGATCTTCTGAGGAGGGGGTTCTGGTGAAAGATCCTGCATCAAGCCTCCTAGAGGTGCAGGCAGAATCTTGTAATGCCATCTCTGGGGCTTTGATTTCTGCTAACCCCCCAATCTAATTTAGTAGCTAGAGTATTATAATGCATGTGTGCTGGCCCATGGTAGAATTTTATCAAATTCACCTCCGCATTGTACCTGCTGGAAATTTCAACAGGAGACTGCTGTGTTCAACAGGAAGTCAAGGCAGGCATATTGGATGGGAGTCAAGGAAAAGGATGATTTCTGGAATCACAGACTGAGGGACCAACGAGGTCCTAGTTGGAGACACCCCAAGTGAAACCCCTCCTCCATGCTTCCTGTCCCTGGGAGCCCTGTAGTGTGTCAGAAAAGATGGCCTTAAAGGAGTACTGTCATTTGAAAGTGCTGACTAAATGCATCTTGTAAATCATTGCTAGTACTGTGGCTGAGCTCAGGACTTCCTGGTTCTTTCTTGTTCTAGCAGGTGCTGATCTCATACCCCATAGCGGGTTACCTGTCTAGTGTGCCGAGCGGCAGCAATGCACAGGGGTCATCTACTGTGGTCTAATCCGAGGGCTTACTATACAATCGTGTTTTCTCAATGAATAGAGATTTCTGCTTTTTGTATCTTCTAATCCTAAACCTTTCTCTACTGCCTGCTATGACCTGGCCTCTACTCCAAAGACACATCGCATGTGCCTGGCTCTAGTGTTTTATGGTTGTCAGGAGATGACCAAGGCTTATGAGTCAGCAATGTGTCATGTGGAAATCATGTTAAGTCAAAGCTGTTCTGTGTGGCTGCCCCATGTATGACTCACAGGAACCTGAACGATGGGTTTATCTGAGGAAACGAGACGCCTACCCAGAAAATGTAACTAAAAGAAATGAGCCAAAGAACCAAGCAGGGGAGCACTGTGGATTTGGATGGTCCCTGAAGGCTTCCCTTGGAGGTAGAATATAAGCCAGATTTCCTATGGCCAGGAAGCCATTGCAGGGATACGTGTGGGAAGGGAGGGAGCAGGGCAGACTTCTTATGGAATAAAGTTTTAATTGGCGATGATGCCCTGCTTGTAAGGCATGCTGTGGCCAGAGCACAGGGCTTGTATCCTAAGACGGTATTCTGTTGTCCCGTGTGCCGCAGAGACCAGGCAGGTGTGAAAGCGTGAGCTGGGCCTGAGGTGGGTGTGATGCTGTACAGAGTGCCTCTCCTGTGGCTGCCTGGGCAGACCGTGTGTTATGTAATGACACGCAACGCCCCCATCTCTGCCTCCCATCTCGCCGCAGGAGCTGTGTGTGGCTTCCCATGGTTTCCCAGCCTCTGAACTCAGGTCCAGCAAACACGTTACCTACTGATCCACCTTCCCAGCCCTGATTGTTTCATTTCTAATACCAACGCCATGCAGAAAAAAAAAAAAAACAAAATTTATGTAAACAAGTACCACATTGTTCTGTCTGACCCTTGTGCAAAGCTGCAGGGAAAGCCTCGCTGTCTCCATTTTTCAGCATGAAGACATAGCCTGAAAAAGGCAGAAACCTGCCCAGGTCACAAGCCAAAAAGGCAAAGAAGACTTTGTTTAAACTTCATCCCTCCACCCAACCTGTGAGCCCTCAGAGGGCACCAGCAGTGGCTACCTACTCTGCCTAGGGTGTGCCTGACTACCCGGTGGTCCCCTCTCTTCGGGCTCTTCTGCAGAAGCAGCTTCCTCAGCCTCAGTCCCAATGATGTGGAGTCTGGTTTGTGTCACTAGAGACCTGTCATGCTATGCTGTGACCTGATTGCTTCCTTTTTGGTTCCCACCAATAACATCCAGCCCCTTGTGGGAAAGGCTTGCTTCTCAGTCAAGATCTATCTCTGTCTTTGAGGAAGAGCTTGCTTAATCTAGAAGAGGATCTGACCTTTCTCACTGACCGTAAGGCATGGAATGAGATTTCTTTGGGAGAGTTGGGCCTAGAGGTTGAAAGATCTCCAGGACCCTGAATGCTGTCTCGCGCAATTTCCTCCTCAGGGCAGCTGGTCATGTGGAGTGGGGTTGTATCAGGGCCACAGTGTGGGAGTCTCTCTTCAAATGGCAACAGTACAGTGAAGGCTCTAAAGAACACAGAGCTGTTTCTTTTCTCTTCCTGTTTCCCCAGATCTCCCTCATGCTCCATTGTTCCCTTATGAAGAGCAAGTCGAGATAAAAGTAATGAAGATATTTAAGAAGCTACAGCAGCATTTTAAAGCAAATGTAGTCCCTTTATGTAAAGCCCTCTGTGACCAGCTCACAATGGCTTGCGCAACAAGATTGACCTCTTAACCTTAGATAGACAGGGCGAACCCCACCAGGAGCCAGGAGACTTAGACCTCATTAAATGCTCCCCCAGGATCAGGACTCGTTGTGTGTGTTGGTTGGTGTTTAATCTCCTTGATTTTGAAGTCTTTTCTTCTCTCACGCTTGTATCTTTTCCTTATCAAGCCGGAACACCGACAACAGGACAGTGGCTCAGTGTTGCTGAGAACTCCTGCCTGTTATCTTGGCAGCTAGGGGGCCCCAGGGGCTCCCTCAGTGTTTCCAGATTCCCAGCATTTCCAAACTGGACTCACCCAGGAGTCAGGGACAGAGCTTCCCTGTCATGTTTTCAACCTGCCTATTTATAGGCCCAAGACAAGGCTGATGAATGCTTATCATGTCCAGAACAGCATCCCTCAGGACTGAGGTCACCTCAAGAACCCCACAGGTGCGCCTGCGACCAAAGTTCAGGATTCTGTGTACAGCTTGACCCTCGGAGGTTTGGTGCCTTCCTCCCCAGGAAATGTCCCAAGCTCCTTGTTCCTGGGGCTTCCTACATGTGGCTTTTCATGTGGATTCCAGAGACTGGACCCAGGTCCTCATGCTTGCACAGAAAGCACTTTTCTGACCGAGTCAGAAAGTTTGGAGGGAGGAAAGGGAGAAATGATATAATTATCTTATAATCTCAAAAAAGAAAAGAAATAAATTTTAAGGAGAAACTTATCAGTGTCTTACATGATTGAATGAGTAACAGTCAGAGACTTAAGAGACTGGGGTCTGAGAAAGAGCTGTAGTAACAATAAAAGGGGGAGGTGGCTACAGTTTGAGTTCTACAAGAAAGGGGCTTCATTCTTATGTGGCCCCTTGAGGTCATAGTGAACATGCTAGATGTCTTGAATAAATCAGTGGACTGTGGCACCCTTTCATGAATAAGATGCTAAGATCACAGTGGCACGAGATATTCCTCACCATCAATAGGTTCATCAGCATCTCTGGGCTCGACTGAGTTTCCTGAAGACTTCCCTCGTCACTTTCTCAGGATGGGCACTAGAGATAGAGGGGAAACTTGTAATGGGCCTTTTCCTGTCCCACAGCCAGCTCCCAAATGATGACCGGGAGACTTCTTATGAGTTATGAACGCTTGGCCTTTAGCTTAGGCTTACCCCTAACTAGCTCTTATAACTTAAATCAATCTTTTCCTGTTAATCTGCATTCTACTATGTGGCTTTTTAAAACCTCTTCTCCATTTCTGTACTTCTGATTTATTTAGTGTCTCCTGGCATCTTCTTGGCATAGTTTGTACACCTAAATTTCTCCTCCTCTTCCTCTCTCTCCCTGGAAGTTCTGCCTAGCTATTGCCCATCCAGATTTTATTAAGTCAATCACAGTGACCCATCTTCACACAGAGGTTGTGCAACAGAACCTGGTTTCCCGGAAAGCTGTTTGGAGGGCTCCTCAAACTACACAATTCCTATAGACATGTGGTCTAAGGAGGTGCTATGGCCCTGTGTCAAGAGGCATTTTCAGCTTGTACATAAATTCTCTGTTCCCTCCTGTGCACGCGGCACATGCGTGTGTGTGTGTGTGTGTGTGTGTGTGTGTGTTTCTAATTCAATGATCTAGCCCCAACATGGATTTTGGAGAAATAACTGAGGCATTCTCGATACTCTAATCTCAGTGTAAGCGGAGACTGCTTGTTCATTTCCTGGCCACCCTGCCCCCAACAATCACACAGAAACTGTATTAATTACATCACTGCTTGGCCTATTAGCCCAGGCTTCTTATTAACTGAAGCTTACATTTTAAATTAACCCATTTCTATGAGTCTATGTATCACCACGAGGCTGTGGCCTATCGGTAAGGTTCTGGTGTCTGGTCTCCCTCAGCAGCCACATAGCATCTTGTTGGATCCACTTTCTCTCTCTCATCTCTTCCACCTGGCTACAGTCTGCCCTGCTATAGACCAAAACAGCTTTATTCATTAACCAATAAAAGCCACACATATACAGAAGGACGTTCCACATCACCTGGGGGGAGGGGGTCCATTCTCACAGGCAAGAAGTGCAGCATTTGTGTGAGCAGGGAAAAGGACATAAAATCACCAGGTGCCCCAGGAGGTGGTGACAGAGGTGGTGTGAGGGGAGTGGCAGAAGGATTCAGTTTGGCTAGTGGAAAAACAAAACAACAAAATAGTGGTTTAGAAACAGAGGAAGTCCAATTTAAAAAAAAAAAATAGTGTCCCTAAGTGAAATCCTCTACCTTCGTGTAGAACATGATATACTGATATACTGTCCTGTAAAACCCCAGGAAATATCCTTCAGCCCTGATCTCTAGGAGAATAAACTACAGTAAACTACAATAGGCCCCCAAAGTGACTCCATCTTAAAATTAATTTCTTCTGTCTGTATATCATTTAAAACTTTACAGTGCCTTGTCATTGTCTTGCTCTTTTAGTTATGAGGATTGAACGGTTTTGTTAGGTTTGCTTGTATCCAGTCTCATCTACATAGCACAAACAACTCCTCCGTGGGCGCTGAAAGCAATTTAATGGCGTGGTCTGAAGAAGGAAGCACCATCACTATAGCCATTAACACCAGGGGACTCTCCTCGCTGACCTCACCCAGTGGCCTGCAGACTGTGCTGCCCCTATTACTGCACTCCCGAGGAAACACGGAGAGCAGCCTCTAAACATTTTAGGAATGTGGGAGGTCATACAGAAAAGCAGAGAGGTTCCCTGTAAATGAGAGGCGAGAGGGTCTTCTAAAATTAATCCGGTGGCAGGATTTACTAGTTTTAAATGGTCACCATGATATTTGAATTAGGCAAAGGAGCTACCAATGCAACATAATAAAAATTTAAAAAAGAAAATGATGGTAGGTTCTGCCATTATGTCTGCTGTGACTGTTGGTGGGGACTGGAATGTCTGAGTGGATGCAAATGGAGGCTGGGCATTTCTGACCTTGACTAGCACCGTGTGGCGGGGGTCTCTATTGGCCTGATATAGAACAGGAATGGCTTTAAGACACCTCTGTTGATTCTTAGGAAACTCTGGGTAGTCTTCTTAGCAATTTATAAACATTTTTTCTTGGATTTCTGTTAAATTAGCATTTATTAGTGACACATAGTAACAGGTTCCATTATGACCTCTCTCTCTCACACACACACACACACACACACACACACACACACACAATGTATTTTGACTACATTCAGCTCCATCATTGTCCTCATTGCGTACACCCCACTGATCCTCTGGGTAACACTGGAGTATAGGAAGCTGCCTTCCCCAAGCGGAAGCTCCCCCTGCCACGTAGAAATGAGCTCCCCGGTGTGAAGCTTTAGCAGGAGCAACTCTTCAGGGCTGTGGCAAGTAAGACTGGCGGAGCGTGTTTTCCCGTGTCTGTTTATATACATTCTAAGGATGCAACCGCGGCATTGTGTAGCAAGCACACCTTTAGACTCTCCCCAGGGCTACCAGCATCCTTTCTACAGATGGGTGAACTCCATGCCCCTGCGTTTTTTCTAAGTCTCACTTTTTTTCTCAATAAAATGTGCTGTTTCAGTGCCTGCTAGCTTATCATCAGCATTTAATTTAAATGATTGATCTTAGTTCTTGGTATGAATAGACCAACAGCCTCTGCAACATGAGAGACATGAATTTTCATTGTGGTTGTGTTACTTTACAGTTCAAAGGGTGGGTTTTACTTCCCCTGACCCTGCTATCCTCATGCCTTTTGTCGTTGGCAGATTTGTACCGAGGAGGTGTTTTCATTTGCTCTCTGGATAGTGTGTGCAGTGTTAACCTGCCATGTTGTGACTCTGGATAAGAAGCAACTTAGTGAAGGAAGGATCTATTTTGATTTGTAGTTTGAAAGGATACAGACTCTCATGGCGTGGACCGCCTAGGGCAGGAGCCTGAGGCCACTGGTCACAATGTTTCTGAATTCAGATAACAGAACAGCAGCCGGGGTAAAGCTATCAAACCTCAGGGTCTGCTCCCACCTGACCCACTTCCTCTGGCAGGGCTCCAGCTCCTGAACTTCCACACCTTCCAAAACAGTGCCACCAGCTGGGGACCAAGCACTCAAAAGCGTGAGCCTGAGGCAGACCATTCCCGTTCAAGCTGTGGGAATACAGAGATGGAACCAAGGTAGAAAGTTCTGGGTCCCAGGAAGGAGTTTGAGTTTTCACAGCGTTTTCCTCATCTGTGAAAGCCGTACCACACAGAGTGTGTTCTTGGGAGTAAGTGGAAGACAATGCCAATAAGAAGTTTAAACAAAACACACAATGGCCTCTTATCATTTGGTGATTTCAAAATGTTTTCCATCAATTTGGTTTAGCCACTCTGTAACTGTGAGCCATAGATGGGACAAGTTCTGAGAAATTTGTAAATAAAACCTATAGAACCGACAGAATTAGTTAACGTAAATATATGAGCCCAGACCTTAGTTTCATAAATGTTGAATTGCTTTGGCTCCGGGATTTAAACTTTAACAGCATTATAAGTTTTGTTCTTATGATTGCAGTCTGCTTGCTGCTAAAAATGTTCATTTTACACAAAGACTGTGGGTTAGAAAGTAGAAGTCTTTTCCACCTCTCTGACCCTGGAATCTCTGCAGATGCTGACACAGCATTTTAATACTGCCTGTATGCCTATGTGTATCCGATACCCACAGAGGAATCACATTCTGTCATGGCAATGTAGACTGTTCAGAATCCTTTCCCACCTTGCTTTTATTGTTTGACTGTGTATACTGGTAGTGAGGTCTCCTATGTCCTTATAGATGTCTATATAGTTAGTCTCTTCAATGGTTCCAAGATTACATTTCTGTTCTACACTGAATCTTTGATAATTCATGAGCTTTTTCTAATTCTTCATCATGAAAGTAAGGTAGTAATCCTCCTCATGCTGCATACTTTCAAGCTAGCTTTGATTGGCTACATGATTTGAAAATTTGTAGATTGAGAAATATATGTTCTAAAATTTTGTTAGATGTTTCTAAACTGCCCTCCAATGGGTTGTGTCTGAATGCACTTCCACAAACAATGTAATAACCCTTTCTCCATCAACGCCAGGCTGTTATAACACATAGACCTTTGAAGGTAACAGTTCTGCTTTGGTACAAGATATTTGAAAGGGCACATACTATTCAAGGAACTGAGATTCAATGTCCCTTCCCATCCATCTATTCATTCAGATGATATTTTCTGAGAATGACTATTGCTTGCCTATTTAGAATCAAGACCCAGCCCCCACTTTCATGGATTCCAGCGTGGGTGATCCATAAACGAACACAATAGAACATAACTTCACGCTTTGTGAAGACAAAGAAAACACAGAATGGGGTTGATGGGTTGGTAGGCTGGTGAGGAGGAGGCCCTGGAAGGCTTCTCCTCTGCTTGAATAGAAGCCTAACCTCACAAAGGCTGAGTCCACTGATTACCTGGGATAGAGAGCAATGTCCAGCAGAGCTGGCAACAGCAAGTGCAAAAGCTTGAGAAGGGAGCTAGTTGGGAAAGTTCCAGAAATAGCTCTACTGTTACAATGACTTGATTTGCCAGAAAAGCAACATCCCTTTGTGTTTGGAAGAACCTTGCCAACTGTTCAAGTCTCTAGAAAAGGCTGTTGGAAGATCAGGGTTGTTATTGTTTACGCCTGCCAGGGAATCCTGCAATGTCCCACGGTTCTGTGGATTGTGACGTTTAAATAGGGATGAAACAGGCTCATTGCCTCGCCACTGTAGAAATGTCTGTGGCATCAGCCTTCTTCCTCATGCCCCATTGCCTCGTACAAACCCCACGGATTGACGTGTTTGAACGCTACTCAAGATAGTACAACACACTTGGAAGGAGGACCCAGAGAAAAACTTCCGCTTGCTAGCTGTGTCTAAGGACAGCCCCATCCCTGCCTAGAGATTCTGGCCCCGGTTGAAGTCAGCCTGAGGGGCTGTGTGGGGTAAAGAGGAGGGGGTGAGAAAGCAAAAGAGCAGTTTCTACATGGGGGTGCAGGGTTCACCCCAGACCAGAGCTTTCGCAGCTCTCAACAAGCATGGGTCTCAACCCTACCACCCCCACCTCGGCTTTTACGTGTGAAGACCAAGTCATCGACTGTCTTGCCTCTAAAGCACTTGATCTCATCATTATTCTACTCCGTCTCACGGAGAGGATGAAACTGCCTGGGAGAAAGCTCAGGGAGACTGAGGCGCTGCTTACTGGGTGGTTTTTTCTCTCTACATAGACTCTGCTGTGTCTCAACATGTAAGGAAACCTTCTTTTTCATTGCTCTCTTCCAAGAGTCTTATGCAAGAAGGCTCAAACAAGAAAAACCTCCTTGTGAACAAAACAGCACCCTGGAAGACTTTGAAATCCATGCCAAGTGTGATCTTAAGCCTGGAATTCAAACACAGGACTATTAGTATTATCTTCTCTTCCTAAAGAGACTGTCCAGTTCTACCCTCATCCCCCTGCGTAGAGGAAGAGAATTTGCTTGCTCATGAGTACTTTCCCAGAGGAGACCTTTTTAAAGAGGACAGTTCCGAGAGCGCGATGAGCAGGCTGGGGAGGTTTGTCATTTGCTCTAATAACACTCATTTTTATCAGAGGAAAAATGAATCTCCTTAAGTGGGTTTCACTTGGAGCCTGTCTTCAGAGGTCTACTTTAGGAAGTGAAAAGTGTCAACAGCATGGTGTTTGTGAGTCCATTTGAATCGTCAGAGCCACTGGCATCGCTGCACCACATGAGGGCTTTCTCACTTTCTGGGAACTTTTGGGCTTTGGTGAGTGCATCAAGGTGTTTGATTGATTGGTTGGTTTTTGGCTTGAGACCCTGAAAATGTAGCACCTGATAGAGGACCGATTTCCCCTTTGGGAGCTTTGTGTAAATGCAGCATCCCATTGTACACACTAGCTGTCCTCCTGCTTGCAGAGACAGGGACAGGCTCACATTTACTTAAGTGAGAAGAGAGGAGCAGTCTTAGATGATGCCAGGGTGTGGACATCATGTGCTGGGGCAGCCAGGGGTAAGGCTGGGAAGCCCTGGGCATGCTGGGGCTTCTTCCTGTCCGGTTCTCGTCTGAGCTTCTCTCCTGATGCTCATTCACATCCACCTGGTTCTGTTTGTGTGAAACGTGGAAGCCTGCAGCTGGGTGCTTGTATCACAATCAATCTCTCTCTCTCTCTCTCTCTCTCTCTCTCTCTCTCTCTCTCTCTCTCTCTCTCATATTCCCTTTAAGTAACTCAGCTTATCTAACCCAGAGCTAGAGTTCTGACCCCCATCCCTTGATACCTATGACTATTCTGTCTGTCCGGAAGCTGGGATCTAGGAAAGGGATTCTAGTTGGTCCAGCATAGTCGAGGTCGGGTACTTGAAAGAAACTAATTTTGATCAACAGGGGAATAATGTTTGCCATGGACATCATCTGTGTAACCATGTGAGGATGCTTGACTGAGGAGGGGTATGTGTGTGCGAGAGAGAGAGAGAGAGAGAGAGAGAGAGAGAGAGAGAGAGAGAGAGACTAAGAGAGGAATATGCACAGAGCAGTGGTTATAACTCCGCTATAGAAAGGAGATCTTTGATTTTTATCTGTCCTTTTTAGTCTTAGAACATAAAACTGAATACATGAAGTGGTTTGAAACTGCAGAGCAGGAAGTGTCTAGACTAGCAGAGGTGCCAGTGAAATTTTGTAGACTTCCATTCGGGACCATCATCTATGTTTTCCCCTCTAAAGGAAATTTCCCCCGTAGTGAAAAAACACTCCAGATGGGACTTTTTGTTGTTAATGTTTCCTTTTATTTCATTTTTTCCTTCCCTTTCCTTTCCTTTGTGTCCTTTTGTTGGTAATGTTTTTTTTCTTTCATTTTTTCTTTTCTTTCCTTTCCTTTCCTTTCCTTCGTGTCTTTTTTGTTTTGTCTGCTTGGAAGGGTCCTTCCTACCTGGGCAGCCAGACCGACCTCACCATCTTCTTGCTTCCGTCTCACCAATGTTGACATTATAGCCGACAATTTTTGTTGTAATGAGCTATTGTTGTTTTTAAATGTTTTGATTAAGTTAATGAGCAAATCAAACACTATGTGTCATAAGAAATTACTGGTTATCTTTGCAGATCTCTTAGATAAATATTTTTATGATCATGCTTGTGTTTTAAGTGGTATTTAAAATATAGTACACGAAAATGGGGTGAGAGGCTTCGGGAAGTCAGTTATGGGCTATGATCTAGAGAAGAAGACTATGGAGCCAAACGAAAATACTGCCATTTGTAAGACCAAGCACTGACAAAGGAATTATAGCTGCTTATAACTGAGGGCCTGGACCCCGTTCATCTAAAAACGCCGGTGATGACTTGGATATGTCACAGTTATAAGAATGAAGGTCTGCAGAGGGCCAGCTCTGACTAAAGTTCTAGGTGGAAACCATCCAGTGTTTTCTGGAAGCAGGGTCTGGGTCTCTCTTCCAATAATCTTTGCACAAGAGATGCTGCTTGTTCCCAGCCAGGGACGCGATGTTTAACCACTGCACAAACTCTTGGCACACTGCCAACTCCTTGGGGTGTGTTTTTTTTTTCAGCCACGTTATTGTTTTAATGAGACACCTGCCCTGCTCTGAAGACTATACACAGCTAAGCCCGCTCCCCTGTCTGAGGGTGCAATTCTTCCCATCCTTAGTAAACTGTTCAGAAAAAAAAAAAAATGCTTGTCGAGGGAAGGTCTTCCATCCCGAGCACTCTCACGGGTGTAAGGAGACCTCTCCTTTCAGTTTTCCTGTGGGCTGCTCCTTGTGTGTAGGAATGTATAGGAATGCATCCTTCGTGCAAGCTAGCGGTGTGCTTGCTCAGAATGACACTTCTGGCTGCCCCTTTTAGAGTGCAGCTCGACAGGAATCCTCACCAGAGTGATGTATAGCAAGTCTTGGAGTGACGCTATTTGGTTCTAGGTCCAGCATGTGTTTAGGGATTGTCGTGTTGTCTCTGCTGTTGCTCTTAACCCTGTGAGTGGCATGCATTCCATTCTACAAGTGCCTGTAGATTCTTCTTTGTAGTTAAATGCTGCTAACCTCAAAGCAAACCCTCGCGATCCTCACTGGGTGCCAGGCACCCTTTGAAGCGCTCTACAGTTTGTTGATTTTGTTCTTCTCTCAGGTGTGGGTTGTCGTCATCCCCACTCTAGGCAGAGAAGGTCATATGCTCAAGGTCACATGGTCAGTCTTGGGAAGAGCTGAGATTTGAATTACGTGTACCATAAGGTTGTTGTTATTTATTGAATCCACAAATCTTTACTAAGCATCCTATATGAGACCTAGCCTATGGTACTGACAATTGAGAAGGCAAATCACTATAAATTCTGTACCAGCATGGGGTCTTGGGAGCATCTGGAAGACGGTCCCTGCTTTGAGACTCATGCAAGCTTTCCGGACCAGATGATGTTTTCTCGGTTTTTCTGAGGCTGCTTCCTTTTCTACAAAATGGGAAAATGGCCATAAAGGATACACGTGAGCATTAAATGCTGGCACACAGTGTAAAGGGTCGTTTTTATGAACCTGAGTGCTGTAAGTTGTGCAGTTGGGAGAGGCCCTGGCTTGTGACTCTGTGAAGTACATTGAAAGCAGAAGGATCCTCAGGGACCAAGTCCCCAGAGTGGAAGACAGAAGGCAGGAGGCAGTCACCTGAAGAGGACTTACTCAGAGCAGAGAGGAAGCTGGCTAGTCAGTTGGGTGAGGCGTGAAACCTGCCTGCGCTTCTGGTGGTGGACTTTTTTTTTTTTTTTTTTTTACGTGTTTCTTTTTTTCCTTTCTTTATTTATTTATTTATTAAATATTTCAGTCTCTTCCCCACCTCCGCCTCCCCTTTCCCTCCCCCTCCCCCAATCCATTCCCCCTCCCTCGTCAGCCCAAAGAGCAATCAGGGCTCTCCGTCCCGTGGGAAGTCCGAGGAAAACCCTCCTCCGTCCAGGTCTCGTAAGGTGAGCATCCAAACTGCCTAGGCTCCCACAAAGCCACTACATGCAGTAGGATCAAAGACCCATTGCCATTGTTCTTGATGTCTCAGTAGTCCTCATTGTCCGCTATGTTCAGTGAGACCAGTTTTAACCCAGGCTTTTTCAGACCCAGGTCAGCTGGCCTTGGTGAGTTCCTGATAGAGCATCTCCATTGTCTCAGTGTGTGGGTGCACCCCTCGCGGTCCTGAGTTCCTTGCTCATGTTCGCTCTCCTTCTGCTCCTGATTTGGACCTTGAGATTTCAGTCCGGTGCTCCAATGTGGGTCTCTGTCTCTGTCTCCTTTCATCGCCTGATGAAGGTTAATATTCAGGAGGATGCCTAAATGTTTTTCTTTGGGTTCTCCTTCTTCTTTAGCTTCTCTAAGAACCCGAATTGTAGGCTCAATGTCCTTTATTTATGGCTAGAAACCAAATATGAGTGAGAACATCCCATGTTCCTCTTTTTGGGTCTGGCTTACCTCACTCAGGATAGTGTTTTCTATTTCCATCCATTTGCCTGCAAACTTCAAGAAGTCCTTGTTTTTTACTGCTGAGTAGTACTCTAATATGTATATATTCCATACTTTCTTCATCCATTCTTCAATTGAGGGGCATCTTGGACTTTGGATTGTATCCAGAGAACTTTTAAGCTACAAGGTAGCTTGGTTAGACTTGCATTATTTAAAAATGGCTGACCATATAGGAGAATGCATTGAAGTGGGTAACGCTGAGGCCGGAGGTCATTTGAGAGACTCTTAGGTTAATATATAGAATTGATGGGGTCTGATATAACTACCCTCAGAGAGATAGATAGATTAGGGAGAAATTAAGGATGCAGGACCATTGGTACCTGGTGATTTTTCTCATATAAAGTGGAGTGCTGTATAAAGGATGACACCCAGATGTCTGGACATCTGGGCAGATGGGAGGGTTGTTCACTATAGTTCAGGACATTTCACCCCACCTGAGTACAGGAGCGTGAGAACACAGATGGTGGCCGGTTCAGGGCAAGAGGTTGAGCTGTGAAGTCATCCATCATGGACCCAGGTGTCAGTCCCAGCCAAGACAGCTTTATTAGGGTTCATTTGAGATGTTAATCACAGTCACAAGACTGTTGGCACTGGGCTGTTGACATTCCTCTGCTTGTCCCCTACTCCCCAGGGCCTGGCTAGTTCTCAGGCTGTTGATCCAGTGCTCTTTCTGCCCCAAATCCAAACTAAGACCTTATTTTCCAGAATTCCATTTTCCCAGATAACTTTTCAGATCAAACTTCATTATATCAGTGGGTGTAGTCCAGCCAACCAAGGAAGCTGCTTATTTGCATATGCATATTTGCATTTTTGAATGTTTTTATTAATACAGATAATTACACATAATAATGGCTGTCATTATGAGATTTTCACATGTGCATATAATGTGCCTTGATCATATCAAGGAGATATTTTACAAGTAGATGTCATAGAACTGAATTATTTATGCATGCTCTAAACATTCCCCAACCAAATAATTTAAAATTATTTTGTTTTATTATGTGCATGGGTGTTTTGTCTGCACATATGTCTGTGCACTACTTTTGTATCTGGTGCCCATGGAGGGCAGAAGACCATGCTGATGCCCTGGAACTGGACTTACAGAGAGTAGTGACCGGGTCTTCTGTAAGAGCAGTCAGTGCTCTAAGCCACTGAATCGTCGCTCATTGCATCATTTAATTCCAGAGCCAAATTCCATTCTTTTCACCAAATTCCATTCTTTTCCAAACAAGAACATAAGTTTGTATGCAAAGGTAGGAATCATATCCCATTTGATTTTTACGGTGGCCCAGATAACAGATGATGCAGAGGAAAGTAAAGCTAGCTAACGATCTGCACGAGCTCTTCTAGACTTCCCACTGCCTGTCTCTTTACCATTAGTGTCTCGGAGCTCTCTCTCAGGGGCACCAAGGACTCCATCTCATCTGAGATGCAGGCATAGCGACCAAGGACTCCATCTCATCTGAGATGCAGGCATAGCGTTAAGCAGTTTAATTGCCTAAAAGCACATCATCTGCCAAAGCAAAACACTCTTGCAAAAGGCCCATGAAATACCTTCGTTCTGGCAGGAGTAATTAGAACTGCTGAGCAGACAGGATGATTCATAACGCAACTGCTGTTCAGGAAAAAAGACTGAGGCCCCAGGTCGGAGGAATGGCTCTCTGCGTCTCTAGACTCTCAGCTGCCAAGGGCTCCTGCCTGGCGCTTCTCTCCGCGGGTTGTAAACTGCTGGTCTCTTAGTATTCGGAGGTCACCTTACACTTGGGCAATTGTCTACAAGTATCAGCAAGCCCATTTATTTATTCAGTAATTTGATCATTGACTCATGAATAGATATTGATCCAGTTCCCACTCTGTAACAACACTGTGCAAAGAAAAAACCTGGGGATATGAATGTAAATTTTCTCTATATGGCCTCACTTCTTGATATATACCTGATCTAGCTGAGAAAATAGACCTGAAAAAGAACAGAAGTAACAACGATAAAACCAAATACCTATGGTATTTTGGAGTCAATACAAAAGGTTTCAAATTGATGTATTTCAGCAGGGTCCTTCTGCCTCATAGGTCTCTGACTCTTCCAATTCACCTAGCTTTAAGTGGCTAAATTTATCTTTAAGAAGACACTATCCTTCAGGCCGGGAAATGGCTAAGCAGGTAGATGTGTTTTACACACACACACACACACACACACACACACACACACACACACACACACCGGGAATTCCTCATTGCTACTTTCTGTAACCCAGATGGATCTGGTTTCTTTGAGACATGTTTCATTCTGGACATCTTTAAAGCCGACCAGTGGCCTCTATGAATTGGGCTTCACACAAGAAGTCAGTCTGCCCCTACAACCCCTGAAGCAGGTAGGCATCCATGTTAGCTGATGCACAGGCTGGTTACTAGATTAAATAATGGTTGGCACAAGTGGACCTGGGATTTGAACCCAGTGGTCTGTCTGTAGAGGCCAAGCTATTGATGTGTGATGCTACCTTACCCCTCTATCAACCGGTTCAGCCTATCGCACCACAATAGATCTTTCCTGGAATAGAAAAAGAGTTTATCACCATCCAGATAGGCTTGACTCAAAACCTCGTGCCAAAGGGAAAGGCGCGCTCTCTCTCTCTCTCTCTCTCTCTCTCTCTCTCTCTCTCTCTCTCTCTCTCTCTCTCTCTCTCCATCCTCCCCCATGTGTCCGCCAGCCCCAGAGAGGAATTTATCTTCTGTTGCACAAATGAGGAAGCAGGCTTGGCAAGTCTTACTGGCGTTTGCCTAACCAGCAAAAATGTCTGTATCAGTAAAATAAATTAGTCATTGTGCACGATAGTAAACACAGGTGTCTAAGCAATCAAAGAAGTGTGTGTTTAAAGAGGAAATTCTAGTGCTCTGCTGCTGAGGCAAAGGCGCCTACAGAGCAAGGGGCCGATCTGGTCAAGATGTCCTCACTCCACAGTGTAAATGAGATCCCACCCCACACCCCCTTTATAATGACAGAGTGGATGTGTTTTCTGTATTCCGGACCAAGGTGGGCAACCTCTAATGCATTACAGTTACTTGTTTATTTCGGGGAGAGCCCTTGGTATGATTTGTGTGGAGGTCAGAGGTCAGCTTGTGGGAGTCAATGATCTTTTCCCATCATGTGGACCCCTGGGATCAAGCTCAGGTTGTGGGACTTGGCCACAAGCACCGTTAGCTTACGAAGCCACCTCAGTAGCCTGGTGAGCACCGGCTCAATCAGAGACTCCTTTAAACCTGGGCCCATCTGCCTTTGAATCTGTACTTACATGATTTGGAAGTTTTGCTTCCTTAATTAACAACTTACAAAAATTTTACAGCTGTTTGTATGTTCTATCTTGCTAATCTTATTTATTACTAGCAATCAAAAGCTAGCAAGTCAGTTACTAATAAAAGTAACTCTTAGAAGGAGAATTCCTTAATCAGGGTGTAGCATAGCATAAGTGTGCTTTCTCTATTCACAGCTGAATGTGGGGGTGCAGTACAGTCCTGGTGCTTGCTCCAGGGGTCAAAACATGAGCATGATTTAAGGCCAGAGACCAGAAGTTCAAGGTCAGTCTGGGCAGTATAATAAGACTTCCTCTCAAAAAAAAAAAGATCGGAA